>NC_134544.1:69361890-69680779 GCF_050624435.1 Tenrec ecaudatus | reverse complement strand
TATCAGTTGAGCCAGGAAACAAGTCAAACGGGCTCTGTGACATCCAAAATTAAGTTGCCAAACTAAATCTAGGATCTGCCCATCTTGCTCCTCTTCCATTGCGTGGATACCCCTAGGTCACCCCCTCCCATTACTATATCCCCAATAGCACGGCCCCTTCCTGTGATGTGGGTCCTCACTTGTAATTAGGGGGTTTGCATGTTCCCAGAGAATATAAAAGCTTTGGTTAGCATTAAAGATACTCTCTCCCTCCATGTGGACCACCAAGTGGGGCTGAGGTGAGCATGCTACCATGAATTGTGTCTGACTCCATTTATTTCTATATTTCTCTTCTAGCTCTCATGCTCTCTATGACTTTACTATGATCTTTACTTATTGTCGCTGTGCAATTGTGCCTATTGGATTCGTAATGATGTGTTAGGGGCTCGCTTCCCCGGACACAGGCCTACAGTGGGTCTCACATATTAGTACTGTTGCTATAACATACAGATTACGTAAAGGCTGGTGTACCATATCCAGAAACATTGCCAAGAGTACACTGTATCAGCGAATGGACACTCTAAAAGTCTATCTTACATCCATGTATTATGGTGGGGAAGACACACTGAGTGTGAGAACAGATACAAACCGCACATGCAGGGAGGCAGCTGTGTGGCAGGGCGCTGTAAGGGCCTGAAAAGAAAGGATTCTGACTCCGGAGCCTTTGGAGAGGGAGTTTCGAGTCTGATTTCTTATTTTGATCCAGGGTTTTCATCTACAGTTTTCCACTTGGAATCTATTTTTATGATTCAGTGCCTACCCTTCGTATCTGTGAATTTAGAGTTGTAAGAAGAGAAAACATTCTCTTGGAGAGAAAATAAAACAAACGAGCTTGTTCCATAGGGAGTGACGGGTGATCAGCCTATGTTTTGAGAAGGTCAGTGTGTTAGTCCGAGTGGACTGGAGAAACAAATTCGTAGACACTACTATGTGTGTAGAAAGGGTTTTATATAAAAAGTACTAAATTGAGAAAACATTTCAGTCCAGATCAAATCTGTAAGTCCAATATTAGCCCATATGTCTGATACCAGTCTGTAAATTCCACTTCAGATTCACACAGCACATGCAACAACGCTGAGGGCAAGCAAATCACGGGCTAGTGGGTGGAAGGTCTTGTGGATCCAGTGGCATTGAAAGCATCTTAGTGCTGTCATGGTTCTCCATGTGGCTCCTCCAGCTCTAAGGCTCTGGTTGCCATTTGCATAGCTCCATGTGGCTTGTCAACAGGAATACCTGGCAGGGAGAGAGTGTGTCTGGCCTCCAGTGAGCTATTTATCTCCTTTGCCACCTCCAAATGAGGTCATCAAGCTGTGACCTGATTGACAGGCTAGACTTCAATCTTTTGCAAGTTGACAGGAGATTGTGTAACTGTCACAGTCAGAATATCTTTCAAGCAGACTCTGGAGTCTGTGGGGGATGATGTTAAGGACTCAACTAATGGCTGTAAAGTTGGTGGTTTGAAACTTGGTGTCATTTATTCAAGTATAGTATATTGAAAAAGGTTGCTTTTCACCCAAACTAAAATTCTGGTAACACTGATCATTTCCAACTCAAAATAACCCTATAGGACAGACTAGAACTTCTTTAAGATTTCCTAGCCTGTACTTCCTTATGAGATTATGCTACCACAAATTTCGCCCACAGAGCAGTTGGTGGGTTTGAAAGATTGTTCATTTAACAGCTGGGCAAGTCACCACTACAACCAGGGTTGGTAGTTCAACCAATCCGTCCAGGTGACATTTAAAAAATATATTCTGTCAAATAATCATAGTTTAAAATTATGTATTTCAGAAAGCCTTGCTGTTTTTCTTCCTGACTCTTACCCTAGATCAGGGGTCAGTAAATTTCTGTTTGGAAAAAGCCTGAAAACCGTAATTTATTATTCCATTGGTCATATCAGCGGCCCTCAAAATATGGCCCGTGGGCCACATACGGCCCACTGAGGACATTTATCCAGCCCACCTTGTCTTTTTTTGCAGCCTGTCGGGGCCAGCTGATGAGTCTAACAGTCCTGAAAGGGGGAGTGAGGATTAAGGGAAAAAAGAGAGACAGAAAGGATTGGGAGGACAGCAATCTGATAGACTGAAACACTGGAGTTTATTCTACACACTCCTTAGATCCATGCAGAAACAACCCGGGGTTAATGATCTCATTGTTAAGCAAGCACATTTGATACACATAGCAACTCTATCTTCTGCCAAGCCAGACATCCTTGAGAAAATTAAACCACCTGTTTTTTCCCAGACCTTTCATATACTTTCTTGTCCTTGACAGTCTGTTCAAAACGTAAAGTCACAGAAGAAATCAGCAAACACTGACACATAGATCATGAGATTGCTCAGCCCTTTGAAGGCTGAGTCTTAATGGCCTTCAACAGCAGCCTCTGCTTGTTCTGCTTAACAGCTGACTAGTCCAGGGCCCTCTGCACATGTGTGGAATGTGAGTTGCACTCTCCGACTCCCCTCCTCTCTGTCTCTACTCCTCCTCTCAGTCTCCAGTGTGATCTGATTGGATGAGTCATGAGCTTGCCTGTGCAGAGCCTGCTGCTGCTTGAGGACCAAGGTAAGAACAAGTTAGGATTTTTTTTTTAACTTAGGAGATCTTTTTGAAAATTTTATTTTGCAGTTAGTAGGGCTTTCCCCGCCCCCCTGAAGTTAGGAGGTCTTTTTTTTTAAGTTGGTTAGTTCGTTGGGGGTGGTTTCTAGGGGGGCTGCCTCACAGTCATAATGCAAATAGTCAGTGCTCAGTGCTAATGCAGATTGTCAGTGCTCAGAGGTAATGCAAATGATCAGCAGTCAGTGTTATTGGTTGGAGGCCCCAAACTGGTAATCTGCGTAGTACCCCATGGGAACTTAATCTGGCTCTGCAGACAGCAGAGGAGTAGGAAACCTAATTAATTGGGAGTGAGTGCATTTATATTCTGATTGCTAGTCGCTTGTGTATGATGGTATATGTTGTGTGCTGTGTAAGCCCCGAGCCCCGGTTCACACTGTTGCAGTATCTGAGCAGTGCAGGTTCAGCCATATGCTTGTATGGCTGTGCTCACATTAGATTCACAAGATAAAAGGCAGCCGTGCCTTCTTTTTTCCTGCAATGGAATCTGACTATGGGTCTTCTCACCCATGCGATCAGATTCCTGTGCAAGTTCACAGATCACAGTGCGGATCACACAGGGTAGTGTGAACTCGAAAGGTGGTAGAGGAACCGGCCCTGTACACCTGCCGCTTCCCGAACCGCATCAGTGTGAAACTGAGGTAGAAGCAGAGTTCCACCAATATGGGCACTGGTGAGGCTGAACTGATGTGGACTGGCAAGGCTGCATTGATGGACACTGATCAGACTGCATTGATGGACACTGATCAGACTGTATTAATAGTGCAGTCTACATGTCTCTGGGCAAAGTTATTACTGGTATATTGTTTTTGTAGTGCTGCATATATATTTGATGGGCATTGATCAGACCGTATTAATGGTCAGTGCATTCTATGTCTCTGGGCAAAGTTATTACTGGTATATTGTTTTTGTAGTGCTGCACATATATGTTGGTATTTTATTCATCGCAATTTGGAATCCCTAGAAAACAATTATATCAAGAAAGAAAATTTGACTCAGTGCCGGATATTCAAAGAACAGTGGGCTTATGATTACTTTTTCATGCAGTACAAGAAAAGAGCTGTGTGTTTGATATGCCAGAATATAGTGTCTGTGTTCACAGAATACAATTTGCGTTTTCAATATCAAACTCAACATAAAGATAAATATGTTTGCTTGGTCAGACAAGTGAGAAAAGATAAAATTTTTAAACTGAAAAATTACATTGACAACTCAGCAAAATACTTTTGTGAAGCAGAAGCAGCTAAATATTTCATCACTGCGAGCAAGTTTTCAAGTTGCCAAGCTAATCGCATGCACTGGTAGACCATTCGTGGAGGGAGAATTTGTTAAAGAATGCCTTCTTTCTGTTTCCCAAGAGATGTGTCCAGAGAAGGCCGATTTATTTAGTACAGTGAGTCTTTCAGGACCTGCAATTACACGAAGGATTGAAGAAATGGGAGACAATTTTCATCAGCATTTGCAAAACTCTGGAAAAAATGTTCCTATTTTTCCTTGGCACTCGATGAAAGTAATGATGTTCGTGATTCTACACAACTTCTGATTTTTATTCGCGAGACGAATGACTATTTTGAAGTCATGAAGAGCTTGCTGCACTGCAAAGCATCAAAGGAACAACTACAGGAGAATATATCTATGAAAAGGTTTGCCAAACTGAATGGGTTGGAGCTGGACTGGGCTAAACTAGCCAGTGTGACAACTGATGGTGCTCCTAGCATGGTGACATCTAAGAAAGGAGTAATTGCTACAATTAACCCAGAGATGGACAAACATAACTATTCTCATCCAATAGCCATACACTGCCTCATACACAGCAAGCACTGTGTAGTAAATCACTGAAGTGGGAGTCTGTTAGGAAAATTGTGGTATATTGTGTGAACTCCATTAGAGCTAATGTACTAAACCACAGACAATTTCAGGAATTTTGGTCTGAGCTAAATGTTGCCTATGAAGATGATCTGTACCACACAGAAGTCCGTTGACTGAATCGAGGGAACGTTTTGAAACATTTCTATGACTTACTTCCGCAGATTACAGCTTTTCTGCTTTCAAAAAACAAAGAAGTACCGGAGCTCAATGATGCATTGCCTTTCTGACAGATGTAACAGAGCTACTCAGCAGTTTCCATGTATAACTTCAAGGAAAGGGGAAGCTCATCTGTGATATGAAATCACCTGTGAAAGCTTTTGAAGTAAAATTAGAGCTCTTCAAACAAGTGAAGAAGGAAAATTTCTGCCATCTCCCCAAAACTCAAAACTGTTAGCGGAAAACCCATTGGTTGCATTCCCAAACAAAACATGCGGATTCACTGGAAAAGTTGCAAAAGGAGTTCCAATTTAGATTTAAAGAGCTTCGTCTTCATGAACAGGACATACTGCTTTGCTGTAACCCGTTTTCTGTTGACATTGAAAAAGTGGATACTATTTACCAAATGGAACTGGCTGAACTGCAGAATTGTGACTCTCTTAAAGATGCATTCAAGTCAAGCAACCTTCCTAATTTCTGTGCAGCTCCCCCTCTGAGACCTATCCTCATGCCAGGAACCATGCACTCACAATGGCAACCATCTCTGGCAGCACTTATGTCTGTGAACAGACTTTTTCCAGAATGAAACATCTGAAATCTCCAATCAGATCTAGACTAACTGATGCACACTTGCCTCACTTGTTAGGACTAGCAGTGACAAATATGGAACCGGACATGACCATCTCATTAGAAAAAAGCAGGCCCATAGTTCCCATTGAAATACTGGTAAGTTTGTTGATTTAACTTTACTTGTTCTTCATTTTAGATACTGTATTTGTTCTCATTTTGTTTTTTCACTTCAATATAAGATATGTGCACTGTGCAAAGGAATTTGTTCATAGTTTTTTTTTTAAACTATACTCTGGCCCAACAGTCTGAGGGACAGTGAACTGGCCCCCTGTTTTGAAAGTTTGAGGACCCCTGGTTTAGGAGAACACTTCTAGCTTTTATACGGTAATTTCAAATTGGAGGGTGCTGCCTCAGTGGTCAATCAGCTCTCTAATTATTGACTTGATTTGTCTTTGTTTCTCATATCTCGTTCCATTCAGTTTTATCTGGGATGCTGCTCTGGGTCAAAATTATCTTTGGTACAGTCTAGTGCAAGATGTTTACGGGGGCCTGGCTTCATGATTAAGGTGTTACAGAGTCTTCTTTCACAGGGTCCTTTGGTTATCCCCTTAGCAGGCAGCGCAGAGGTCGCTTGCTGTCCTTGTCAATGAGGACATAAAACCACTCATAAGGGTCTGTAATTTTCTAAGAAGAACAATTTAACTGTTCTCCCTCATAGTTGGGTTTTAGATGCCCAATGCCCTAACCATGGTGCTGCCTCGGTTTCTATGAGCTAATAGTCATCATGAAAAGAAAAGCCACCCGGGGTTGCTTCTGCTTCCTAAGAGGGGATTCTGACTCCATGTGACCCATTGTGTGCAGAATGCAGCTGGTTGTCTTGTTTTGCTTTGAGAATTAGTTCAGTAAGCCTGACTTCCAAGGCACTTTTGCGTGGGTTGGAACCCCCACTACTTGTTTTACCTGAGGACTCCATCCCAACCAATGTAACACCATGAAAAGTACACAAGCAAACTTATATAGCTAATGTAAACTGATCTTCTAACTGAGTGCTAAGATCATCCAATAAAGAATTTCTTCAGTATGTGTTTGCGGAAGAATTAGCCATTTGGAGAAGAATTAATTGCGACCTATGCTTCAGGGGTCCTCAAACTACGGGCCACATGCGGCCCACTGAGGACATTTATCTTGCCCAACTGGTGTTTTTGCCCCGTTTTTTTTACTTCAAAATAAGATATGTGCAGTGTGCTTAGGAATTTGTTCATAGTCTTTTTAAAAACTATAATCTGGCCCTCCAACAAGTCTGAGGAACAGTGAACTGGCCCCTGTTTAAAAAGTTTGAGGACTCCTGATTCAGACTATAATTCAAAATGAGACAGGTTCTAAACATGAACAATAATTTCATAGCATTTTTTAAAACGATATATAAGGCGTGGGTTTCTGAGGCATGATCATATATGAAAACAAATGCATGTTTTGTGCCATTGAGTCCTTTCAGCCTCATGGAGTCTGTGCAAGTGAAGCAAACGCAGCTCAGTCCTCACTAGTGTGGTTACATAGGAAGGAGTCCGTGATTGCAGCAACTGTCTCAGTCCATTGATTGAATATTTTTCTTTTTCCTTGTCCTATTTTACAAAAAAAAAATAATGTCCTTCTCCAGGGACTGTTCCACCAAGATAATGTGTTTAAAGTCACGGAAAGAAGTATCAACATTCTTGCTTCTAAGCATCATTCTATTTGCATTTTAAGATACTTTTATTGTTCTGATAATACATGTTACTTTCAATATTCATCACTATAAAGTTTCTAAGTAGAATGCATAGACTCTCATTTTGGTTTTCTTCTCACGGTCCCACTTTGATACTCATATGAGGATGTTGAAAGTATCATGGTATGGATCAGGCACACCTGAATCTTAGTCTCTTCTGAGCCTCAAAGTGTATCTAAGAGCTCTGCACCATTACTGCCTTGGGTTCCTTCGTGTGGACACCTGCTCGTGTATTCAGTTCACCCGCAGAACTCACTACACGCTGTATTTATTGCAGGACTGTCCTGAAAAGTCATTCCAGAGAAGACTTTCATTCTCTATGCATATGTCCAGAAGCCAGTTTTAACCTGCAATGATATTTTTGAGTTCTGAGCGTATGACTTTGTACTATACAGGAAAGGAAAGGGAACACATAAAAATATATACCTTGGCAGGATTGTTGAGCTGGTTTTAGGAGCAATGAGAATACATTGTGGTGAAAAGGTGCAGAGGGAGCCCGAGGGGGGATTTCTAAAAAATTAGTCTATTTTCTTTGCTTTGCACTGGCCAACAAAATATTCATGATCTCCTTTGACATTTCCAACATACCCGAAACATGCATCGTATCTAAAAATTCCACAGATGTAGTGAAATATTAATTTTGCTGTGAATGTTATATTTTCATCCTTTCCCATGAATATATCATGATTCTTTTATCATTTCAATAAATAACACGAGATATAAATTGTGAGACTTCATTATTTCTTGTAATTACTAGACAATATATTTGCTAAATATTTCCTTGAATTTCTATTTTCTTAACATTTTACAATAATGTGTATGAAATTCATTACTCAATATTAATGAATGGTCAAGTGTCAGTACTTAGATAAATTACTACAAGTGTGAATAAGAAAAAATGTATCCTTTAAAAAAATACATTTGCTAATAACTGATTAACTGGTTACACATTACCACAGGTCAATAACAGAGTAAATATCACTGTCATAAAATCTCATAACTCGAAATACAAAGTGTCATCCTTATTCCTCCAGTTTTATATGCTAAACCTATGCTTCGGCAAAAACTTTGTTTTTATTGCTGGTGAAGCCAGCAGGGAGGGTGAGGGCTCAAGGTGAAGTGAATAAATAGGATGCAAAAGAACCTACATGACTGTTCCAGGGTAGTGGATACTGTTTATCATCATCTTTCAAGGAAGATCAGAGCAGATCTTTTATCAGCATCTTGGCAAGGAAGGTCAGAGTAGGTCTTCTGTCAGCTCTTGCAAGGAAAATCAGAGACCTACAGTGAATAGGATATTTGAAGACCAAATTAACAAGTTGAATGTTTACATCAATTGTTTTATAGCAGTGATTAGTATAATAATAATAATTATTATTAGAGGGAGTCCGAGGTGGGCTCAACAATCCTGCCGAGGTATATATTTTTATGTGTTCCCTTTCCTTTCCTGTATAGTACAAAGTCATATGCTCAGAACTCAAAAATATCACTGCAGGTTAAAACTGGCTTCTGGACCTATGCATAGAGAATGAAAGTCTTCTCTGGAATAATAATTCATTGAGCTGGATTGATGTGATAACTCGAGCAATCAGCGCTCTAACATGACACTTTTTAGGATGATCGTGTATTGGCCTATATTTCCACAATTTTGACATAAGCTAACTATGAGTCAGTTCTGAGGGTAAGTATAAGTGAGGACCAATTCCTGATCCCTTAACAAGAACAGCCTAAAACATCCCATCAATGACTGACATTTTCTAATCTATAAATAGAATTTATGAATTATGCATCTAAATTTTAGATTCTAAAAAGAAATATTCTCACCACAGGAATATAAATCTTCAAACTCAATTCTTATTGGGTAAGACTCACCCAGATTCTAATATCAAAATCCTATCTCAGTCTCTTATTTAGACCTATGTTATCTCCACCTGACTTCTAATTGATCCACTCTTATGGCACACCTAGCAATCATCTCAGAAACACCAGCAACAGCAAACTAAATGCAATACCTTTTTCCTAAAACCTTAGAGAATTTTAGTAGAAAATGAAACAAAAAAAATATAAATGCAAATCCCAAAATCTTAAAAAGATATTATTTGACAAAAATCTTTAAAACCTCCAAAATAAAAACCTGATGATATGTCATTTTTCTTCTTGCTTAAATGTGAAATTCATAGTTAACTTCTTTAAACTTGGAACTCCAAATAACACAACAGATAAAATGTTTAGCAGCTCTCTTAGAAGGTTGTTGGTTTCTCCTCAGAGACACTTTAAGAGACAGGCCTGTGGCTTTCTTTTGAAAAAGCAACCTTTGAAAACCCTATGAGGCACCATTCTCTGACAAACGGCCACGGTGAACTACAAACAACCGAATTTTAAATGTTATCTAAAATCGCTGGAAACTTAGAATATGAAGACAATTGTCTCTCACAAGCAAGAGATGTCCTCTGAGATTGTCCCTAGAACAACCAGGGGCAGTGAGATGAAGGGTCAGGCCTCCACCATGACTTTCACTGTCTCCCTCTATCTCTGGGGAAAAGCTGCCGTGAACAAGGGTGGGATGTTGCAACATCACTGTGGATGGGAAGCTCCAAGATCCCGAGTGCCCTGTGCTCATTCTGATGAATCCGCTACGAAAGGAATCCTGATTCATGAAGGGTAAGCTGCATCTGCTCAGACCTCAGGGAGAGCCACATGGGTGACCCCAGCACTCCACAATCTTGGCTCCAGCACCCTAGTCACTGAAAGACATTGAGTCAGTGCTGACTCATAGAGACCCTAAAGCACAGGGCAGAACTTCCCTTGTGAGTTTCTGAGACTGTACCCTTTGCCAGAGTACTAAGCACAGTTTTTCTCCCTTCCCGTCACCCTGTCAGAAATATTTAGGAAAAATTCTAGTTACACTACTGACCTTTTCAATTCACAGTTGTATTGGCTGGCAACTCTCAGATATCACTCTGGACCCTTCTCTTGATTCAAGTCGGTTGAGGGCCAGATGAATGCAAGATGGGCAGGTTAGATGGTAGGCTGATTCCTCACAGGCTGTGCAGATGGAGGAATCCAAGTTATATAGGAAGTAGGGCAAGATGCTGTCTCATGTCTGGTGATCCACATTTCTGGTGAGTTCCTGGACCTGCCCAAAAGCTGCACCGCTTAGAGGCAGTACCCAATTACATCGATAATGGGGAAAACCACACCCAACAGGATAAGACTGCCCACTTCTGGGCTGCTGACAGCAAATCTCTTCACAGAAGTGATGGCATTATAACAAACAGTGTCACCTAGGCTGACATTGTGAGTTCAATAACATAGAAAAATGTGAAAGGGAAGGTGGAAAGAGCAATACCCTTCCAGAAGTAGCTTTATCAAACTGAATCTCATATACACCATATGTCTTTGATATTTTGAGTATTTCACTGCCATTATGTCGATTGCTACTCAGAGCCGCTTTCTAGAAATTAGGAGAGGTGCCCCTTTGGGTTTCACAAACACTGACTCACTGCCATTCAGTCGGTTCTCACTAAAGGAGAAAGTAAAATGGGTGCTGTGCGTTTCTGAGTCTGTAACTCTTTGCAAGTGTAGAAAGCACTGTCTTTTGCTCTCAGAACAACTGGCTCTTTGAAACTGCAGACCTTGGGGATCACAGCCCAACTCTTAACTGCACCACCACCAGGGCTACCACAGCATTTATGATACTGTAACTCATTCCAGGAGCAGATGGCCTCGTGTCTGGCCCCAAGGGTTGGTTGGCAAGTTCAAACTATCATGTGTGTAGCAGCCAATACCTAATCAACTAAGCCTCCCGAGCTCCAGCTCTCCATAGGACAGTAACAATTACTTCATACCACTGGATGTGTTTAGAGCTTGGGCCTCTGGAGCAGAGTCTGGCACATTTTCTTAGTTCTTAAGGGTGTTTTTCAAGGAAGCACCACTAATTGTTTTTTTCCATTAAAAATTCACTTTCTTTTAGCTTAGGTGGGTAGAATCTCATGTCCCATTAGCCATAGGATAAGGTTCTCCTGTTGGGTCTATGCAAGTCCTTGTCTGCTTGCAACATTTGTGGACTTAGCCTGCCTTAGACAGCACCGTGTATGTGTGCTTTAGCATCACCTTGGGTCTAGGACAGTGGTTCTCAACCTCCCTAATGCCGTGACTCTAATGCAGTTCCTCATGTTGTGGTGACTCCAACGATAAAATTATTTTCGTTGCTACTTCATATCTGTAATTTTGCTATTGTTATGAATCTGGTGACCTCTGTGAAAGAGTTGTTCGAATCCCAATGGGGTCACAAACCACAGGTTGAGAACCTCTGCTTTAACGTGTTAAAGAGCAAAGATATGACTTTGAAGAGTAAGGTGTTCCTAAACCAAATTGTTGTATTTTTAATGGCCTCATATAGACATGAAAACGACAATGAATAAGGGAGACCTGAGAAGAAATGATGCATCTGAACTAGGAGTTGGCAAAGAATATTGAAATTACAATAAAGTGCCAGTTGAACTAACATCTGTTTTGGAACAAATACAGCTGAATGGTCCTTGGAAGTGATGATGCCAAAACTTCCCTCATACTTTAAAGATGTCATCAGAAGGATATGTTATCAGTCCCTGGAGAAGGACATCATATTTGGGACACAGATCTCAAAAATAGAAGAGACCCTCAACAAGATGAATTGATTCAGTGGCTGTCCCAATGGGCTCAAACATTATAGTAATTGTAAGGATGGTGCAGGACCAAGCTGTGTTTCTAGCTATTAGACAGGGTGACTACGAGTGTGATATGATTGCATGACATCTACCAATAACAATAACAACGTGGTAGTATGTATACTATTTTGAGGAACTGCTAGACTGTTTTCCAAAGAGGCTACACCATCTTTAAGTGCATGAGGACACTGATTTTTCAACATCATAGACAATGTTATTTGTTTTATTATAGCTTTCTTGTTTGTGTAAGGTGGCATTTCATTGTCATTTGGATTTGTATTTCCCAAATGCTGAATTGTTTAGTACTTTGTCTTCCTGAGCTGCCCTTTGAGATGTTTTGTTCAGCTCTTTGATTTCATCATTTCTGCCATTTACCTTAGTTACTTTACAATTAAGAACAAATTTCAGAGTTTCTTCTGATATCCACTTTGATTTTTTTCTTGATTTTCTGTCTTTTTAATGACCTTTTGCTTCCTTCATATGTGATGTTCTTGATATTTTACCACAGCTCATCAGGTGTTCAATGCTTTAAATGTGTTTTGAAATGTTCCCTAAGTTCAGATGAGATATTCTCCATATCTTGTTTTGGCTTTCGTAGACTTGGTTTAATATTCTTCAACTTCAACCTAAAATTTGTGTGTGTGTGTGTGTGTGTGTGTGTAGAAGGGAGAGGTTTGTATACAAGAGCAATTGAGCATTGAGAAAACATCCAAGCCCAGTGCAGATCAAGTCCATACGTCCAATATTATCCCATATGCTCCGATACCAATCTATAAAGTCCTCTTCAGACTCATGAAACACACGCAGGGATGCCGAATGAGAAGATCAGAGGCCAGTGGCTAGAGAGTCTTTGGATCCAGTGGCATTAGAAGCATCTCATTGCTGGCAGGGGCCTCTGCATGGCTTCTCTGGCTTGAGAGGTCTGGTTGCATCAGGATAGGTCCATGTGGTTTCTCCAACTTAGGGTACTAGCATAGTTAGTTCCTTGTGTCTTGTCAGCTGCAGTGTCTCCCAGGGAGTGAGCCTTCAACCTAAATTTGCAGCAGTTTTTTTTTTTTTAGCAGAGTAAATGTACACTAGAATTGAATAGTTTATGCTGAAAATATTTATCTTTGGAGTAGTGACTAGTTAATTTTTCCCAATTTTTAATTGGTTGTCTTAGTTGTTGATTCTTAATAATTCTTTAGATATTCTACTTATTAGATTATTAGATATATGACTTATGGATTGTTACTGATGTAAATTATCTTTTTCAAATCCTTTATCATGGCTTTCCAATAACAAAGGATTTTAAATTTGATAAAGTTCAATTTATGTACTTTTTCCTTGGGTTGCTTATGCTTAAGATGGCAAAATTGCTTAAAATGGAAGAGATCTTAAAAAACCATTCCCTAATCCAAGGTCACAAAGATTTGTGTATATGTTTTCTGCTAAGATTTCAATATATGTGGCTTTTACATTTAGGTCTTAAGGTTTATTTTGATGTAATGTTTCCATGTGGTGCAAGGTAGAAGTCAAAAGCTTCTTTTTCATGAGGATATCTTTGTTTCAATACCATTTGCTGATATCACAATGCTTTTCTATTAAATTCTGTGGACATTCTGTTGAATCAATTGACTATAAGTGTGTGGATTGATTTTTCGACTAAATTATATCCCATCAATATATATGCCTACCTTTATGTCAGTACTACATTATCTTAATACAGCTTTTTAGTAAGTTTTCCTATTATTAAGATTTTCCAGGAACTGAGCACAATTCTTAGTAACAATAATTATTTTGAATTTCTTTTGGCACCAGCCTATGCTCTGAGGGAGGTGAGGGTGGGGTGTGGAGCAGGAATCATCTGGAAACATGCTTCTGGCAAGCCTCTGGGACCCCACCGAAGAATGCTCTGGTGGGTGCGGGAGCCACATAAGGAGTTTGCTTCCGAGGGCATTCCAGAAACCCACATGGAAACATGCTTTTGGGGTTGGGGTGGTATGGTGGGGTGGTATTTCCAGTGGGTTCCTGGGCCCCCAGAGCACCATTATGGTTTGGTCCGGACCTCAAATAGCATCATTCTGGTGGGGCCCCGGGCCCCCAGAGTACATTCCAGCGATGCTTCCAGTGCTTCATAAATTTGTTGAACCATTTTGATTATATTCAGTCAATTCCTGGCACCTTGTTTTTGGCTAATGTCAGTGCAGCTTGGAATTCTCCTTCAGTACTTTTGGTACTTGTTTATATGCTACCTCTTGAAATGGTAGATTGTTAACTAATTCTTCTTGGTGGAGTAATTTGTATTCTTTCATCTTTGTTTGATGCTTCTTGTATTGTTCAATGTTTTTCTTTTTATTATTTATTTTAAAATTTGTTTTATTAGGAGCTCATACACCTCTTATCACAATCCATACATACATCAATTTTGTGAAACATACTTGTACATTCATTGACCTCATCATTCTCAAAATTTTACTCTCCATTTAAGCCCCTGGCATCCGGTCCTCATTTTTCCCCCTCCCTCCCTATTCAATGTTTTTTCCATAGAATCTTCATTATAACAACCAAGGCTTGAATTTTTTTCTTCGGTTATTTCAGTTTAAAATATAGTAAAAAATTCTTCCATTTTGATTTTCTAACTCTAGAAAACCACATTTTATTATAATACTTTACTTTTCAAGCTGCTCTTTGTAAGCTTCTATTCAGCTGTTTGACTTCATTTCTTATGAAGTAAGTGCCTTAGCTACTCCATAATTTAAAACAAGTTACAGAGTCTCTTCTTACACCCACTTTGCTCTTTTCTTTCTTTCCTCACTTTTTAATAACCTTTACTTTCTTCATGAGTGATGTTCTTTATGTCACCCACAGCACATCAGCTCTCCTGTCATTAGTGTTCAAGGAGTCAAATCTGTATCTGAGATGATCTTGAAACTAAGGTGAGAAAGACCCAAGATTGTACTTTACTCCCATGGCATTGCTTTATTTTTTCTTCAGCTTGAATCTGAATTTACATATGAGAAATTGATTGTTCATTCCACAGTTGTCCCCCAGACTGGTTTTAGCTGTTGATATTGAGCTTCTCCATCTTCTCTTCCCAGAGATATACTCAATTTGAGTCCTATGTACGCCATCTGTATAGTAGCATTTTGTGTTTGGGCAAAAAAGGTATTTGCTATGAACAAGTTGTTAGCCTTATAAAATTCTGTCATGTGATCTCCATCATTATTTCTATCACCAAGACCATATTTTCCAATTAATTGTTCCTTCCTCTTTGTTTCCAACTTTTGCATTTCAGTTGTCAATAATTATCCATTCATTTTGATCTTGTGTTTGATTAATTTCTACCTGAAGGTACTGATAAAATTCCTGTATCTTCATCCTTAGTTTTAGTGGTTGGTGCATGTGGTAGTTATATAATCTGGTGTCAGTTTGAGGATTAAGGGTTGAGGGGTGGAGTCTAGCCCGTCAGTCAGGATATAGCCAATGAAGCCTCTGTGTGAGAGTGGCCTTCTCCTGAGGATTCTGGGAATTCTGGTACTCCTTCTTGGAGGTAGAAGGCACTCTCTCTGTCTGCTAACTCCCGGTGAAACATCCCTGAGAAGCCACATGGACCTACCCTAATGCAGCCAGAACCCTGGACTTAGAGAAACCATGTAGAGACACCTGCCAACGCTAAGATGCTTATAATGCCACTGGATCCACAAGATCTTCCACTCTCTAGCCTGTGATCTTCCTGCATTCGACATCATTGCATGTGTTTCATGAGTCTGAAGAGGTCTTTATAGATTGGTATTGGACATATGGGCTAATATCAGACTTACGCACTTAGTCTGGGATGTTTTCTCAATATTCAACTGCTCTTGTATATAAAGATCTTTTTTCTTTTAAAATCATTTTATTAGGAGCTTATACAGCTCTTATTACAATCCATACATACATCCATTGTGTCAAGCACTTTTGTACATTTGTTGCCATCATCATTCTCAAAACATTTTCTTTCTACTTGAACTCTTGATATCAGCTCCTCATTTTCCCCGTTCCTCCCCCACCCTCCATGAACCTAGATAATTTACAAATTATTATATTTTCATGACTTACACTGTCCAATGTTTTCCTTCACCCACTTTTCTGTTGTCTGTCTCCCTGAGAGGGGGTTATTGTGATCGGTTCCCCCTTTCTCACCTACCTTCCCCTTATCTTCCAGGTATGGCTACTCTCAATATTGGTCCCAAACATTTTATCTGTCCTGGATTCCCTGTGTCTCCAGCTCTTATCTGTACCCATGTACATACTCTGGTCCAGCCGGATTTGTAAGGTAGAATTGGAATCACAGTAGCGGGGAGTAGGAAGCATTAAAGAACTCGAAGAAAGTTGTATGTTTTGTCTGTGCTATACTGCAACCTGACTGGCTCATTTCCTCCCTGCGACCTTTCTGTAAGGGATGTCCAGTTGCCTACAGATGGGTCTTGGTCTCCACTATGCACACCCATTCATTCACAATGATATGATTTTTTGTTCTTTGATGCCTAATACCTGATCCTATCCTATCGGCACCTCATGATCACACAGGCTGGTGTGCTTCTTCCATGTGGGCTGTGTTGCTTCTCAGCTAGACAGCTACTTGTTTCTTCACGTCTTTAAGATCCTAGATGCTGTATCTTTTGATAGCCATGCACCGTCATCTTTCTCCACCACATTTGCTTATGCACCCAGTTTGTCTTCAGCAATTGTGTCAGGAAGGTGAGCATCATGGAATGCCAGTTTAATAGAACAAAGTGTTCTTGCTTTGTGGGAGTAGTTGAGTAGAGGTCCAATATCCATCTGCTACCTTAATATTAAATCTATAAATATATGCACATAGATATATATCCCCATCATCATATATAAAAATATTTACATATGTGCATGCCTATATATAGACTTCTATAAGTGCTCTTTGCCTCCTAGTTCTTTCCTCTATTTCCTTTTCCATTCCTCTTGTCCCACTATCGTTCTCAGCTTTCATTTGGGTTTCAGTAATTCCTCTTAGTTACATTGCCCTTGATTAAGGGCCTCCTGAACCAGGTCTCTTATACTCTCCTCACCATTGATTTTGGATCATTTGTTGTTTCCTTGCCCCTAGGTTTGTTAACACCTACTTTCTTTCCCCCCATCTGCCCTTCTCCCATGCCCCCCTCAGAGCCATTGGTCCCATTGTTTTCTCCTCCAGATTGTTTATCCTGCCTATCTTATCTAGATAGACCTGTAGAGAGAATAGTATACACAAAAAACAAGACAGAGCCAAACTAATCAACAAAAGAAAACAAAACAAAAGCCATCGACAATAACAAGAAAAGCATGTAAATCGTTCAAGGTTGGTTTGTTGACCTTTCGGAATATTTTCCAGGGGAGTGAGATGGTATCAGGCCCTGGGCCCAAAGTCTAATTTTGGTATTCCCTGGGGACTTCTTTGCTCTGTTCCCCTTGCTGTTCTGTTGCATACTCGTAGTGTTTCACCTTAGTGTGGTGCTGTTAAGTCGGGCTCAATTCCTGCACTGTTCTCCAGTGTTCTCCCTGTAGCCCCATGGGTCAGCAAGGGACGTCATGTCTCATAGTGGGGCCTGCCCTATGGTCCTCTCTGTGCATTGGATGCTTTGAGCAGGAATATCGTCCTCAGGGCTTGGTGGACAGGATTTCTCTATTTTCATAGCTTCTGGTCTACAATTGATATCTGTGAAGTAAAAAGGTATAACAGGCAAAACTATTGTCCCATGCAGAGGAAGCAACCTGTCTTACATGGTGGAGAAATGACTCCACCTGGAATTTCAATTACTAATATTTAATAAACCTCAGGAAATATGAAGAGAATTTTTCAAATTCATTGAGGGCACCTGGAGGTTCTGAGTGGTGAAAACAGTTAAGCACTGGAATACTGGTTGAAAGTTAGAAAACAGTTCTGTTGACCTGCTTCTGAAATACCAGACTCAGTGTTGGGATCTCAGTGGCTTACTACAACGTAGAACACTTAGGGTTTCAGGTTGAAGTCAGTCGTGTCTGGTTTAGGATGAGTAACATGTCAGAGCAGAATGATGTTCACATCTGATCCTCTTTCTTCTCACACACAAGTGTCCCTGCTGGAGCCAAATATGACCTGGTATCCCTTATTTTCCTAGTCTGTTTTCTTCTTTCTAGTATCTCATTTACAGTTGCTAACATGTTCTGAATGTAAACACATTCATATTATTGAGATGTCTATACATGCACAGAAAAATGTGTGCTATTCTGAGTTGTTCCAGTTCAAACAGCAAGATATATTGTTTGTTTCCGTTTGCACTATTGTTGTTACTGTTAGGTGCCATCGAGTGTCCTATGTGCATCAGAACAAAGCACTGCCTGGTCCTGGTCCATCTTCACAATCTAGGCTTGAGTTTGTTGTGGCAGCTACTGTGTCCATCTCCAGGGACTGGTCCCTCTTGATAGTATGTCCAAAGTATAGTAGATGATGTCCTGCAAAGCTCACTTCTACAGAGAATACTGGTTCCAACACAGGTATAATTATTTTTTCTAGGAATATACTATGTATTACATATTCATCAGCAACATCATAATTGAAAGGTACCAAATATTTTAAGTTATATTAATTTATGGTCAAGCTTTTTCATGTGTATACCATTTAAAATACTATGGCTTGTGTCACGTGCACTTAATTCCTCAACGTCACACCTTTGTCATTCACAGTGTAAAAATATATTTTACAGTAGATTCACCAAATGCAATGTGCTAATTAAATTCATTGTGGGTTATTGTAAAATTAAATCTTGAAGAACTTCACAGATTACTCTTTTAGTGGCTACATGTGTATATAATATATATAAGTCACTTGAAATTCTCTTGTGAGAGGTGATTCTTTACCCCATTTTTATTATTCATTCAATCATTTACTGATATAATAAGGCTTCAGGGATATTGATTTTACCCTTTGTATTATAATCCAAAGCTATGTTGTGTTTTGTTATTGTTTGAAGCTTTCCAGCATTTTGTTGTAATGAGAACATTTTAATTTCATTTATTATACATTTGCAATTTTATATTTTTAATTATACTGTGGATGTGTGATGATTTCATATTTTGAGCTTTGTAGTCATGGGAAAGGAATTTGTAAAGTGGAGAGCACGGTGCTGTATGCACTATGTTGCCTTTAGGTTTGCAGCCTCTGTTCACCTTAGAGTTATGTATGCTAGCATGTTGTCCCTGCCAACTTCAGAGAGTTGTGTCAGACATTTTTAATAACATCACTTTTTATAATTTGATATCTCTCTTGAGATCCCTAAGCTTTTATTTTTTACTTTTCCATAGCTAAGGTTGACTCTTTATGCTGTGAAGTTTTAAGTGCTTTTATAAATCAAAATACCATATTTACGCCATGACAATACCAAGTAGAAGGATTTTGGTACTGTAAAAAAGTGCCTATGCCTCCCCTATTGAACACCGTATTTCCAAATTCCTGGCAGTCACTGATTGGTTTGTCATATCTCTATAGTTCTCTTTTCAAAAGTTTTAAATCAAAATCATATAATGAATAACTTTTTAAAAAATGACTAATTCAAATTAAGATTCATCTATTTCCATGGTTTGATAGCTCTTAAAAATAACAATAATATTTATTGCATGGATATAACACTGATTGCTTTTTTATTCATATGTTGAAGACCATGCTGACTATTTCAAACTTAGTTAATTGTGTACAAATCTATAAATCATTAGCCCACAGCTTTTGGTGACATATGTTTTCAACTCAACAAGGCAAACACCTTGGAAACATGTTTCAGGATAAAATGGTAAGGCACTGTTAGGCTTTCTAAGAAACTATCCAATACTTTCTCAAAGTAACTGACCCATTTTATATCAAAACAATCCAATCACGAGAAATTCTTGTCCATTGCTTACTTAGGAGCAAATGACTTTGTGTGGTCTTGGGATGGGAAACATTTAGTTTATTTGGCCAGTAGTATCATCCCCTTGTTTCAATATGAACTTTCAAAATTAAAATTATTTAAATAACTTTTCCATGTAATTATGTATAGTTAAATGACTCTATTGACATATTTGATCAGATATTCTGAACATTTTATCTTTACTAAAAATTCTTATTTACTTAAGAATGATTTGCCTTAAAAAGAAGAGAATGGTTTGCCTTTTTAAATCTAAAATTAATTCATCACAGCTTATTTGCAAAACTTTACCAAGTATGTTACATGTTTTATATTTTCTTGTTAGGGAATTTTTTTCTACAGAGTTTTAACTTTGATCATATGCTATTAGTCAGTATTTTATTTTATGTAGATACTCGTGTGGTGTTTATCTAAAAACTCATTACTAAGTGTAACCTCTTTCATATATTCTCATTTTATAGTGTTATTTACATTTTGATCAATAATGGTTTATTAGTATTGTTACTATTCATTCTTCTTATGTATGATGTGGGGTTGTATGTGAAAGGGTCATATTGTTTTTGGACTGCAAGGTGTCTAGGAGAACCTGTCATTGTAGCCAAAAACTGAGACCAGGTTGATTTGAGACATTCTAAGTTTATTCCTGCAAAGGCTTACAGAGTGAAACAAGCAGTGGACTGCTTCAAGAATCCAGTGAGAATCCAACAGATGATATGTCCCAAACTTCCTGTCTGGTTGGAGTGGGGGGTAGTTAAGTTTTACAGTGATCAGAGAACCTTCAAGCAATGGGGAAAAACGTTGATGTCAATGATACCTTTTCACCAAGCACATCGCATTATTTTATTTCAAATTTTAAATCAGCCTATGAATTCTTAGGTGTCCCTGGGCTGTGCAGATAGTTAACAGACTTGGCTTTGATCTGAAAATTTGGCAGTTCGAGTCTACTTACAGGTGCCTCCCCAGAAAAGTCTGTCAATATTTTTTCTGAAAAATCAGTAACATCAACTGAGACAGGAACCAGTTGGTTTTTGTGAATCCTTCAGCTCAAGCCTCACAGGGTAGGGTGGTGCCTAAACTATCAGGTTGGATCATAAGCCATTTTGTATAAGAGTGAGAGACTGAGCAGAGTCAAATCCTCTTTGGTCCTTTCCCATCTGTCAGGGCTGAATCATGCATCCGGTTCTTTGATCTTCTGTGGCATCATCTGCCAATCCCAGGAGTCCTGAGTGGACTGTTTGTGGATTCATTTGGCTGACTTCAGACCTCTGCATGGCCAGTCTGTGCCACTGTTCTCAGCCCATCTCTGTCTTTGCTTTGTTGTCTTGCTTCCTGTTCATAAGCTTCCATGGGTCAGGAGAAGCCTGACTTGTACTCGACTGGATGGAGCTCTTTCTACAGCTGTGTAAAGCATTTCTTGGTAGAACTGTCTTTCTGTGTACAAAACATCCAAGGACCACTGGCTTTGCTTCTCTAGGGAACCCAACCGAACAAATTCTTCCTAGATAGGTTCCTGCTGGTGACAGAGTTTGAATGGTGGCTCGTCTCTAAATTGTGGCTGCTCACTCTGTCAACCCTGCACCATGGCCTATGACTTGAGAGACACCCCCCACTTCCCCAACAAAGGTAACTTGTAGCTTCTGAGGTGGATGATCATGTAATTTTACACAAGCAGGGCCCATCACAATTCCCTCAGGAATTTAAATAGGACATTGAAGGGATGAGTCAGCCAGACAGCTGGAAGAGGGAGAGAGGCTGCAAGGTGCAGAGATTCAGGGACAGGAGGCAGGATGGGAAGTGGGGTGGGATGGCAGTCATTGGTTCAATACAAACAGGGAAGAGCTGAAATGCCAAGATGTGGAAGGTCTTGCTTCACGGGGCAGTGAGCCGCCAGAGCCACATGGGTAGCTGACAGCTCTTGGACCAGTTTCGAACAGTACAGGTCTATACCAACCCTGTGCTACTTATCTTGCCATTCAAGACTTGCCAGATTGACCCTATGGATTCTTGTCTTGCTGCTCACTTGTCTCTGCTCCAGTGTTATTTTATTTTGAAAACTGATTTAACGTCTCTGGCTAATGGCTCACCAGGGCTGAGCATCAACTTTCTAGGGACACACTGACAGCCAGAGTGCCTCAGGAGTAGCAGGTAGAGAGTTCAGCAACTTCTGCTTGCAGCCAACCTTCTTTTTCATCCTTGCTGCCCCCTTGTGGCAGCCGTTGGTACTCTTCCATATTTCCACTTTGCTACTCTTGAGTTTCAAAAGAGCACACGGGTGGCATAGTGGTTTTTCTAACCTCCAGGTAAGTAGTCTTTAAATTCCAGACGCTCCATGGGCGAAAGGTGAGGCGGCTTTACCTTGTCCATTAGGGTTGCTATGAGTGAGCAGTGAGTTTGTGTTTTAGTTTCTCCTTAGTAATACATATCACGTCTACTACTATATGTCTTGAATTTTGCTTGTGGACAGAAAGGATCTAACCTATTTGCTGTTCTCTTTGCTTTCTGGATTGCTATTGAGACCTTCTGTGATATTGAGGAAATTTTGTCCCATGAATTTCCTTTCTATTTTATCTGTACTCTTGTTTTTTTCTTCTGTTCCGGTATTCCAATGAGATGTGTATTTCTCTTCATGGTGTTCCACATTATCCCCAGGATTTCTTCAGTGCTTTTGATTTTCTGTTTTCTTCATTCTCTTGTTTGCTGAAATCTGCATGATTGTTCAGCTCATTGATTTGATTTTCTTCCATTCTATTGCTCAGTTCTTATAACACATTTTACCCTTTTATCTGTTTTTGAACTTTTTAACCACCTGGATTTCTTTTGGTTATGAGGTTCTTACTAGTTCTTTTTTTTCAGTTTGTTTTCAAGATTGATTCCCAGACCTCTTGTGTGGTCTTACACATAATTCTCTTCCTGGTAGTTCAATGACTTTACTCGCTGTGTGTTCCTTTATGTTTGGGTAATCGTACAGTGTTTACCTTTGTTGACCTGTACTTTTTGTGGATATGTTGCTGTCTTTTGTTTGTGTGGCATATTGTTCCACCTGTAGTTGGTGTGTTAGTTTGAGGGTTGTGTAGAGGGCAAGGGGTTGGCTCTTTGGGTTAGAGTAGGAAGGTCAGGTAGTGGCCTGAAATTGTGTTGTGTGGAAATGAAGAAAGATTGATAGAGATGGATTGCTACGACAAATAGGAGATGTTAGCACAAGAGTTCTGTTTAAGTGATGGTATTAATCATAAGTGGTCTTCTGGCTAAGTAGTATGATTTTTGATAAATTGGAAAAGGACATGTCAAGAGGTGTGCTAGTATATGTTACAATATATGAAGTGTGTGTTACTGACAAAAGGGGAGTGGGTCTCGAGGCAGTAGTGGGGGTGGCATATGTAGAGTATATCTAGTAATTACCAGAGAAACTTATCAACTCTCCATAAAATACAGAGGGGAGGGCATTGGGTCAATGTCATTGTATATATAAAAAAAGGGTCCCTTTTTTGGTGACACTGTGATAAATGTCACATGATAATTAGTGGAAATCTATTGGGTTTCTGTGCCACACCAGACTATCCATCATCAATGAAGGGGTCCCAGATTGGATATAGGCAGAGGAAGACAGGTCCGAGGTATTGGGTGGATGTTTCTATTTAAGGGGAGGTCATCAGTAGGTAATAACCAGAACTGGTTAGTTGTCAAGTTGAAGGAGAGGGAGCCTCTGAAATTTGCTGATATGGTGAGTTATGTGTACCCTGGGTGGGTTGGGGGGTTATGATATGTTTTTATTTTTTTTATTTTTAAAAAAATTTCTTCGTGTGGGTGTGGGTGTCATGATATGTTTTTAAAAGGAAAAAAAAGGCGAAAATAGTCTGTTATATTCTGACTGTGACTGGCTGAGTTCACTAGAAGGTTCTTTCTGGCAAGACATCTTTTCCCCTGGGATGCAATTATTAGAGAACAGTTTTGAGTGCAGAATTTTTCATTGAAAATATGAATTTAGGCAGGCGGGAGGCGGGGAGGGTGGGGGAGGGGATGAGGTTAGAAAAAAAAGAAAATATGAATTTATACCTACCATATATACTCAAATATAAGCCGACCCAAGTATAAGCCGAGGTACCTACTTATTACCTGGGAAATCAGAAAAACTGATTGACTCGAGTATAAACCTAGTAGAAAATGCAGAAGTTATTGCTGAGTTTCACTAATCAAAACAAATGAAAATAAAATTACTAAAAATTGAGACATCAGTGGGGTAATGTATTGAAATATTTCTTTTTAATGGAAACATAAATAAAAGGACAAGTCATTTAACATTAGTAAACCAGCACAGTAAGTGGAAAATAGGTTCAACAAAAAACAATACCTTAAGAGTACTATTCCCTGAGCTCAATCAGCAACCAAACTAAAATGTAAAGAGTTAAAATCCTTCAAAACTGGATTCCTCATCATAATCTGTATCCCAGTGCAGAGCTTCAGCTGGTGTGAGGTCATCATAGACGCTGTCCTTACTGCAATCGCCATCATCACCATCACTGCTATCATTTTCATATAAAGCGCAGTCTTCACTGCCATCCATAGCATTATTAATACTACATTTCTGGAAGGCACAGCGCACCATGTCTTCTCGAATATCTTCCCATGCATCTTGAACCCACTTTGTTATTAACTCTATGTTAGGCTTTGCGATAGTTTATTGTGCCAGCCTGGCCAATAAACACAAGTAAGATTAACTGAAGTGCAGAGGGATAAATGGCTCGCCTTGCTTGTTCTGTGCCTCAGTTTAAAGGGGTACACTACATGTGGGATGCCTAGCCTGTGGACTCTGTCACTGTAAGTTGAGGTCCCTTTAAGCCCACACCATTGGAATGTACATCTCTGGAGCTGGGGACTGACAGTTGATGACAGTTGGGGACCTGCCTTGCTGTTTGCTGCCTGGATATATATAGCCCAGCTCTCTCTGTAGAAGGGGACTGGCAACTGGCGGCTCTAAGCCTTAAAGGACTGCTAGTGTCTCACTGCTTTATAATTTAACTTTTAATTACTTGTATTATCTATCTGTATATAATTTAACGGTTCATTTCTTGTATTATATATCTATCTATAAATATTTTTATATATATAATTGTAGGGATCTGCGTGTCCCCCTACCCTGGATTTAAGACCTTTATGAATTTACTCTCAGTTTCCTGCCGTACAAACTGTGCCTGGTAGTTTTACTGCCTTTGTTTCACATGCCAGATGGTGGCTGTCTTGACCCTTACTAGGATTGGTGCTCTTTCACTAGCAGCTGCTATGTTCATTGGTCAATACATGACTGTTGGCATTTCTCCCCAGGTGTCTGGTATGCTTCATTAGCATACTTAACTGTTCGATCACAGTTGCCCGCCATTTCTTCCTTATTTGGGAGATGCACGACTATTGGCTACCTCAGCTGTACCCTATTTCCATGTGACGTAATGGTGCCCGCCCTTCGCTGCTATTTAAGCCTCTGCTCTCAGCTCAATAAACGAGGCTTGATCAGATTCCTGTCTTGCCTCCATTTCTCGCGTCTCTTGCCCATCTTCATTCACAGTCCCTCTTTCAGGTGTCCACGTTGTTGATGACCCGTGGGATGGGACATATAATTACTAGCAATCTGGTTTGTCTCTAGAGAACCCTGTCCAACACAGGCTTCATGAGATATCCTCCTTTTGTTAGTAGGACTTGACCAGATGACATCCCTTAATGCAAATGGTCTTTAAAAGGCCTATTCAAAGATATATCCAGAGGCTGCGGTACAGATGTAACCCCACCTGGAATAACAGCTAAAGTAACTTTACTAGATTTTGCCATTTTTTTTAATGTCATCCAATAAGTGGGCTCTGAATATATCCCAAATAAGTAACGATGGCTTTTTATTTAAGGCTGCTCTTGGTTGTTGATTCCAAATTTCTTTCAGCCATTTTTTTGTTCTGTCTTTATCCATCCAGCCTTTAACATGTATATATACAGTAATTCTTGGTGGGAAATTGATCTTTTTAGGAAAGGTCTTTCTTTTAAAAATAATGACAGGATGCAGCTTAGTTCCATTAGCCAAACATGATAGAACAACTGTAAAGTCTTTTGTTTTTTAATTTCCTGTGGTTTTGAGAAAAATGTTTTTTTTCTCCTATACTTGCCACAGTTCTGTTGCTTGGAAGATCAAAAGTCATGGCAGTTTCATCCATATTCCCAATATCTGCCAGGTCATAATTATAAATCCTGCTTTGTTTTATAATAAATGACTGGAATGACATACGGTCATTTTTTCTTCAAGGTCATGACAGTTTCTGGGAAATCTTTGTTCTTTGTCTCAAACAGAGTAGGCCAAAACCTATTCATGAAGCGAGTACACCATCCTACTGACGCAGCAAATTTTTCAATGCCTGGTGCTTTATATTTGTCATCCTTAGCCATTTGTAGAACACGTATGCGGATTCCCGTGGGTGTTATGCAGTAACAACATTTTGATGACACTCCATAACCCATTTATGCAATTCACTCTCTATAGCCCCATAAAAAGACGTTAAACCATGGCGAGCTTTTTTTGCTTTTGGAATCTGTTCCAAGTCAGCCTTCATTTTCCGCCACTCCCTCATTTGCTTTGGTCAACACAGCATTTCCTACTTGCAATACTGTTATTGCTCTTGACAGAACCTTCATTTTGAAACCAGCCTCATATGACCGGCATTTTTGTTTGGTTCAAGATTATCCATTTCTAATAGGATAAAAAAACAAGACTTTGAGAAAAAACTTTAATGGTAATGCCACCCCTACCCCCACCCCGGACGTGTTAGCCGGGAGGAGGAGGGAGTCCATGTGGGCGGGGGATGCAGGATGTGAATTAATATAGAGACCAGAGGGAGAGACGGAGCACAGCCACAGACACATCCTTATCAGTTCAGCTGCTGACATAAGTGAATCACTATGGGTGCTTCTGTGAATTGGAGCCATCCACTTCATAGGACGGCTCTGATTGGTTAGATGTGAGTAAACAAATATTCAAAGCCTTGCAGTGTCAGCGGGGCTTTGAATGAACAGTGGAGAAACAGCAATCACCCGCGAGATAATGGGCACTCATCGCGTTACCTCAGGGGGGTGGGGCAGCGAGATGTTACACCTAATGGGTACCACTGACCCGTGTATAAGCTGAACCCCAGTTTTTTAGCACATTTTTTGTGCTGAAAAACTCGGCTTATACACAAGAATATGCAGTATGTCTTTTATCTCAGACACATGAACTTCTTAACCTGATAATTTTTGAGCTATTAAAAATGAACAGATGTCAATAAATTACATTTATATCCCCCAAAATACCCACTGTTCACCAGAACATAGTAGCGTGCCTAAATAAAAAATACAGAAATGTTGGGAATCTCCCTGAAACAAAAAGATAAGTGATTTTCCTTCAGAGGACAGGGCCTCAATATTTTGAATGGCTAGGTTGAGTAGACTCCAGCAGAAGAAATGGCAGCCTCCTCATTACAAAGCTAACTCATCTCATCAAGAAGTGGAAGTGAAGAAACAAAAATTTGGTCTGAAATTAGACCTAATAAATTGAAAACAAAATAAAGTCAGAATCATGAAGGGGGAGTCAAGATTCCTGAGTATGCACTGTTGGATCAGAAAATGTTAATCCCAATTGTCAACTATTGACCAATGTCACTATTGTGTGATCACATATAGAGTTACACTGGTGCAAAGAAGGTAATACTTCAGATATGGTAGTAAAGTGATATGCACATGGCTGATTATTATGTGACCCACTGGCTCAGAATCACATGTCTGAGTCTATTTCTATACCAGCAATGATGTACTGAACATGACATCAGGAACTTTGGTTTCAAAGAGTAGCAGCCACATCTTTTTTTTCCTATTCTTTTTTTTTTTTTACTCATTTTGTTAGGGGCTCATACTACTCTTATCACAATCCATAGATGCATCATATCTTCCACTGTCCAAAGCCTCCCTTCACCCACTTTTCTGTTGTCCATCCCCTAGGGAGGAGGATATATGTAGATCCTTGCAATTGGTTCCCCCTTTCCACCCCACTCTCCCTGCACCCTCTTGGTATCGCCACTCTCACCACTGATCCCAAAGGGATCATTTACCCTGGATTTCCTGTGTTTCCTGTTCCTATCTGTACCAGTGTACATCCTCCGGTCCAGCCAGATTTGTAAGGTAGAATTGGGATCATGATAGTTTGGGTTTGGGGGGAGCATTTACGAACTAGAGGAAATTTGTATGTTTTATCGCTGTTACATTGCACCCTGATTGGCTCGTCTCGTCCCAGTGACCCCTCCGTAAGGGCAGGTCCAATGACCTATAGCTGGGCCCTGGGTCTCCACCCCACACTCCACCTCACTCACAATGATGATTTATGTTCTGATGATGCCTGATACCAGATCCCTTCAACACCTCGTGGTCACACAGGCTGGTGTGCTTCTTCCAAGTGGGATTTGGTGCTTCTGAATTAGATGGCCGCTTGTCTACTCCCAAGCCTTTAAGACCCCAGATGCTATATCTTTTGATAGCTGGGTGTCATCAGCCTCCCTTGCTACAGCCACATCTTTTATAAGGATCATGAAAAGTAATATTTTCTTTCAGGAAAAACCAAACTCGAATGTGTCCTGGTTTCAGAACAGGCTGGCAGTGGTGTTATTGATGACTTAAAGCAAGTTGCACTTTTTCTAGTTAAGACTGCCATGGACAATTTCATCACCTCAATATATATTGGTTTCTTATGGAGTGATTCACCTCCAGAATTCCCTTGCCTGGTACCCTTAACAAATATAAGTATTTTGAGTTCCTCCAGAAAGTAGCCTCTACAATTCAAGTAGAAACTATCTTGAAACAATACTAATGGGATCACAGAATGGCACAATTCCTTAAAAATAAGTTGATACATTTTTATTATATATACAAAATACCACATGATAACTAAATGCCCTTAAACATTTATTCATTTGAAAGAATATATCATCAATAAAAAAGTGATACAGGATTGTTAATATAATCTTAAAAATTTAAGAAAACAGTATATAAAACATTTCCATATTCCTATATATTAATGAGGTTGTAAAATATTATTGTATATAATTAAAATAATGATCCATAAAATTTGTGCTGCATATATAGAAGTCAGCAGATCAGAAAATTGAGTGGAAATTAACATATTACAGTACTAAAGAGTGATATAGCATTGTCATAATTCCTAATGCTTTTCTGCAATATGTGTTTTTCACAAGTACAGTGAAGTTTTCAGATTCACAGTCTGTTGCTACATTCCTTACATTCGTAAGTCTTCCCTCCACTTTGAATTATTATATGTTTAATGAGGTGTGAGTAGTGAATTAATTAGTTCCTACGTTCGTTACTAAAATAATGTTTCCACTATGAATTCTCATATGTTGATTGAGTTTTGAAGAATGATAAAGGCTTTTCCACATTCCTTACATTCATAAGGCCTGTTTCCACTGTGGATTCGCATATATGCTTTGAGGTGCATAGATGTATTAAAAGCTCTCTCGCATTCCTTACATTCCTAAGGCCTGGCTCCACTGTGAATTCTCATATGTTGAGTGAAGCTAGAAGATCCAGTAAAAGTTTTCTCACATTCTTTATATTTATAAGGCCTTTCTCCAGTGTGACTTCTCATATATCTAGTATGATCTTAGACTCTAAGAAGAGCTTTGCCACATTCCTCAGTCAAATGACTTCCTTCTGTGAATTCTCAAATGTTGAATGAGACATGTATCTTGAGTAAAAGCCTTCCCACAGTGCTCACATTCATTAGACTTAGCTCCGTTGGTCATTCTAATATCATCCATGAGTGTTGACGGATCTCCATGGATTTTTCTAGATTCTGTATTGTCACCTTTGTTTTCTTTTAGAAATTCTATTGTAGTGTACATATTGTTTTTTCCACATTTGTTAAAATGGTCAGCATTGAATTGAGTGTAAAATTGCTTGTTGTGCTGTAGTGAAGGTAAATGCTTGAATGATTTTTCATATAAAAGACATTCCAAAAAAAAAAAGACATTCCATGGGATATAAGTGTCCTAATCTTTTTAATGCAGTAAGAATTGCAATTTGACTGGAGAGCTCAGGAATAGTATTTACTTCATATCTTCCAGAGGACATCAAGAGCAAATACTTTCTACTAAAAACAATCAGATAAAAATAAGGTTTTTACCATTTTATCATTCCCAAAGATAGTAAACATACACAGATTACTTCAATTATCTAACAAATCATAAATTTAAATATGTGATAGAAACATAACTGTCAGTGAGTTAATAAAATATGGAAGAATTATATAAGTGGGTATATGAGAAATATATTTATAATATTTAATAGCTAATTCACAGCGATTAAAACTATATAGTGGTAGACGTGTTTGTCTATATTATTAAAGGTAGATACACACATATATATCTCTGTGCAACAAAATATTTTAAATCTATTCAAGTAAATATTGACACTTTAAATTGGGTCACATTTCTTCAGTCATAATTGGGGTAATTGAATTAATATATGTATAGGTTATACATCTGTATATGTAACAATATTTGTAATATACTTATATTTTATATTCAAATAGATATATGGATAGAGATATAAGCTTTGATTTAGTCATTGTACTCATTGTGACTCTATAAGCTAGAATAGAAATATATATATATATTTTTAATTTTAACAATTTATTAGGGGCTCATACAATTCTTATCACAGTTCATACATATACATACATCAATTGTATAAAGCGCATCTGTACAGTCTTTGCCTTAATCATTTTTTTCTCCTCTTTTCTTTTTTTACATTTATTAGGGACTCATACAACTCTTATCACCATCCATACATATACATACATCAATAATAGAAATATTTTTATAAGAACCATCTTGTAGGCCGTGAAGACGATGTTACTGATTAGAGCAGCCAGTCCACAGAGAGGACAACATGGCTGGCCCCACTATGAGACATGTTGCTCCTCAGTGACTAAGGGCGCTACAAGGGACAGCACCGGAGACACAGTGTGCGAACTGCACCTGACCTGATCCCACCTCACTGAGCCAAAGCACTGGGGGAGTGCAGTGGAACAGCAAGGGAATGGAGCAGGAAGATCCCCAGGGAATGCTAAAAGTGGACTTTAGGGCCAGGGCGTGGTGCCCCAACAGACTGGACTGGAAAACACTCCTAAAGGCCAACAAACAATCCTTGAACTAACTACAAGCTTTTCTTTCTTGATGTGTTTTCTTTTGTTCTTTGTCAGTGGTTTGTTGTTGTGTTGTCTGGTTGTATACTGTTGCTTTGTCTTCCTCTGTCTTGTTTTCGTGCATGTTGTTATCTCCACAGGTCTGTCTAAATAAGACAGGCTGGATGAACTACCTGGAGGAAAAACAACGGGACCGACAGTTCCGGGGGAACTTAAGATAGGGGGAGGTAGGGGTAAGGAAGTGGTGTTAACAAACCCAGGGACAAGGGAACAACATGGGACCCAAATTGGTGGTGAGGGGGCAGTGGCAGGACTGGTAGGGAATGATCAAGGGTAAGGTTACATAAGGAAGAGGTATAACTGTAACCCAGATGGGGACGAAGCATGATAGTGGGGCAGGAGGAAAGTCAAGGGAAATAGAGGAAAGAGCTAGGAGGCAAAGGGCATTTATAGAGGTCTAGACAAAGACATGTACAGGCAAATATATATATGAGGATGGGGAAATTGATCTATGTGTCTATATTTATAGGTTTAGTATTAAGGTGGCGGAAGGACCTTGGGCCTCCAATCAAGCACTCCCTCAATGCATGAATACTTTCTTTTATTAAATTGGCACTCTATGATGCTCACCCTCCCGACACAACTGCTGAAGCCAAAATGGGTGAACAACTAATGTGGTGAAGAAAGTTGATGGTGCCCAGTTATCAAAAGATAGTGTCTGGGGCCTTAAAGGCTTGAAGAAAAGAAGCTTCCATCTAGCTTAGAAGCAACAAAGCCCACATGGAAGAAAACACCAGCCTGTGTGATCACATGGTCCCGAAGGGATCATTTATCAGGCATCAAAGAACAAAAAATCATATCATTGGGTGCACACCTCCATGATAATGATCGCTGAGGATAAACGGGTGCATAAGCAAATGTGGCAAAGAAAGCTGATGGTGCCCTGCTATCAAAAGAGAGATAGTGTCTGGGGTCTTAAAGGCTTGAAGGTGAACAAGCGGCCGTCTAGCTCAGAAGCAACAAAGCCCACATGGAAGAAGCACACCAGCCTGTGCGATCACGAGGTGCCAAAGGGATCAGGCATAAGGCATCATCAAAAGAATAAAAACAGTGAATGAAGAGGGAAGTGCAGAGTGGAGACCCAATGCCCATTTGTCGGCCACTGGAGATCCCCTTACAGAGGGGTCTAGGGGAGGAGATGAGTCAGTCGGTGCGATGTAGCACCGATGAAGAATACAGCTTTCCCCCAGATCCTGGATGCTTTCTTCCCCCCCTCCCCCCAACTACTATGATCTGAATTCTACCTTACAAGACTGGATAGAGCAGAGGTTGTACACTGGTGCGTATAGGAGCTGGAGGCACAGGAAATCCAGGGTGTATGATACCTTCAGAAGCAGGGGTGTGGGGCGATACTGGGAGAGTGGAGGGTGAGTGGGTTGGAAAGGGGGAACTGATTACAAGGATCCACCTGTGACCTCCCCCCTGGGGGACGGACAACAGAGAAGAGGGTGAAGGCAGATGCCAGATAGGGCAAGATATGACAAAATAATAATCTATAAATTATCAAGGGCCTATGATGGAGCGGGGAGCAGGGAGGGAGGGGAAAAATAGAGTACCTGATGCAAAGGGCTTAAGTGGAGAGCAAATGCTTTGAAAATGATTAGGGCAAAGAATGTACAGATGTGCTTTTTAAAATTGATGTATGTGTATGTATGGATTGTGATAAGAGTTGTATGAGCCCCTAATAAAAGGTTTTTAAAAAAAGAACTATATTGTATTTCTCATAATATGTGGCCGATGTATTAGAACCACTCAAATGGCACTCAAATGCTTAATATAATGTACCACAAGCTGTATGTTTCTGTGAATATATATATACACATACACACACAGACGTATATTTACATTTATAATATAAGATGGGCATGAAACGTTTTCTGGAAAAATTCTCATTTTTACATGGGCTTTGTTTTTTTATGTACCAACTATGTGTTAGAATTCACTTTGAGTGGATTATGACCCAGTTCAACACTTTAGGTCCATGTAAAAATTTATCTGATGTTTTCTGAGACGGTAACTTTTTATTTATTTTTTTAGCTATTGGTGTCTAAAAATGTATTTTTTACAATTCTATATAAATGCTTTATAATCAAATCTAAAGAGAACAGGAAGATATTTCATTTACTGGAAAAGAATAAAATTACCCTGATTCACTGAATAAAATTACTGTGTAGTTTCTAGACTGGTTGTTACATAGTTCATTGATTTTCTTAAATTTACATGTTACTAATATATGCACAAGGCTTTCAAAAAGAAACATCATGGAGTCAGCATGCCCATTCCTCCCTCCCCGCATGCTGCCTAGAAGCAGTCACTTTTATCCAGCTGTTTGAGGTTTTTCTGATTTCATCTCCAAAATTACAGACATTCTTCTGCCTCTATTTCTTGATTAGTCTAAGTCAAATTGTTTACTAATGCTTAGTATGAAAAATTAGGTTTGAGTTCATTTTTCAGCTAATCTTCCCTACTCATTCAAAAAGCAATGCTGTTGAGCACTTGAAATGGGCTAATATGCTGAGAAAGTAAAATTTAAGTTAATTTAAATTATATTAATCAATTTTAATGTTGGCATATTTATTGAACTACACAGTGTCATCCTTTTTCTTTTGAAATTGCCATTTAACATTGTTAGGGTACAGAGAAAGTTTAAGGCCTGCTCCCATATCATCTCAATGAAAATAGTGTTAACTCTCAGTGCCTTTAGTCTATTCCGACTAATAAAGACTGCCCCCGTGGGTTTCCAAGACTATAAAACTCTTCATTAGAAAGCTCTACCTTTCTTTTTTTCTTAATTTAAATCATTTTATTGGGTGCTCATACAACTCTTAACACAATCCATATATATGTACATTGTGTCAAGCACATTTGTATATTTGTTGTCATCATCATTCTCGAAACATTTGCTTTCCACTTGAGCCCTTGGTATCAGCTCATTTTCCCCCTCCTTCCGTGTTCTCTCCTCCCTCATGAACTCATGATAGTTTATAAATTATTATTTCATCATTTCTTACACTGCCCGTCTTCCTTCACCCACTAGTAGTTGATGATTTCTAACTGCTGACCTTGTAGCCACTATGCCACCAGGGCTCCTTTGTGTTAACTAGTATTCTCTATTTTATCTGTAGGTTCGACTATCCATTGCAACGGGTACCCAGAATTCAAAGACAAAAATCCCAATGAAGGGGTTTACTGAGGAAGGTAAGAGGTTGTAATGCAAATGAGAACATACTGAAGTACTTTCAAGGCTGCTAATAGATGCCAAAAGGACATACCACTCTGCTGTAAGCCTCAATTCAAAGGCGTTAAGCTCAAGATCTGTGGATCAGCACACCCAGATACCTGAATTACGTGCCCCCCAAGTACCCCATTGCAGTGTGAGTCCAAGGCACTTGGTTTTAATTGCTCTGGGGGCTACTAAATCATTGTTTCATGCTCTGTCTCTTGGCTCTGCTGCTGCTCTGATGCGGTAGCTGTCTTATGAATCTGGGCAGTTCACTGTCAGAGATCTTGGGCCCAGAGAATGTTCTCCACTTTTGGTTTTTGCTGGAATTGAGACGTCCCTCCTGCTTCTCGGATAGCTCATTTTAGATGCAGCGGAATGGCATTCCAGGAAGTCATGTGGACAATCACTCACTTGTGAATCCTATCACTTCCTTGGATCCACGAGATTCTGTAACCATCACCCTGAGATCTTCCTGTATCTCACTTCACCTTTCTACATCGGTCTTTGACAGTATGAGTCTGAAGAGGGCTCTGATTAGTATTGAACCAGGGCAGCTCTAGCCTGTCCTACAGGGTCACTATGGGCTGGCATCGACTTGATGGCAGTGAGTGAGAGTTCCTGTTAGATGTCATGGAGTTGGTTCCGATCAGGTCAGCGAGGTCGCGCTTTTTATCTTTCAGGATTCCTATCACTATCGTCCACAGGATCCTTCTGCACCATGGAAAAGCATGCTTAAGAACCGGGGTACGCACTCCGGGCTCTACACGGCAGAATGACACACCAAAGCTCCAGGACCGTCGTGTGGCTCGCGGCGGCGGCTCGGGCTCCTTCCCTCCCCCACCTTGGAGAGTGGCTGCGGTGACTCGGAACCACAAAGCCGGGCGCGTCCGGGAGACGCCGCAGCTCCCAGCGCAGGCTGCACCTGGGGCTCTGCGTGGCGCCCCTCAGAAAATTCACCGGGACAGCCGCCCGCTCCGCCTCCCCCCTCTCTTCCCTTCACCTCCTCCGAGGGTAACTTTTTAATAGAGTATAAGGCCTTAGGTTTCTCCCTTGGAACACGTGGTTTAGGACTCCCGACCTTGTGACTAGCAGGCAATATTCAAAAAGCAATTGGCAATTAAAATAATCTTTGAAGTTTTCCATAGCAGTAACATGCACAGTTTATAAGTAGAAGATCAAGTTAAAAACTATGGGGCACAGCGCAGATGTAACACTAAAGATGAAAAAGGGGACATTTTTCTTTTTCCTTTACCACTACACCAGGTGAATAGGTGCTGGCTACTAAGTTATAGTGCTGTTGAAATGAACAAAGTTGATTGCCAATTTATGATGAGGTAATCTAGGTTCAAAAAGTTTAGCATTCTCCAAAAACATTTTATGTAGCACTCCACTCTAATTCTTTGTCAGTATAATTTCAAATGGACAAAAGAGCAGTGGTTGAATATGTGTAGAGAGTGTGTTGATTATCTACAGATAGTTATATTTACATCATATATAACAACTGATCTTTACATATTTATAATATATTATACATAACAACATAGCTCTACATGTACATGTAAAGATATGGTATTATAGATGGTAAGACAATATTGGCTCAGAGTGGCTTATCTGTAAGTATTTAAAAAGGAGCTCACCAAAACATTTATTCCTTAGAGTCACTGGCAGGTTCTGAATTGCTACATTTGTTATTAGCTGAGTGCTTAATCATCAATCATCAATCATCTACACTTACACTACATGTATTAAAATTACAAAATACTAGCTTCGGTCTCTTTCCGAACATATAACATCCTTCCAACTCAATTCTGGAGCATTGCTCTCTCTCAAGTAAATTAGACTCACTTCAAAAGTGGGTTCATGTATTCTTGCTTTTATACTTCCATGAAAGTTACAGATTCTTTGTAATATGGAGGCACTTGTATCATTTTCAAGAATCTTATTACATGTTCATTGCGTAGTTTTTCTTAATCATTAACATTTGAGAAGCAGAACCAATTATGTATATTGAAGTTCACAGTATGAAACAAAAAAGAACAGCATTATACACAGACAAGAAGTAGCTATGAGAGAAGAAATACTTTGTCATGTAAATATTTATTGATGTTTTGGCCATGTTCAAAGAGAAATTGGCAATTGAAGATTAAGAACAGTAGCATATATATATATAGTTTATAATTAGATAAAATTTTAAAGCTATGGTGCAAAAGGCAGGTGTTACAGTAAAGATGAATGAGGTTTCCTTTTCCTTCATGAACACAGGTGCTGTAGTAATGTCAAAAAGTATTCAAAACACAAGGGCAGGCATTTGTGCAGAATGTTCTTGGGCAATTGAGACTTTTTCTTACATATTTTTCAAGTAAACGTTCTTCCATGAAAATTTGGCCAACGCTTTCGTGACAGTGATCCTGAATGAATTTTCTGCCCTCTCCCCTGGCATGTCTCTTATTGCTCTAAGCAAACAAAATAGGTCTTACCAACATACTGCTCCTGACAGGAAAAAGAAGTCCTATTAACATTTCACTGAAGTAGTTTCAATACTTTGATTTTTCAAGATTTCAAAAAATATGCAGGTGTGAATAATTTGAAAAATCAATGACCTTTTCCCTTTCAAATGTTTAATAAACACACTAATACTTTGTTGTGCTGATAACTGGAAGACCAAAAATTTTGTATTGACACCCTGGTCTGGGGATGAAAAATGAGGCTTTGTATGTTTTTAGCAACATGGTGCTCTTCTTATGTCACTGTATCAGATAATACCCCATTATGATTCATCTGTATGTCAGTGGCTTATATTCCAGGAGTGGAACACTTCTTCCTACTACTAGTCTGCTCAGTTTGGAAGTTCTGCAGATACCAGTTTACCATGGGTAGTACTGCTAGTAATTGAAATACTTGTGTAGCTTCCATAATAAAACCATGGAAGTTTAATATTGTGCAAAACTGACAGAGTAGTGGCAGACTGTAGAGATTTGTGATCATGGGAAACTTTGGATATAATCAGAACTGAGATAAAATTTACTCTCATATTTAACCAGGCATCCCTTATCCCAGTGACTGAGGCAATAATCACTTATATTTGGTAAATAATGCATTAATTTGAAATAAGCTATTCATACCTACTATTGCTAAGTTCTTGAAGGTCTCCACCATCACTTCTCTGTAGAGTTGCTTCTGAGAAACATCCAGCAATGCCCATTCTTCTGCGGTAAAATCCATGGCCACATCCTCAACAGTCACAGAGTCCTAACATAGCCCACACAATCAGCTTCATCAGTGGACTAAGCATTCAAATATTTGTGAAAAGAAAGATGCGGCTTAAAGTTCTGATCAACTTTCATTTCATAAGGATTTAACAAATGGTTGTGTGTTCCATAAAGTATACCTTTGGGTTTAGTCATTATTCTCATTCTTGAACGATCTACATTCACTTCTCCAAAGATTTCAAATTATCTCATAGACTCATCATTATGAACACCATTCATAATTTTTTGCAAAATTTCCATTACATTTAAGCCCCTTTTCTACTAACTTTGTGACACTTCCACCAGTTAATTACATAGCAAACTTCACTTCCAATGTGGACTGTCCAATGCCAGTCTACATCCTTTTGTAATAGTTTATGATACAAACTCTACTATAAACACCATCATCTACATTATAATTTTTCTCTGGGTGTGGAGCAACACCTTCCATAGCAAATATATATATATTTATGAACAAGTGAATTTTGTATTAACAATTAAATACTGAAACTGGAAACTTGTTTATTTTTTTTAGGCATCTTAACCATTTGAGGAGCTGTCATATCCTCAAGAAATGTAACTGCTGACGCTTCCCTTTCTCTTGTGTCATCTCTTCAGAGATAAAAAAGAAAAGGTATAACGATGGTCATGCCAAGAAAGCCTTTGTCCGCATGCACAGTATTGGCTGCATGAACTGTGCCTGCTGTGAGCCCAGAGACAAGGTCATTAAGAAGTTTGTAATAGGAAACAGTGGAGACCGCAGCCTTCAGAGACATTTCCATAGCAAGTGCCTTAGCACATGTGTTTCCTAACTGTATGTGATGTCACATTATTGTGTGAGTTGTGCTATTCACAGCAAGGTTGTCAGGATCCAGTTACGTGAAGCCCAGAAGGTCCAAACCTTCCCATCCTGTTTTAGACCTACAGGTACTGTCCCACAACCATCTCTAAAGCCTAAGCAAAGATTAGAAGCTGAAAGAAAACAAACCAGAAAAAATGGAAATTGTTCTTTAAAATCAAAAGAAAGGAACAAGTTGCATAAGAAATTCAAATGTGCTGTGCAGTATTATTGATAAATATTTCAATAATTGACTGAAAATTAATATGGTTAAACAAGCACATTTAAATTTGGAAATTGTCTATGCTCCCAAATTGGAAAACAAGTACTTGTCTGCAGACTGGTGGATATGCATATTAATGTGAATTATACAAAAGAGACATTGAAATTGACCTTCAAATTTTCAACTATTATTATTATGACCCAAATATAAAATGATATTGAAAATAACTCTAAAACACCTTTAATTCTAGATCAATGGTACTGCCAGGAAAGAACCCAAAATGGATTGAGAAGAACTTCTGGAATGTGAACTTCTGATATTTGTGGTGTTATCAGATGGTAAGATCGTAAGATAATACCATAAATATGCTGGTCTGTCTTTTGGTACTTATACGAATCCTTAATGTGAAAAATAGTGGAAGCTATTCAAACAGAACAATAGGGTGTTGTTGGGTAATTTAAAAATTAGAAAAGATACTGTACACATATTCTTTTTTTAAATCTGAAAAACCACATAATAATGCAGTTTCAAGGTGGAAGAAAATCAAATTAATAACTTGTGACAAACAGATATTTCTAGATGAAAGTGAATAGAATGTAAAGAAATTACTAATGAAGATCCAAGACTATAGATGAGTACTGATTCAAAAATGGAACAAAGAAAATAAAATCCTCACAACTGATCCAATAAGCAGCATCCTAATAGTTTGACCATAATTTTAAATCAAGATTTGTATTTTATGTAAAAGGGACTCAGGGAAAAAGCTACTGTATACAAACATTCCTGGGGTGAGGTCCAGGTAGTATGGCAGGGGAAAGACCATACCTAGGGATACATATGGAAGCCAACTAAATAGGGAGCAAAAAGAAAAAAGAGACATGGGTAGCAGGAGAACAGGGCACTAACCCACCCAAGGGGAGAGTATTGTTTATATCTACACAGGGAAAGAGGGACCAGACTTCAACTCGGTTCTCCATTATGTGAACACAACATAATGGCATGAAACCGGGAACCAAGAGAGGTTAGAGGGGCTGACTCCAATCCCGACTACATGGACAGTCTCCCCTCCCCGAGAAGAATTTACTTTAGAGGACCGCACTGAAGCTACAGTTCAGGGAGAGGGGCATGTCTGATCGGAGCACAAAAGGAGCAAATGAAGGGTGAGGAAGAGAGAGTGGAGCCCATGCTGGCCCACCAAGCCCTGAGGATGATATTCCAGCTCAGAGCAGCCAATGCGCAGAGAGGACCATAGGGCCGGCCCCACTAAAAGGCATGACATCCCTTACTGATCCACAGCACTATGGGGGACAACACTGGAGACAGTGTGAGAATTGTGCCCAATCTGACCCCACCACACCGAGGCAAAACACTGAAGGCATGCAACAGAACAGCAAAGGGAGCAGAGCAATGCAGTCCCAAAGGAATATCAAAAATAGACTTTGGGGCCAGGGAGTGGCACCCCATTAGACTCCACCAGAAAATATTCCTAAAGGTCAACAAACAGACTTTGAACTATGTACAGCAGTAGTTCTCAACCTTTCTAATGCCACACCCCGCTAATACAGTTTCTCATGTTGTGGTGACCCCCCAACCATAAAATTATTTTTGTTGCTACTTCATAACTGTAACTTTGCTATTGTTATGAATCAAGCAACCCCTGGGAAAGGGTACCTGACCTCCCAAAGGGGTCACAACACACAAGTTCAGAACTGCTGATTTATAGGTTTTTCTTTTTGTTGTTTTGTTTCTTTTGTTGCTTTGTTTTGCTCTTTTTTTTGGGGGGGGGGTGCATATTATCTTCTCTGCAGGTCTATCTAGATAAGATAGGCAGGACAAACAATCTGGAGGTAAAAACTACGGGACTGAGAATTCCAGGGGTAAATGGAAGAGGGGAAGGTGGGGGAAAGGAAATGGGTGTTAAGAAAGCCAGGGGCAATGGAACAACAAGTGATCCAAAATCAATGGCGAGTAGTGGGTGGGAGGCCAGGTAGGGTTTGATCAAGGGCAATATAACTAAGAGGAATTACTGAAACCCAAATGAAGGCTGAGAATGAGAGTAGGACAAAAGGAAAGGAAAAGGAAATAGATGAAAGAACTAGGAGGCAAAGGATATTTATAGAGGTCTAAATACAGGCATGTACATATGTAAATACATTTATATATGATGATGTACACATATAGGTTTAGTATTAAAGTAGCAGATGGACATTGGGCCTCTACTCAAATACTCCCTCAATGCCAGAACACTTTGTACTATTAAACTGGCATTCCATGATGCTCACCTTCCTGATAGAATCAGTGAAGAAAAAGCGGGTGCATAGCAAATGTGGTAATGAAAGCTGAAGATGCCCGGCTATCAAAAGATACAGCATCTGGGGTCTTAAAGACTTGAAGATAAACAAGCTACCATCTATCTCAGAAGCAATAAAGACCAAATGGAGGAAGCACATCAGCCTTTGTGATCATGAGGTGTCAATGGGATCAGGTATCAGGCATCAAAGAACAAAAAATCTTATTGTGAATGAGGGGGAGCTTGGAGTTGAGACCCAAGACCCGTCTATAGGCAACTGGACATCCCCTTACAGAAGGGTTGTGGGGATGTAACCAGCCAGTCAGTGTGCAGTATACCAATGAAGAAACATACAACTTTCCTCTAGCTCTTTATTCTTCCTCTCCCCTACTACCATGATGATCCCAGTTCTGCCTTAAAAATCCGGCTAGACCAGAGGATGTACACTGGTACAGATAAGAACTGGAAACGGAATCCAGGAGAGATAAACCCCTCAGGATGAATAATGAGAGTAGCAATATCAGGCGGGTAAGGTGGGGAAGAAAGGGGGAACCAATCACAAGGATCTACATATAACTCCCTCCCTGGTGCATGGGACAGTATAAGACATGAAATATAATAATTTATAAATTATCAAGGGCTCATGGGGATAGGGAGAGGGACAAAAAATGAGCTGATACCAAGGGCTCAAGTGGAAAGAAAATGTTTTGTGAATGATGATGGTGACAAATGTAAAATGTGCTTGACACAATGGAGGTATCTATGGATTGTGATGAGTTGTATGAGGCCCCAATAAAATGATTTTTTTAAAAGTTTTTTATTTTATTTGGATCCATAATCCTTGGCAACACTGTCAAGAAACCAAAACACATAATTTATTGGAGAAATCTTCTGGAAAGGACCCACTTAAAGTGTTGAAATCAACAATGCCATTTTGGGTCTGAGGGGTGCTTGGCTCAAGCCAGACCATGGTATATTCATTACAACATATCCACTTTTAAAAAAAATGGACAATGAGTAAAACTATACATTAATTTCTTTTAGTTTTTTGTTATTTGTGCAGAATATTGAATACACCACAGACAGGAAGAAGTATAAACAAATCTATCTTGGAAGGAGCACTAATGAAACATTTGGCTGCTAACTTCTCAGTCAGTAGTTTGAAACTTCCAGGCACATCACTGCAGGAAAATAAGGCTTTCGATTCCAACACATAGTTCTAGTGTAAGAAACTACAGGGACAGCTCTACCTTCCCCTTTTTGGTTGTTATGAGTTGTTGTCCTCTCTATCGCAGTGAGTTTGTATTTTTTGTTTTTTGTCTCTGAAGAAGTACAGGAAAAATGTTATTAAAAAGCAAAGATGTTAGGCATCATTCCCTTACATAGGACATATCACAGGAATGGAATAGTCCAGAAAAAGGACATGATTGGTTTTTGACAAAAAATAAAACCACCTTCAATGGCCGTATTTTAACAATAGGGTGTATTTTAACAACACGGGGGCTAATTATGTCAGGCATTGTGGAGATAATGAAAGACTAGGCAGGATTTCCTTCTGCTGTGCAAAGGATCATTGTGAGTGAGGAGTGGTTCACCATCAATACAAAATAATTCCCACATATTGACCAACTGGATACATTGTCATCAGATTCATTCTTTTAATGAAGCCATGAAAGGATTAAATTTCTAATCCGTGAAAGAGCTCAATCTTCCATTTTTAGAAATCTATACAAAATGTTTCACTGCACGAAGGGAATAAAGAAAACTGTAGGGTTGGAGAAATGGTGACACTGGACAACCTGATAATCCATGTCCTCTGGTAGAACTTTCTATCCAGACTCTACTCAGAAAGTTCTGTTGCCCGTCCCAATGAACCAAGTCTCAAACTGGGACATGAACACCTTACATAACCAACTCTAAGTCACATAAGGAAGATCATCAGTAATCCAGTGCATCATACCATATATACATTTCATAGCAATTGCTATCATGAAGCTTTATAAAGCCCAGTCTTCGTTCCCCTCCCCTGTCATGCTCTTACATTATAGTCAACCCTCAGGTAATGGACATAGTGTTCTCAAGAAGTCTTATCTAACCTTTATGTATATAATGAAAATATACCAGGGCTCTTTAATACTCACCATTTTGTAGCTCAAGCGTCCTGTAGTCAAATTATTGTATTCTCTAAATACAAGAAGCAGGAGTCTAGGGAGTTTGGAGTTAGCTGAATGAATTTAGTTCACAGACCAGCCAAATGCTGAAATCTTTTCTTCTGGTGCGTAAATGTGAAAGATCGTATTCCTAGATTTTTAGCTCCCTCAACTGGACAGTCTCTTTCTCTGGCAAGTCTGTGATCTGAAACATAGTAGTAGATAATGTTGAGTAAGGCATGTCAGTTTCTTGTCCTGCACTTCTTACCCTAAGTGGTGCCTCTTGGCCTCCAACCATGTTCCAATCTGAGTGTGTTTGCATTTAATACAGGACCCACTCTAAATTTAGGGCGCATACTTCTTCAGCTCCCCTTAGTTGATATTCATGTGAGACCAGGTATTTATTCATCTTAGAGAATGAATGGATTCCAGGTCTTCCCAAAATGAAAACTCAATCTGAAGTACTGTATAGACTTGGGAGTTAAATGTTTAGGTTGACGGTTGATCTTTATTGTTAAAGGTTGACCTAGAGCATTAAATCACACAGATAAATTTCATATCACCTTAGGTGATTTTTCAGGCACAACATCTGATTTCAGTCCAAGTCAATGAACTCATTGTGTCAATTGTTTTTGTGCCATAAAAACACTAGTATTGTACTTAAAAAATAATTTAGAAAAGTATGACATGTGATCGATGGTTTTGTTGCTGTTATTTCCTGCGCACAATTTCCAGTAACAGTTTTTAAAACCATTTTATTGGGGGGGTGGTCATACCACTCTTATCACAATCTATACATCCATCCATTATGTCAGGCACATTTGTATATTTGTTGCCATCATCATTCTCAAAACATTTGCTTTCTACTTAAGCCCTTGGCATCAGCTCTTCATTTTTCTCCTCCCTCCCTGCTCTCCCTTCCCTCATGAACCCTTGATAATTTATAAATTATTATTTTGTCACATCTTACACTGTCATCATCTTTCACTCACTTTTCTATTGTCCCATCCCTCAGGGAAGAGTTTATATGTAGATCCTTGTAAGTGGTTCCCCATTTAGAATGATTTCTTTCCATTTACGTTTTACTTTATTTTTTTGACGCATTATCTGAAAGTAACACAAACAACCTAACCTGGGAAGATTTATAAAGAAAATTCCCCCAATATTTTAATGATCATTTAACTAAAAAAAAGTATTTATATGTATTTTAAGTAGTTGTCACACACTTGTTCATGTTTCTTTCTTTCCCACTACATCATCCAGCTAATTGCTATACTTTTATTTCTTGATATCAATGTAAATGTTTCTCTCATCGTGACATTCCAACACATTGAGTTTTTCATCAAAGTTTGTCCTGCTCCAAGCCCCTTGCATCCCATGGATACTGTACAATATCTACACTGTGTGAACAAATGCACATGGTAGGGGGAGCCCATTTAGAAACCCATAGTAATAGAGTGTGATACCACAATAGAGTGTGGTAACCAGTGCAAGTTGTTTTAGAGGTGGACAACAAGAGATAAAAGGAAATAAGCAGGAAATACTAGAAGGGACTTGGTTAAGGCAGAGACAACCTTAACAAGAAAATAAGCCAAGAGGGAGGTGTATTTTCTATTCTCTAAGGCTCTTGTGTTTAAGGATGTCCAATGTTAAAGCTTTTGTGAAAGACGGCACACTACAGACAAGGTGTAGGTGTAGGTAGATTGATGATGCTAAGAGTCAAGGTGAATGAGTAAGACTCTTAAAAGTACCTGAGATGAGGGAAGGTAATGGATGGTGTAGTCACTCTGTTCCTGGCTGGGGAGGGGAATTGAAAAGCCCTAGACTGTAGGCACAAGGTGGTTAGCAGCACGGTGGAACTGCAGTCTGAGGTCTTGTGACTAGCTCTCAGAAGGTTTCTGCAAGCCTGGAGTTATGACCACTTTTAGACAGCAGTTGAAGCAACATCAATATAGTTGAGAGGAATTACTATGAGGTAGAAGAAGGGCAAGCATGATGGTGGGGTAGGGAGGAAGGTAAAAGGAAACAGAGGAAAGATCTAGGAAGCAAAGCTATGGATAGTGGTATAAGCATAGGTCTGTACATATGTAAATACATTAATTCTTAAGAATAGAGGTCTTGACCTACATACATATATTTATAAGGACATACAATGAGATAGTAGATGGACTTTGGGACTCTGCTCAAGCCCTCGCTGAATGCAAGACCACTTTGTTCTAACAACCTGACCTTCTTTGATGCTCACCATACCAGCATGATCACTGAAGACAAAATGGGTGCATAAGCAAGTGTTGTGAAGAAGGAGGGTAGTGCCTGGCTATCAAAAGAGATACCACCTGGGATCTTAAGGGCTTGAAGTTTAAAAGTGGTCATCTAGTAGAGAACCATCGGGCCCACATGGAAGAAGCACACCATCCTGTGTGATCATGAGATAGGGTAATAGACTTCAGAAGATCACAAACAAGCAAAATAAAAACCACCATATTGTTGAGAATTAGGGGGGTTGTAGAGACCCCCAAATCCATCTGTAAACAATGGGACATTTCCTTACAGAAGGGTCACACCGAAGGGATGAAACAACCAGGGCACAGGATAGCACTGAAAAAACCCAAATATTATTCTGGTTCCTTGAGGCTTTCTCACACAACACTATCATGACTCCAGTTCTGCCTTTCCCTGCGGGCTAGACTGGAGCATGTGCGCACGTACAGAAAAGAGATGAGTTCGTGACATGGAATCCAGGAACAGGAATGGGGAGTATTGATACCAGTAGGGGAGAGAAAGGCAGGGATGGGAGGGGAATGAGGGGGAGCCAATCACAATGATGGACACATACCTACATACACATATCCCGGGGACAAAAACAGAAAACATGGGGGAAGCGAGAGAGCAGTCTGTGCAAGGACAGCCTTCCATCTCAGGGCTCTGAGACAAGGTGGTTTCAGTGAAAGGTGGGCTTCCAGGTCCCTCCTTGATTAATATTCTTAATCTAAGCTTGATTAAGTATTAACTTCTAGAAAGACTGCTAGCTTATGGAAAATTACAAAACAACTAAAAGGTGATAATAAGGTCAATAGATGCATTATACTGGATAAATCTTCCTAACAAGGCCTCTTTAGAGTGTTGAAGAGCAATGATGTTACTTTGAGGACTAGGTTTATCTGACCCAAACCATGGCATTGCCAATTACCGCATATGCATATGGAAGTTGGACATTGAATAAGGGAGAAATAAGAATCAATATGGTTAAATTGTAATGCATGGGCCTTCAGATAGACAAACAAATCTGTCTTGGCAGAAGTAAGGTCAGGGTCCTAGTTAGAGGTTAGGAGGTGAGAGTTCACATTAAATAATTTGGACACGTTGTCAAAAGTGACCAGTCCTTGGAGAATGATATTTTGTTTGGTAAAGGGGCAGTGAAAAATAGGAATCCCTCAATTAAATGGATTGATACAGTGACTGAAGCAATAGGTTCATCCTAAATTGTTAGGATGGTGCAGGGGTTAGCAGTGTTTCATTCCCTTGTGCACAGGGTCCCTGTAAGATGGAATGGACTCAATCAGAACCTTCAACAACAAGAGCCTCAGAAATTACTAATCAACACCCAAGGCATGCACAAAATGCTAAATAGGTATGTTTACAAAAGTTATTTCCATGGTATCAAATGCCCAAAAACTCAGGAGACATTCGCTAGAATTTAAGCTCTAGTTAAAAAGAAGGAATGGGCCCTGCCCACTCACTGCCTTCTTCCCTCTGCCTTCCTTCCCCGCTGTGGGATGCCTCCTCATACAGGCCGGAGCCCAGAGCCATGGCCTTGGGCGACACCCTCTACAACGCCATGGACGGCTCAGAGATGCTGGCCGAGATCATGGAGCTGCATGAGATCGAGGTGGAGACCAACCCAGTGGAGACCATTGAGACCATGGTGGTGGGCGAGGAGGACAAGGACGGGGGGCGACCACAGTGGCGGGGGTGGCCATGGGCACGCCAGCTACCACCACCACCACCACCACCACCGCCCATTGTGGGAAGCCGCAGCTCTCGCGAGATGTGGGAAGCCACAGCTCTCGCGATGTGGGAAGCAGCAGCTCTCGCCGCCATTACAAGATGGCGCCGGGCAGTCAGGGCGGTGGCCCAACTAAGTGGTAAACAACCACTTAGCGCATGCGCGCTGCTGAGATGACGTAGTCATAACTCCACCTTGGAGTATGCAAACGAAGGTTCTGGCGAACTCACCAATCAATGCATGAGGTTTTGGCGAATGCACCAATCAAGGCACAGCATGTCCCCATAGAGCATATATACGCAGCAGTAGTTTGGCGTTTCGGGGTCTTTTACCGCATTATGAAAAATTAAACGCCTATGGAAGAATCCTGTTGTGGCGCATCTTTTCTTGCTGGCGAGACCTGGCGCGCGACAAGTGGTGCCGAAACCCGGAAATTTACGATCATCTAAGGCACGAGCGGAGACCCCCTGTTACCAGGGAGGATTCAGAACCACACGGCGTGAATTATAAAGGTAAGTTCTGAGAGACATGAGCCTGAATGATTGCTAAAGCCGCAAACTGTTGTATGCGTTCTAATACTTCCCCTTTCGGTTTCAACGGCGGACAGCCTGCCGCTTCTTATTTTGCACATAAATCGGTTGTAAATAAACCCGTGTGAACCTGTGTGTTAAATCCTTGTATACATAAGAAGGGAATATGGGGAACGCAGCAATAAAGACCATGGTTACAGCGCTTGATGCTTTATTAAGGAAGAGAGGATTAAAAATTTCAGAGGCGACGCTGCTTAAGTTTGTAAAAAATGTGGATGAGATAGCACCGTGGTTTGTATCTACAGGTTCTCTAACTCTAGCGAGTTGGAATAAACTGGGATGGGATGTAGACCAAGCGGCAAAAGAAGGGAAATTGAAATCGGGAACTAGACCCATCTGGAAGTTAATAAAAGCGTGTATTGAGGATAAAGAGTGTAGACAGCCATTACAACAGGGACAGCAGGCTTTGGAGGACGTTCAGGAAAGCATGTCAGAAACAGAACGGGACGAGTCCAAAGAGGCTCGGGGCGAGTCCAAAGAGACTCGGGGCGAGTCCAAAGAGACTCGGGGCGAGTCCAAGGAGACTCGGGAAAGGCATGCCAAAACAGAAGAAACTGCGCAGGTAGAATTAGGGGAGGAAGTTGATCAACAGAAGAAGAGCCATACCCGCCATTCAGAACCTTTATATCCGTGGCGAGAAAAGAACCGTACCCGCCATTCGGAGCCTTTATATCCGTGGCGAGAACTAGACCGTGCCCGCCATTCAGAGCCTTTAAATCCACGGCGAGAACTAGAACTCTTGGAAATATCAGAGGAGGAGGAGGAGCAGTTAGAGGAGATAGCTGCTCGCTATGAGGAGGGTCGGTATGACGCATTACAGGCAGCCGAAAGAGGGCGGTATAGTGCTCTGTGGAACACAGCTGTGCGCCCATCGGCACCACCTCCTTATAAGGAAGAAAAGCAGAAAGGGTGTGGCTATTCCTTTTGTCCACCCAATATCCGTAGAGCAATTCAACAAATGTATCCAGTATTTGAGGATCAGAACAACGCTCGTTATCATACACCCGTAGAACACAAGCAAGTAAAGGACTTAGCTGAAGTGGTAAGAGCTTATGGAGTAAGTGCAAATTATACTCAATCTTTAATTGAAAGGCTTGCAGGCCATGCTATGACTCCTGCCGATTGGACATTTGTAACAAAAGCAGTATTGACTACAGGACAATACTTGGAATGGAAATCTTTATGGCAGGATTTATTAACAGCCCAGGCTAGGGAAAATGCTGTAGCAGGGCAGCCAGCATGGGATTTTGAAATGCTTACAGGCCAAGGAAGATGGGTTAATAATCAGACAGTATATCCATTGCAAGTATATCAGCAAATAAATTCTGCTGCAAGCAAGGCATGGAAAACTTTACCTAATAAAGGAGAAGTTAGGGGCAACTTAACAAAAATTATACAAGGACCTACCGAACCTTTTTCAGATTTTGTGGCACGAATGTTGGAGGCAGCAGGAAAAATTTTTGGAGATCAAGATACAGCTATGCCTCTCATTGAGCAATTAGTCTTTGAGCAGTGTACTAAAGAATGTAGAGCAGTTATTACGCCATGGAAGTCCAAAGGATTGCAGGCATGGATGAAGGCTTGCAGGGAAGTTGGTGGTCCTTTGACTAATGCAGGACTGGCTGCTGCAGTAATGGCAGCCCAAAAAAAGAGGCCCATTAAGATGCTTTCAGTGTGGTAAGGAAGGACATATTAAAAAACATTGCCCTACTGGCATCGTGAGCCAAACTGGGACAGGGCTCAAAAGGACCCCGGGTGTTTGTCCTCAGTGTGGAAAAGGTAGACATTTGGCCAATGAGTGCAGATATGTAAAAGATAGCAGGGGATGCCCCCTAGAGCAATATTACCAGGAGCCAAAAAACGGAAAGCGGGGCCCTCGTCCCCAGGGCCCGCAAATGTATGGGGCAATCCAGGAGGACGGCCTCTTCCCACTGGGGAGGCCACTCCCAAAAGGGCCACTGCGGGATCCGCAGGGGTGGACCTCAGTGCCACCACCAGAGCAGTACTAACGCCACAGCAGGGATGCCAGCCCATTCCTACGGATTTTTATGGTCCCCTTCCAGAAGGCACCGTGGGCTTGCTGCTTGGCAGGTCATCTACCACCTTAAAAGGCTTAATTGTACACCCAGGAGTCATTGATCAGGATTTTACAGGACAAGTAAAGGCGATGTGCTCCTCTCCACGGGGCATATATGCCATCTCACCTGGAGACCATATAGCGCAGCTCTTGGTATTGCCTAGTGAGCATGCACTGTTTCCAAGTACCAAAATTAGTAGGGAAAAAAGGAGTTTTGGATCATCAGGAGAAGCTGGAGCTTTCTTTTCAGTGCAGTTGGATCAACGCCCAACTTTGACACTGAATATTGAAGGAAAAAACTTTGAAGGTTTACTAGACACAGGGGCAGATAAAAGCATTATATCCACCAAATGGTGGCCTTCCTGCTGGCCAGTAACACAATCTTCACAGTCTCTACAAGGACTCGGGTATGCATCCATGCCTATGATAAGCACCAGGCGGTTGCACTGGAAGGCTGAGGAGGGACAATCAGGCCAATTCCAACCATATGTCCTTCCCTTACCCATAAATTTGTGGGGAAGAGATATATTGACAGACCTAGGATTAGTACTAACTAATGATTACTCACCTATAAGTCGAGAACTTATGCAAAAAATGGGATGTGTACCGGGAAAGGGAGTAGGGAAACACCTGCAGGGTTGTCCTGAACCAATAGAAGTAGCAGTGAAGAAAGATCGTACAGGTCTGGGTTTTTCCTAGGGGCCACTGCGGAGCCGCTACCCATTCCATGGCTCTCAGCAGAACCAGTTTGGGTACCACAGTGGCCGCTTCCAGTAGAAAAATTAATTGCGGCACAAAAGTTAGTTAAAGAACAGCTAGAACTAGGACATTTAGAACCATGTGTCACCTTGGAACACACCCATATTTGTCATTAAGAAAAAATCAGGGAAGTGGAGATTGTTGCATGATTTAAGAGCTATCAATGCCCAAATGTCACTCATGGGTCCTGTACAGAAAGGCCTTCCCTTGTTATCTGCAATACCTAAAGGATGGACTGTCAGTATAATAGACATTAAGGATTGTTTTTTCTCCATTCCTTTGCATGAGAAAGATAAGGAAAGATTTGCTTTTACTCTACCCTCCATTAATCATGAAGAACCTGATAAATGTTATCAGTGGCGAGTTTTGCCACAGAGAATGGCTAATAGTCCTACTATGTGTCAGTTATTTGTGGACCACGCTTTAGCACCTGTCAGAGAAAAATTTGGTCAGTTAAAAATTTACCATTACATGGATGACATATTAATAACTGGAGAAGAGCTAGATGTGCAGCAGGGATACAGTGAGGTAGTTAAGGAATTAGAATTTCATCAGTTAGCAATAGCACCAGATAAGGTTCAACAATCTTCAATTGGACAGTTTTTAAGAGCCACAATAAGCCCAGGCCATATAACGCCTCAAAAATTGACTATATGGAAGGATCAGCTAAAGACATTAAATGATTTTCAAAAGTTGCTAGGAGATATCAATTGGCTCCGCCCATATTTAAAGATATCCACTGTTGACCTTAAGCCATTGTTCAATATCTTGGAAGGAGAAAGCCATATTACTTCTCCTCGAGAAATCACTCCTCAAGCTCAAAAAGTATTAGAACAAGTTGAAAAGGCCATTTCTGAAGCGCAGTTAGATAGAATAGACATAAAATCTCCTTTTCAATTGTGCATTTTAAAAACTGCCTGTGCGCCTACTGCAGTCTTGTGGCAGACTGGACCTTTGTTGTGGATCCATGCCCACCCTTCACCTTCAAAAACTATTGAACACTACCCTTCTATGGTAGCCATAATGGCCCTAAAGGGTGTTAAGACAGCTATCATGCATTTTGGAAAAGAACCTAGCAGCGTCATTGTCCCATATACTAATGAGCAAGTATCTACATTGTGTAGATGAGTGGGCAATCTTTAAATGCCGTTTTAATGGACTAATAGACAACCATTATCCTAAACATTCCTTGTTGCAATTTGTGACTGCTCATCCAGTAATTTTTCCCCGTGTCACTGTTAACAACCCCATTAAGGAAGCTTTAGACATTTATACAGATGGCTCTAAAACAGGTAAAGGATGTTATGTAATAAATGATCAAGTGACTACATTGCAATTTTTAGCTAATGCACCTCAATTAGTAGAATGTTTGGTGGTTTTAGAAGTTTTTAAGAAATTCACGGAACCAATTAACATCATATCTGACTCCCATTATGTAGTCAACGCAGTATCTAAGCTGGAAATTGCTGGCTACATTAAGCAATCCAGTAAGGTAGCAGACATCTTTTCTCAAATTAGAGAATGTATTTTGCAACGAAAACACCCATTTTATATTCAGCATATACGTAATCATAGCTTGCTTCCAGGGCCCATGGTAAAAGGTAATAATTTGGCTGATCAAGCTACAAGAGCTTTTCCTGTGTTAACTAAACCCCACTTTGAACTTGCTAAAGACTTTCATGAGCTATATCATGTGCCTGCTGCCACCCTACGCATTAAGTTTCCAATTACTCGCGCAGAGGCTCGCACTATTGTGTTGCAGTGCGCCAAGTGTGCAGAATTTATTTCTAAACCCTCGGTTGGGGTAAACCCTCGAGGCGTCCGTCCTCTCGACATCTGGCAAATGGATGTTACTCACGTATCTGCTTTTGGAAAGTTGCAGTACGTGCATGTGTCAGTGGACACCAGTTCTGGCATTGTACATGCAACACCCCTAACAGGGAAAAATCCAGCCAGGTAATTCAACACTGCTTAGAAGCCTGGAGTGCATGGGGCAAGCCCACCATATTAAAAACGGATAATGGGCCTGCATACACTTCTACCAAGTTCCAACAGTTTTGCTTGCAAATGCAAGTAAAACACCTCACGGGCTTGCCGTATAATCCCCAACAGCAAGGAATTGTGGAACGGTGTCATTGTACTTTAAAACAATATTTATTAAAACAAAAAGGGGGAATAGAGGCCGTGACGGTCACTACCCCTAGAATGGCCTTATCTTTAACTCTTTTTACTCTAAATTTTTAAAATCTGGATGAGAAAGGCCAATCAGCTGCAGACAGACATGGACAATGGCCAAAGCCACCAAAGGAAATGGCCCGATGGAAAAATGTCCTAGACAACAAATGGTATGGCCCGGACCCCATATTAATCAGGTCCAGGGGAGCAATTTGTGTTTTTCCACAGAAAGAAGAAAACCCCATCTGGGTGCCAGAGAGACTGGTGAGACTAATTAAGGAGGATGAAGATCGTGGGAGCAGGAAGAATGAAGAAGACGATGATCAACCTAATAATGTTGCTGATACTGATGGTAATATGGACCCCAATAGTTAAAGGAGTTTTTTTATGGGCCATAGCTAAAACTTGGCCTGTACCTATTCCCATACACTCGAATGCGTCAGTATTACCCTTATTCTTATCAACGCAATGTGATTTGGGAATACCATGTATTACACCTAGAGGGGAGCCTCCTAAAGTATATAATGCAAGTAATTTTACATTGGCATATAGTTTGTGTTTTACCACCATTAATACTAGTGCACCTTGTATATATATAAGAAATGGATCTTCAGTCAATTGGGTGGATCCTTCTGGAGACTGTGCAGTTAATAATGTTATATCCACCCTTATGAAAGTTGCACAAGGTGTCACAGGTGGTAATGGTACCTCTGAGAAAAGAAAAGCGATAAATATTACAACACTCAGGTGATTCGTGAAGGACCCAGGCCCTCTGGGCCCATTAATGGATCAGTAGCGCCACCTAATGTAACCAGACGTGCCATATTACCTAGTTGCTCACCTGAAAAAAGTTTTCCGCCTTCTTTTACTCAATGTCAGTCTCCAAATTATCGGAACAAACCTATTATACCAGGTTTTGATATGACTCCAGCTTTAAGTAAAGCAAAATGGAATAGTAATACTAATACCACTGGTCCTGATAATACCTGGCCATGGTATGAATGGATGGTGTATAATCAACGAGGAGCATCTACTATAGTGACTCCCTTTGCAAGAATGTATGGGATTAATGACACCTTATATAATGTCACCGGCGTATACAATACCACTACAAATCGGCTGAAAGTAAATACTATGGTTAATATATCAAGAGTGCAATTTCAGCCATCACCTGTTTGTGTCCAGCCTCCATTTTTCTTTCTGTTAACATTCAACATTAGTCATGCAAATGATACATTTTGGGAAGCTTCATGTAATAGCTTTAGCAGTCAGTGTTGGCTTGCTGAATGTTGGAATGGCTCTGAGCCATTTGCTTTGATAGTAAAGATTCCTACTATGATACCCGTACCAGTTGAAGCAGATCCTAATACTTTTCCTATTGCTACACTCTATAGATATAAAAGAGATTTTGGCATTACTGCAGCGATTATTACAGCTATTACTATCTCAGCTGCAGCAGCGGTTACAGCAGGATTGGCCAAGTCTAATCAAGTAATGACAGCAAATGTCATTAACAATATTACGCAATCTACATCAGAAGCTTTATCTACAGTCCATGAGATGGATGCTCGATTAATGTCTGGTTTACTGTTAGTGAACCAGAGAGTTGATCTATTACAACAACAAGTGGATACTCTTACGAGTATGGTGCAATTAAGTTGTGTTTCTTCAACACCTAATTTGTGCATAACACCTTTAAAATTCTTGAATGAGCCTTCTTTTAGCAGCAAGAATATATCCCAGTACCTTACAGGACAATGGACAGCTGAACTGGAAGAACTTCAAGAACAACTCCGGATGCAGATTACGACTCTTAATGGCACAAGAATGAAACCCATAACTGTTGGAGATTTTACTTCTTGGCTTTCTACTGCCTTTTCCTACTTTAAAGAGTGGGTGGGGGTGTTTACATTTGCTGCAATAATGTGCTGTGGAGGAGTGTTGTTGCTATGGTTGCTCTGCAAACTTAAAGCTCAGCAAAAACGTGACAAAGTCATCATCATGCAGGCGCTTTTAGCGATTGAGCGCGGTGGTTCCCATGATCTTTGGCTTTTTTTGTTAAGAGAAAACTAACCCCCATAAGTTGTCAACTCTTGCACCCCAAGGGAATTGTCCCATTGCACTGGGAAGAGTGACAGAAATTGGATCTTGGTCAGCCCTTGCACCATGTGGAGCTTTGCTCATTGCACACATCAGGGTGACCAGATTTGGGTTTTTATATCCATCTTGATCTCCTGGGGCTGCTGGAGGCTCCAGGATGGATCAATGGACTTTATATCCATCTTGATCTTCTGGAGCTGCTGGAGGCTCCGGGATTGATCGATGGATTAGGCTTAAAATAAAAAAGAAAGGAGGAGATGTGGGAAGCCGCAGCTCTCGCGAGATGTGGGAAACCACAGCTCTCGCGATGTGGGAAGCAGCAGCTCTCGCTGCCATTACAAGATGGCGCCGGGCAGTCAGGGCGGTGGCCCAACTAAGTGGTAAACAACCACTTAGCGCATGCGCGCTGCTGAGATGACGTAGTCATAACTCCACCTTGGAGTATGCAAACGAAGGTTCTGGCGAACTCACCAATCAATGCATGAGGTTTTGGCGAATGCACCAATCAAGGCACAGCACGTCCCCATAGAACATATATAAGCAGCAGTAGTTTGGGGTTTCGGGGTCTTTTACCGCATTATGAAAAATTAAACGCCTATGGAAGAATCCTGTTGTGGCGCGTCTTTTCTTGCTGGCGAGACCTGGCGCTTGACAGCCCATGATCGCACTATGGCCGCAGGTCGCTAAGGTCACAGGTCACTGACGACCTGAGCCAGGTGCACCACCACCAGGAGGCGATCCTGGTGCAGACGTGTGAGTTGGTGGTGGGCGCAGAGGAAGGCTTCGAGGGCCAGATTCCAATCCCAGTTCCAGCGCTGGCCAGCGTTGGCAACGAGGACGATGAGGACTACATCGAGCAGACCTGGTCACCGTGGAGGCGGCAGCAGCGACAGCTCTCGTCGGGCGGCGGGGGCGATGCGGGCAACAAGAAGTGGGAGCAGAAGCAGGTGCGGATCATTCAAGATGCTGGACGACTCGTTCTCCGTCACCCTATGGTAGTCAGATGAAAAAAGGTCTTGACCATGAGACTGGTTGGGGAGCAGATCATTGGGGAGAACTCCCCTCCTGACAACTCGGAGTACATGATGGGAAAGATGCTCCCGCCTGGAGGGATCCCTGGCATCTACCTCTTGGACCCCAAACTGCTGGCAGAATTTGCCAGAATGAAGCCAAGAAAAATTCAAGAAGCTGATGCTCAGAGAACAATAGCTTGCCCTCACAAAGGCTGCCTGAAGGTGCTCAGGGGCAACTCAGCCAGGAGGAAGCACCTGCACACCCAGGGCCCCACGTCCACGTCTGTGCCGAGTGTGGCAAGGCTTTTGTCAAGAGCTCAAAGCCAGACAACACCAATTGCTTCGTACTAGAGACAAACCTTTTTAGTGCACGTTGGAAGGCTGTGCGAAGCGTTTTTCCCTGGACTTCAGTTTGTGCACAGACGTGCAGATCCACACGGGAGACAGGTCCTAGGTGAACAAGAAGTTTGCTGAGTCGACTAACCTGAAATATCACATCTTAATACACGCCAAGGCCAAAAACAACCAGTGAGACACCATGAGAAGGAAGCTCCTTCTCAGCCCCAGAAGCCTCTTCCAGAAGTGACTGGAAGACAACGTGCCTCTCCTTTGTATGTTGTTTCTAGGAAAGAATTTTAAAAATGAATCCTACACACCTAAGGGACATGTTTTGATAAAGTAGTAAAAATTAAAAAAAAATAAACCAAGCCTTATTAAGATGACATTGCTAAGATACTCTATCTTGCTATCTAATCATGTTTCAAAAACACAGTGTTTTTGTAAAGTGTGGTCCCAGCAGGAGAACAATCCATGAACTTCGCATCAAAAGACAATTCTTTACATGACAGTGCTAAAAATGGGACTTCTTTTCACATTTTTAAAATATAGATCCCACCTGTTTTTCCCAAACTGGGGTTAGTGACTATTTGTCTGTCAAGGGGAGTGTAAATCATGTAGTCCTCCAAAATGAGGAGTCAGCTGAAAGATCAGAGGGTTCAGCCAGTGCCTGGGATCAATGGTAGTTGAATGAGTTTTAGGTTGCTTGCAAGGGATATAATCAATTGAGTTGAAATAAAATTCCATGAGAAACTTCTAGCATAATCAGACCATAGATTAAAGATTAATACAGAGTACTGTGATGGTATGAATAAACACCGCTTTACTATTTGGTAGTTTACGTTCAAGTAATTGACTGTAAATATAACAATGGTTGTGAGACAACACTTACCACTACTTCAATACTTTCTTTTTTTAAAATCATTTTATGTGGGGTTCATACAACTCTTATCACAATCTATATATACATCCATTGTGTCAAGCACATTAGTACAGTTGTTGCCATCATCATTCTCAAAACGTTTTCTTTCTACTTGAGCCCTTGGTTACCAATACTTTCTATCAGACCAATAAATATTCTGACACCAATGTCAGATAATGATACTGCAAGAAAACTGTAACCCAATACTGATAATGGATATACACTAAAAATTCTTTAAAATATTTGGAACAGATTCAGACAACATATTAAAATGATTATATACCATGATGAATTGAAATTTGTCCCAGAGCATATTTTACATGGAAAATAAGCACTCTAATAAACCCACTGACAGAAAAGAGGGTCAACTCTGTCTAAGTAGGCACAGAAAACAAAATAGGAACATTTAAAAAGTCAAAGGCATTGGCTTCTACTCAAGTCCTCCCTCAATGCAAGTTAATAACCTGGCATTCTATGATTCCCATCTTCCCAGTAGGATTACTTAAATCAAAAAGGATGTATAAGCAAATGTGGTGAAGAAAGCTGGTGGTGCATGGCTATCAAAAGATATAGCGTCTGGAATCTTAAAGGCTTGAAGTTAGACAAGAGGCCATTTATCTGAGAAGCAACAAAGCCCACATGGAAGTAGCACACCAGCCTGTGTGATCACGAGGAGTTCATGGGATCAGGTATCAGGCATCAGAAGACCCCAAACAAACAATCATATCGATGGGAACAAAAGGTGTCCAATTGGAGACCCAAAGCCCATCTGTAGACAATTGGACATCCCCTCACAGAAGGGTCACAAGGAAAGGATGAGCCAGCCAGGGTGCAGTATAACACTGATAGAACACAGAACATTCCTTTAGTTCTTTAAAGCTTGCTCACCCCACTATCATGACCCCCATTTTACATTACAAATGTGGCTCAACCAGAGCATGTACACTGGTACAGATAAGAGCTCTCAACATAGCACATGGAATCCAGGAGAGATAAACCCCTCAGAACACTAATGGAAGTACTGATACTATGAAGGTAGGGGGAAGGTGGGGCCAGAAGGGTGAGAAAGGGGAACCAATTTCAAAGTTCATCGTATAACACCCCCCATGGGATGAAAAACAGAAAGTGGGTGAAAGAAAATAACAGATTGTGTAAAATATGAAAACAATAATAATTTAAAATTGATCAATGGATCACGAGCGTGGGAAGGTGGTGGAGGAAGGGGGAAAAGAAGAACTTATATCAAGGGCTCAAGTAGAAAGAAAATATTTTGAAAATGCTGATGGCAACATATGTACAAATGTGCTAGACACAATTGATATATGGATTATAATAAGAGCCCTCAGTAAAATAATTTATTTTAAAAAATTCAAAGGCTTTTCATGGAAAAAATACAACTGTAACATGAAGCAAGTATAGTTCAATGTGCTAATATATTCATTAAAAAACTCACCAGCAAATATCATTCACTCCTAGAGGAAATACCCTACCCCACTTAAGAAACAGGACAAACATACATTTCCATTTTAAATATCATATTAAAAATTCTATAGTATTTTCTAGATAGACCAATCATAAAAGGAATACTTTTTAAAAGAAAAGAGGCTTCCAAAGAGAAGAAATACTAATTCCTCTAATAATCATAAATTAATGATATTTTACATAACAAGATTCCAAATATACCATAAATACTACAGTTAATAAATATATTTAAAGTTGTAGGCTACATTTCAAAACACAATAACTTTTGGCTTTAAACTCTCTAACCATTAACTGCTAATCTCCAGCTCCCAAACCATTATCCCTTACACCTTAATATGCTGAGTATCCTACACGGCACAGCACCTGAGACACAGTGGGGGATGTGCGACTGAGCTGACCTCACCACACTGAGGCAAAACACGGGGCATGCAATGGAGAGATGGAGTAAGCAGAGCAAGGAGGTCCCAATGGAGTATAAAGGATGGACTTTGGGGCCAGGACATGGCACCCCATCAGACTTGTTTGGAAAACACTCCTAAAGGTCAACAAACAGACCTTGAACTAATAACAGGCTTCTTTTTTTGCTGTCTTTTTGTTTTGTTTTTTTCTTTTTTTCTCTTAAATTTTGTATGTCAGTGGTTTTTTTGTTTGGTAGATTGTTGGTGTTTTTGCCGTAGATGCCATGTTTTTATGTACCACTTTGGTGCTGTCAAAGCCATTCACATTTTTATGCATATATTACTATATCTGCAGGTCCACCTAGATAAAATAGTATGGACAAACAATGTAAGAAGAAAATAATGGAACCAACTGTCCTGGAGGGACATGAGAGTGTGGGAGGTAGGGAAAGGGAGGAGGTGTTGGCCAACCCAGGGACAAGGGAACGACTGGTTCAAAACCAGTGGAGGGAGTGGATGGGAGGACTGGTAGGGAGTGACCAGGGGCAAGGTAACAGAGGAATTACTGAAGCCAGAATGAAGGCTGCACATGGTAGTGGGGCAGGAGCAAAACATAAGGAAATAGAAGGAAATAGAGGAAAGGAGGCAAAGGGCATACATATAAGCGTAAATACAGACATGTACATATGTAAATATATTTATGAATATGGGGGAAATAGACCTATTTGCATATATTTATAGGTTCAGTAGTAGGGTAGCAGGTGGACATTGGGCCTCCTTGCCTAGATTCCCTCAATACAAGAGCACCTTGCTCAGCTAAATGGTCATTTCATGATACCTACCTTCCCAACATGATTGCTGAAGACAGACACATGCATAAGCAAATGTGGTGAAGAAAGTTGATGGTGCCTGGCTATTAAAAGATATAGTGTCTGGGGTCTTAAAGGCTTGAAGACAAACAAGCGGCCATCTAGCTCAGAAGCAACAAAACCCACAGAGAAGAAGCACACAGCCTATGTGAACACGAGGTGTTGAAGGGATCAGGCAGCAGACACCAAGGAACAAAAACGACCATTGTGTGATCTCCTTCCCCACATAAATGCTGAAGACGAGTGTATACATAAGTAAGTGTGGTGAAGAAGGCTGATGGTGCCTGGCTATTGAGAGATATAGCATCTGGGGACTTAAAGGCTTGAAAGTAAACAATTGGCCATCTAGCCCAGAAGCAACAAAGCCCACATGGAAGCAGCACACCAACATGTGTGATCATGAAGGGCCTAGGGGATCAGGTTTCAAGTCATAAAGGCAGGGGAAAAATTAAAATCATGAATGAGGGGAGCGTGTAATGGGGACCCAATGCCCATCTGTAGACAACTGGGCATCCCTTACAGAGGGGTAGTAGGGAGGAGATGATTCACTCAGGGTTCAGTGTAGCAATAAGGAAGTACAGATGGGAACTGGAAACACAGGGGATCTAGGACAGATAAACCCCTCAAGACCAAGGGTGAGAGTGGTGATACCAGGAGGGAAGGTGGGCTAGAAAGGGGTAACCGATCTCAGAGATCTACTTGTAACCTCCTCTCTGGGGGATGGACAACAGGAAAGTGGGTGAAGGGAGACACCAGGCACTTTAAGATAAGATAAAAAATAATAACATAAATTATTAACAGTTTATGAGGGAGGGGGAGGGAAAAAAGGAAAATGAGCTGATTCCAGGAACCCAAGCGGAAGGCAAATTTTGAGAATGATGAGGGCAACGAATGTATAAGAGAGCTTTGCACAATTGATTTATGTATGGATTGTGATAAGAGTTGTATGAGCCCCAATAAAATTATTTAAATAAAAAAATATTTGGGTCCATGTCTCTTGGAAATTCCCGTGAGCTAAAATCTTAAGCTCACAAGACATACTACAAGTAGGAGCTCTATCTTCATCCCCAAGCTGGAAAGTGGTCAATTCCAGGGACACCCTGTGTGTCCAGTGACAGGAACTCCCACTCACAGCACACTGGGGCTCTCCACTTCTGAAGACCTAAGTCCTCGAAGAGTTACTCCTGATAACAACAGCAGGCCACACTCTCTCTGATGCTGGCCTGGAAATTAATACCTTTGAGTTCAACCCCAGGGATTTCCAGAGGCAAAATGCAATGTTCCTCCTTTGTAGGAAGCATCCGGCTGATCAAGGTGTTTACTAATTTAGTCCCCTGCGTCTCTGTGTCTCTGCAGACAAAAGCATTGCAAAATGACTTGTTATTTGTGACTTTGCTGCTAAAAGCATTGAGGGATAACTCAGTTATTTACGATCTCTTTGAGACTCTCTTGGATCTTGCATATCAGTGTGATTGTCTTTGAACCTAGTGCTTTTATTCTAAGGTTAAGAAACTGTGACTAGTTAAGTAACATTTGCATAGATAAGAGTTTAGGAATGTTTAAGTTCTTTGATGTTTGTTTTGTAACCAATTCCCTTGTTTAAGAAGAGTATAAAAACCAAGCTTCAAATATACATGAGACTCCATTCCATCAGAGTGGAGTTCTCCCGATCCCATACTTTGTATATATCTCTTTCTTTTCCTTTCATCCGCAAGCCTCATTTCGGACCCAGTTTGATGCAGAATAGCTGGTCTAATCTCTGAATTAATGGCGCCCAACGTGGGGCTTTGAAAACCGAGGATCCCGTGATGGACACCACTGAGAAGCAAGGTCGTGAAACTTTACAGAGAAAATTAAGGGTAAGTGGTGAAAAGTCGGGCGTAATAAATGATGGGACAGGTTTCTAGTAAATGTATGTAAATATGCTTCAAAATATGTTAAAAGCCAGAGGAACAAAAATAAACTACCAAAGATCAGAGAAGTTTTCAGATTTTGTGGTTAAGATATGTCCTTGGTTTGCTGAGGAAGGGACTGTAAATATTGTAACTTGGCAAAAAATAGGGCAACTGTTGAAAGATACTGCTAATGGACCTAGTAAGGTTCCCAGAGGCACGTTTAGTCTGTGGAATTTAGCTGGGCATGAGGGACTTCGTGGGGGAGAATAATTTGTTTGCATGCTCAAACAAAATTGAAAGAAAAGTTGCTGCTGAGCCTCCAGCTCCTCCCCCTCCACCACTGAAGCCATTGGAAAGTGAATCTGAGGCTTTTGAAAGCCAGGATGAGGAACCCCTTGATCCTGGCATGCCGAGCAGTCAGAGGACGAGTCGGAGCAGTTGGAGGACTAGTTAGTACATTGTTATTATGATGAAGACGTAGGAATTTTTGCCTTTTCTGAGAAGCTTCAACCTGAGACCCCTTGCAGGAGACTCTGGAGTCCTGCTGGGATGAAACAAAGGCCGTAGACTGGGAGCAAGAGTATGAGTCATTAGCAAGATAACAGGGAGTAAATTTTGGAATTCCAGGATGTTATCCAGTTAGAGGACAGAATGCTCAAGGACGGGCGAATGTTCCCCCCCATTTCATTCGAAATTATAAGATTTAAAAACTGCTTGTTCTCAATATGTTTCTGTGGCTCATTTTACTATGAAGTTAGTAGAAGCCACGATAGGAGAGAATGTGTTTTGGGCAGGAGACTAATAACAGCTGGCTCAAGCGTGTTTGTCCGGAAGAGATGACTTGTGAAAATCAATTTCTTGAGAGTTTTCAAAATACAGCAAATATAAGCTGTTTGTGTGAACAAAATGTGTGTGTGTGTGTGTGTGTGTGTGTAAGTATTACATACTCTTTCAGTTGTATGTGCAAAACGGGTTTTCTAAGTGTTTAGTTTAAGGGTAGAATCACTTTTGCTTGTGTTTATTACTGCTTAAAGTTGTCTTTTTTGAGTATTTAACAAATAATTATACCAATGAAACTACTCTCTCAAGGAAAATATTGCCATCATTTGTAGGATGTGTAACCTTCAAGTATGTGCTAATTTTTTATCCCTTTGTGTAATTAAAATCAGGAATTGTATTAAAAATTAAACAATTGGCTTTTAAAATGCAAAGTAGTGCTAAGACCTTTTAGAATAAAGAGCAAGTTGTCTGATTATATCAGATTATGCCGGGACATTAAACCTTTCTTTACTCAGGGCTTGCTATAGCAGTTGCTTTGCAAGGAAAATCAGTAAAGTAGGATTAATGATATTATGGAATTTATGGAAGCCCTGCAGCCTGGGCTCCCTTCCCCCTCTGCTATTCCAGCCAATACATATCAGATCATTTTAGATTTAAAAGATTGTTTTTATACCATTCCCTTGGATTCCAAAGAGTATAAAAGATTTGCTTTTAGTGTTCCTAGTGTTAATTTTAAAGAACGTATGGAGCATTATCAGTGGAGCGTCTTATGTCAGGGAATGTCTAATAGCGTCACCTTATGTCAAAAGTTTGTAACTGTAGCTATAAAGTCAGTAAGAACTTCTGAAACATCGGTGTATAAAATTCACTATATGGATGGCTTCACTATATTTGATGGCTCATAGGGACCAAAAGGTAGTTCTCTTTATTTTTGACTTATTACAAGAAGCATTAAAAAGGCTTTAGTTATAGCAGAAGAAAAAGTACAAGTTATTGAAACTTACAAGTATTTAGGACATATTTTACAGAAAGGTTTTGTGATACCTCAGAAGATAGAAATAAGAAAAGATCACTTACAAACTTTAAATGATTTTCAAAAATTATTATGAGATTTTAATTACCTTAGACCATATTTAAAAATAAGTACTGGAGAGCTTAAGCCTTTATTTGATGTTTTAAAAGGAGATCCTAATCCAAATTCGACTCGGAAGATTTACCCATTAGCAGAACAAACCTTAAATTTAGTAAATTTACGTATTCTAGAACAACAAATTATGTACATTAATTATGGTAAACCTTGGTACTTTTACATCTGGTGTGTTATGGCAGGAAGGACCATTATTGTAGGTATATTTAGCTTCTTCAAGAAAAAGAATTCTAAATCCTTATTTTAAAATAATAGCCGAATTCGTGATGAAAGATAGATCTGAGTCTGTTAAATATTTTGAAAAAGATCCTAATTCTATAGTCATACCTTATGACAGACCCAAAACTTCTTGGTTATGGGAAAGTTGTGATTTCATGGGAATTAGCATTTGCTGAGTTTTGTAGATTGGTGTACAATATTTATCCTCCAGATAAATTATTACAATTTGTTAAAAAACATTTATTTATTTTCCCCAGTATTTATAAAAATAAACCCTTACTTCATATCCTTACAATATTTACTGATGGTTCCTCCATTGGAACTGCAGCTATTTCTTATAAAGAATATACTATGTTTAAAAATTTTCCAGCTCAATCTGCACTTAGTTGAGCTACATGCAGTCAAAGCAGTTTTTCAATTACATCTTTGGCAGATGGATGTTACTCACATTCCTTCATTTGGTAAATCGGGTTATTTGCACGTTATGGTGGACACTTATTCTGGATTTATTGTGGCCACTCCTATGACTGGTGAAAAAACGTCTTTAGTTATTCAACACATGTTACGTTGTTTTGCTATAATTTGTGTACCTAAATGCTTAAAGACAGATAATGGATCTGCTTATATTAGTAAAGCATTTACTCAATTTTGTGTCACTTTTTGAATTAAACACATAACTGGAATCTCTTCTAATCCTCAAGGAACCTGCTAATGGGACTATTAAGCGACATTTAAAAAAAATGAAAAAGGGGGAGATATGCCCTTCCACTCCTTGCAATTTAATTAATCATACTTTATTTTAAAAAATTTAAATTTGGATATACACAGTCAGTCTGCTGCTGACTGCCTTTGGAAAAAGATTCCTAAACATAAAGACAAAGCATATGTAAAATGGAAAGATCTACTTAATGGAAAATAGCAAAAGCCAGCTCCCTCCTGATTTGGGGGTGAGGGCATGTTTGTGTTTTTCCCACAGGATGCTGATGGAGCAAGGTGACTGCCAGAGAAGTTGGTGCAGTTTGGAAACCATGCAGATGGTAATTTGCCTCCAAGTGCTTTGAGGACTTCACACAGTGAGCAGTATTCCGCTTAAGTTCCTGATCCACCACTCTTACATCCTGCTATCTGGGAGGTCTGGAAATCATAGTGTGGATTAATGACACCCTCCATCCCTGTACAAGGTGAAGGAAATGTAATCTCATCCACTCCGCAGTCTTTTTCTTCTTGTGGACTAGAGACTCAAAAGAATAATAAAACCATATTGTGGAGATCGTGTCCTCATGGACAAGCCCATACCATATAACATCACAAAAGAGAGATATATCATCGATTGGTCCAGCAAACAGGACAATACTCAAAAAAATACTGACGAATGGAAAATAGAGACTACTTTGGAAATGTGAAGCTTATGGACACTTCCTTCAGACTGTAACGAAATGTTAATCATCACGATCTATAGTACTATTCCCTGCCAAAAGTATATAAAAAAGGGGGGAGGGGAGAAAGATGTTGAAGGTCATTAAGACTCAGCCTTAAAACGGATGAAAATTCTCATGACTTGTGTCAGTATTTGCTGATTTCTTCTGTAATTTAAAGTTTTGAACAGGCTGTCAAGAACAAGAAAGTATGCAAGGTCTGGAAAAAGAGGTGTTTTAATTTTCTCAAGGATGTCTAACTTGGCAGAAGACAGAGTTGCTATGTGTATCAAATGTGCTTGCTTAACAATAAGATAATTAACCCTGGGTTGTTTCTGCATGAATATAAGGAATATGTTATTATTATTATTAATTTTTGGAAGTTTTTTGCATTTTACTACCTTGTCTGCAATATCTTCAAATCATGCTAGCATGAATTACAGCATAAGTTCATCTGAACAGCCTTGAGCTGAATCGAGTTCATGGAGTTACCCCCCTCTGCAAAGTCTGAAGGACTGGAAGTACAGACGCAGTCCTGCTTTGCTCATTTTTAATAATATAGAAGGGGGATATGTAGGAAGCATTTGGCTGATCAAGGTGTTTACTAATGGGTGACTATTTAGTTCCCTGCATCTCTGCAGACAAAAGCATTGTGAAATGACTGTTATTTGTGACTTTGCTGCTAAAAGCATTGAGGGATAACTCAGTTATTTATGATCTCTTTGAGGCTCTCTTGAATCTTGCATATCTGTGTGATTGTCTTTGAACCTAGTGCTTTTATTCTAAGGTTAAGAAACTGTGACTAGTTAAGTAACATTTGCATAGATAAGAGTTTAGGAATGTTTAAGTTCTTTGATGTTTATTTTGTAACCAATTCCCTTGTGTAAGAAGAGTATAAAAACCAAGCTTCAAATATACAGGAGACTCCATTCCATCAGAGTGGAGTTCTCCCGATCCCATACTTTGTATATATCTCTTTCTTTTCCTTTCATCCGCACGCCTCATTTCGGACCCAGCTTTATGCGGGATAGCTGGTCTAATCCCCACACTCCTTGAGCCTGTCTTACATATTTACTGGCTGAGAGTACCTGTCTTAAGATAGGTCCCCCTGCCCAGGTTCCAGGGTCTCTTACCTTTAGGACACAGAAAGCATCCAAGCATGGATGATCCACTGTCTTTCCACACAGCACAGCCTGATCTGAGATCGATATACCCCAATTTCAGCACCTTGAATTATCTGCCTCACCTGGGTCCTGAGAGCTGGGAAATAAAGCAGTTAAATCACAGTTACCTGTAACTCCTTCAGCATGATTAGTAAATCAACATAATGTAGCCATCCTTGGTTTAGTCCACCTGGAAGCAGATTAGACTCTAGGTAGATTGCTCTAAGTTGCTGCAGGGAGACATTGTTAGCTAACGCTTGGGAGCCCCAGCAGCATCTTTACACACACACACACACACACACACACACACACACACACAGATTTTTCCCGCTTGAATTCTGACATATTTCCCACATGAAAAATGAGAGACATTCTCTAAAGGTATCATGACATGTGTATCCCACACATCTCCTGACAATTGTTTATCCATGTCTCCAGACAAATGTTTCCCACATGTCTCCTGAGTGATATTTACCACATATTTTCTGACAGATGTTTCATACATAGATGCTGACAGGTGTTTTTCCCAGATAAATTCTGAGATACATTTCTCACGTGAAGCATGACAGATGCTTTCTAAATAAATCACCACATGTATATCCCATATATATTCTGACAGGTGTTTTCCACATATCCCCAGACAGATCTTTCCCACATTTATACTGTGAGATGTTTTCCACATGTATTATGACACCATTTCCCCACATATCTCCTTCCATGTTTCCTACATGTATTCTGACCGATGTTTCCCATGTGTATTCTGACAGAATAGTCTCACATATCTTCCAAGAGATGTTTTGCACATGTCTCCTGACTGATATTTACTGCGTGTTTCCTGACAGATGTTTCCCAGATTAATTCCGAGAGATATTTCCCACATGAATCGTGGCAGATGATTTCTGTCGGTTTTGCCACATGTGTGTGCCTCATATATCCTGGCATTTTTTTCCACATATCTGCTCAAAGGTGTTTTCCACATATTTCCTGACATATTTTTCACATGTATCCTGACAGATGCTCCCCACGTTTCTTCACAGAGATTTCCTAAATATTTCCAGACATATGTTTCCCACATATCTCCTGACTGATATATACCACATATATCCTGAGAGATAGTTCCTCCATGTATACTGACTCATTTCCCACATAAATTTTGACATATTTGACATATATTTCCCACATCAATGATAACTGTTTCCCACATATCTCCTGTCATATGTTTCCCACAGTTCTCCTGACTGATGTCTATATGTTTTCTGCATCTGTACTGAGTCAGTATTCTAACATGAATTTGGAGAGATACTTTCCACATGAAACATGACAGATGCTTTGTAAAGGTATGGTGACATGTGTATTCCACATATCTCCTGACAGGGGTTTCCCACATATCTTCTGGCAAATGTTTCCCACATTTATCCTAAAAGATGTTTCCCACATGTATCCTGGCAGGATCTTCTCACATGTCTCCCGCTAGATATTTCCCACATCTCCTGACTAACATTTTACCCCATGATTCGACGGATGTTTCTCATATGTCTACTCACTGATATTTACCACGTGTCCTGACTGGTTTCCTTCTTGCATACTAACTGATGTTTCCCATATAAATTCTGGCGGATTTTTCCCACATAAAAAATGAAAGATGTTTCCTAAAGGTATTACACATGCATGTCTAACATATCTCCTGACAGATGTGCTCCCAAGTCTCCTGAACCGATATTTCCCACATGTCTCCTGGCTGATATTTACCCCTTTTTCCTGACAGATGTTTCCTGTATGTATCCTAACAGATGTTTCCCACAGGAATTCCAATAGATATATCCCACAGGAAACATGGCAGGTGCTTTCTAAAATATTACATGTGTCCCACACATCCCTCGACAGGCATTTCCCACATATTTCCTGACAGACATTTCCCACATTTTTTCCTAACACGTTTCCCACACATTCCTGAGAGTTGTGGTATGTGTGGGAAATGTGTCCTGAAATATGTATTATCCTATGCATCCTGATAAACGTTTCCTACTTTTCTCCACACATTTTTCTCCCTACATTTCCTAGCTGGTCTCAGCAGTCTCAAGGGCAGAGTGTGACTTGGAGTGAGGTAAGGCATATACAGAGAGAGGTTCAGGCTGTTTAGAGGTGCAGCTTATGGTCCTATGTATGGGGATCTGGTTGGTTTGCAGAAAAGAGACAAACAGTTGTGCCTCTAGTTCTGTGCTACAGTTGGACTATCTTTGCAGAATTTGTCACTGTGATCCTACTTTGGATACAGAGATTGACTATAGGGGTGTCTTTAGGCACACACTGGTCAAGAAATACAGATTGACATGGAATCAGCTATACCTTGCAGGTCGGTGAGCCTGCACTGTCTGTCGTGGTCATGATCCAGCTACCTCTGAGGCCGCAAAGACTTTCAGGGTGGAACGTTGTGTTGTTCCCAGTCTGCACAGTCCCTGAGGGTTGTGGCGCTAACCCCTTTTGTTGACTGTACTGCCAGGGCCTGATGCAGAGTTGGAGGAATTTGTGGTGCCCACCACTCATGCATGTCCTCAAAGAGCTTGTCACAGCTCCTCTGAATGGATACCATCTTCATAAATATGCATGCAATCTAGTGTTAGAAATTAAGTAAACAACTAAAACTCATTGAGGAAATAGGGAGGCATGTACAAACTCAAGCTTTTATTAAAAGATACTCATGCTAGTCCAGACATTCGACCTAGACTGGCAAGACTTGCAAGACATGGTGTCAGCTTCTGCCAGGTGTACATTTACACATTTCTGACTTGAGTTTTATAGATGATGAATTGTTTGCTTCTCTGTTATGGAGATGAAGTATTTGCATCATTAGAAATGAATAAAAAGTCAAGTATAACTCAATAATCCCTTTTCTGTCAACATCCATTATGAGCCTAGAAAAATCAATACAGCAAATTGTCATGGGTGTCTGATTCTGCGGCCCAGGCCTGGATCTGTAAATCATTCTGGGGCCATGTTCAGTGACAATGGATGATTTATTGACTATCTCTGTGCTTTAATGTGCCCTGTGATCAGGGAAAAATGCTAATACTTAGGTTGTCTTGAATATAAATCAACTACTATATGAACTATTCTAGTTGCTGATGCTAAGAATAACCATGCTTTTTCTCTCACGTACTGGGATTAAGTCTATCTCTATAGAAGTTGTTCAGCTGGGTTGTAAGTCCCTACATTTACACAAGACAGATGCTCTTCGAGTGTATGTTCTTGTCCTCAAGAGCTGCTCGAGTTGCAGAAGATAGACAAATATGCAGGGCGTTCTGGTTCTGGGCTGTTATCATTTTTTCTTGCTTTTGATGGATGTTTCCCACACCCTCCAGTCGGTGGGCCACCTTCCAGGTTTCAGGGCCCATCTTCCACCCTGTGTGGAACCTTGAAGAGTGGTTCCTGGCACTTCCCCTAATCATGTTGCACTGACATGCTGCTCCTCTTTGCTCCTCTGATATCCATGGCTGCTCCACATAAAGGTTCACTCTCTCAGAGGTGCGAATCAGCATCAGAAGAATGCTAGCTGTTAGAGTTGCCAATTTCTGTGAACACCCGCAAACAGCTTTCAGTTCCTGGTAAGTAATGGCTCTGCTCAGCCCAACCCCACACCCCATCCACACACACACTGCCTTGTTCTGGAAGAGCCTAGGATTCCTGTCCACCACCTACAGCCTTCAGGGCTGTTCTGACTCTGTCCCACCAACACTGCTCTCTTCTCTGGAATTAGTTTTATTTGGTTGTGTTTTTTTAAATTCTTTTTTGAAACAATATATACAAGCAGAAAAGTGCACATATATTTGAGTGTATTGCTCAATGTATTATCACTAACTGTACATAGAACCCATTCAGGTCCCCAACCATTCCTGACTCTGAACAACATAAATTTGCTTTTTTGTTCTCTTTCTGTACTTTGTAGAAATAGAATTTTAAAATAGATTAAGTAAACTTCATGTAGCTTTTACCAGATATGTAAAATAGGCACAGATTTTGAAAGATACAAAGATCATTGCTTACATGTATCAAACTCAGCTCTAAAAAAGGAAAAACAAAAAGGTTGTGATCGAGTATGAAAATAGGGTTGCATTGCAGATTGTCCTTTGTGTTGATTCAGTGGGGCTGGCCATTGCCCAAGTGCCCTGTCCGTCCTGGCTTTTGAATCTGCTCCTGCAGACCACCTGGGTCCCCAAAGCTTAGAAGTCCGACGGGCTTGGCTTTCTTCTAGAAGGCCTCAGACTGTGTGCTTGGCAGCAGCCCTCCTAAGGTTTTCCTTTCATGGAGAAGCCCAGACGGAGTCCCTCACACTCTTTAATGACCCAGGGGCCAGTCCTCACAGAGACTGGGTGGGTTCTGCATGTTTGTGAGACCAAGGGAGAAGCCCCAGCTCTACTCAAGCTTCAGAGCCTGAGCCTGAGCCCAACTGCCAGCCAGCATGACCCATAAACTTCTCCTGACCTATGAACTATTGGGGCAGGGTGAGCACAGCTGCAAAGTGCCCACCTCCAATGATTAGTGTCCTTCCATGGCTGGTCCCAGTCAGTGCCCTGCTGTGCCTAAGGCACCATTGAAGATAGACAACAAGGTGGAGGAGCAAGTCCATTCTATCAGAGGCAACTCTTCTGCAAACCCTATGAACTCAGGTAGACTGTACTGCTCCTACTTTAGAACATGTAATTACCATCTTGCCCCAGAATGACTTGCCTTAGCACCTGGGTTCATGTCCCTCATAGTCAGAGGGGGCATGCATAGTCGCAGTGTTCATGGAACCAGTGACTCCATGAGGGTTTCTCAGAGGACATCCATCTTCGCAAGCTGGTAGAGGCCTCCCAAGATGACTGAGGTTTTGTCACAGGTAAGCTCTGTCTCAGTTCTCCACAGGGTCTACACAGCCTACACGTGTGAGCAAGTGGTCCCCAAACAACATAGTGTGAGTTGTCACTACTCTGACTTCACAGAGTAGACAAGTCATTGCTTTGTGGTCTTGTCAACCCACAGGGCACATCGGTTGTTCCTTGCCTGGTATATGGTGATTTCAGAGCAAGGTCTAGTGAAGTCCTGTGCCTGGGAGGGGCTGGGAAGGGACTCAGTGATAACAGAGCAGGCTGGTACCCACAAGTGAGAAAGCAGGCTTCCTTTTCCCCCTAGATCGCAGGAAATCAGGTATCATGAGGGAAATGGATGCGATGAAGAGCAAGAAGAGTCAGTTTTTGTAACATATATTTTCTGTTATCTCGTTGTTTAACTTCTGGGTTTCTTTTGTGTGTGAGGTGCTTAGAATCTCAATTTCTACCTTTGTTTTCAAGATTTACCCCCAAATCTCTTATATGATCCTAAACATCATTCTTCTGTATTCGCTTTGGGGTAATTCAGTGGGTGATTTTTTTGTGTGAATTCCATTGGTTGGGGTAATCTTCAGTTGATGGCTTTTGGTTATCTTGATTTTTTTTAAATTAAAAGATTATTTTATTGGGGGCTGTTACAGCTCTTATAATAATCTAACATCAATTGCATCAAGCATATTTGTACATGTTGCCAACATTATTTTCGAAGCATTTACTTTCTAGTTGAGCCCTTGCTATCAGCCCCTCTTTTTCCCTCCCTCCCCCTACCATATGACCCCTTGATAAATTATAAATTATTTTCTTATCCTACACTGGCCTCTGTCTCTCTTCTTCCTTGGTTTCTGTTGTTTGTCCCCTTGATATGTGGATTTGTGTGGTTATGTGTCAATCATTGCAATCGGTTTCCCTTTCCTCCCCTTTCCCCCACCTTCCCCCCTGTCCTCCTGGGATCGCTACTTACATTTCTGTTCCTGGATTCTGTGTCCTAAGCTCTTACCTGTAACTTTGCACATCCTCTGGTCTAGCCCACAGTGCAAGGAAGGACTGGGGTCATGATAGTGGGGAGGAAATCACAAGGAACCCGAGAACTAGTATGTTTCATGGGTGCTAAACTGCACCCTGCCTGCCCCATCCCTTTCTTGTGACCCTTCTGTGAAGGGATGTCCCACTGTCTGCACGCAGGTTTGGAGTCTCTGCTCTGACCCCCCTCATTCAACAATGTTTGTTTGTGATCTAAGCTTGAAGTTATCTTGATTTTTTTAAATGATTAATGCTTTTGGTTGTTGCTTGTTTGGCATAGTGCTCCAGTAGTGGATGATGTGCAGTGTTCTGGGTTGTGTAGAGGGAAATGGGTTGACTCTTTGGGTTAGAGGAGAAAGATCAGGTAATAGTTGAAAATTATATTGTGTGGAGATGATGAAGAACTGATAGGTTTGGGTGGATGGCAAGAATAGATTTGAAATGTTCAAATAGAGTACTTGAGCTATACAAAAAGTAAGGTTTATATGACAGTATTAATCACAAGTGGTTTTCTGGTTAGGAATGATTTTTGATAAATTGGAAAAGGGAATTTTAAGAGGTGTGCTAGTACTTGTTCATCTGTGTTAAAGTGTCTGACTGAGAATGGGGAGCGAGTCTTGAGGTAGTGGTGTATGGAGGATATGAAAAGTATATCTTGTAATCTACCAGAATGATTTATCGACTCACTATATCATATATAGAGAGCCAAGCAGATCCATGTTACTGGGTTTACAACAAAGACTTCTTGTTTTGTTGACAATCTGTTTCCCTGTTTTAAAGGACTGTCATATGGAAAATAGTAAATATGAGAATTCTGTGCCCTGCCATGCTTTTCCTCCTTAATCAGGGGTCCCAGGGAGGAAATAGGCCATAGGAATGGAAGTGTGAATGTTGGGGGCCATGGGGGGGTTAATCAGGGGGAGGTCATGAGGTAAATCAACTAAGCTGACGACTGGAAACCACTGAGGTTGATTGCTATACTGCATTTCATGTTCTCTGGGGTCTGGGAGGCTTTTATGGTTTTTACAAAAATGATTTTTAAGTCAAAATAGTATTGAAGCACCCAGAGTTCATTTCAAGCATCTGATTTCCCAAGGCTCAGTTCCACCTACTTGTTAAATTCTGCTTGAAATTGGTCGAGTTCACTAGGAGTTTCTATATACAAGCCGTGTTTTCCCCTGAGTTGTAAGTATTAGAGAGCCATGTTGAGTGGAGAATTTCTTTAATAAAATAAGAATTTATATTTATTTTACACACGTCTCTTAACTAAGACACATAAACTTCTTAACCTGATACATTTTTTAATGAGAAAAAAATGATCATATGTCAGTAACCCACACACATACATATCAAAAAGTATACCAAGTGTTTGTTCATTAGTGTCAGGGGAAGTCAGCCCCTAACACATCATTACGGGTCCAGTAGGTGCAATTGTACAGAGATAATAAGTAAAGATCATAGTAAAGTTATAGAGAGCATGAGAGATAGAAGTGAAGTATTGAAGTAAATGGAGTCAGACAATAATTCATGGTAGCATGCTCATCTCAGCTCCTCTCGATGGTCCTCGTGGAGGGAGAGAGTCCTTTTTTAATGCTAGCCCAGGCTTCTTATATTCTCTGGGGACATGCAAGCCCCCTAATTTCAGATGAGTACATACATCACAGGGAGGGGTTATGCCATAGGTAATGAGAAGGGGTGGTCTAGGGTCATACATGCAATACATGTCACAGAGTCAGTTTGGCCTGTTCACTGACTCAGTTGATAGAGATCATTATAGGTAGGGTGAGAACGCATGGTCACAGGCCTCAAGGAGGAATAGTTTATTGTCCCCAGTAGCAGGGAGTCAGGCCTGCCATATAGTCTGGATGATTAACTGCCCTAGAGACCTACCCTGTAGTCTGGTGACTAACTGCCCTGGGGAGGATGTCTGTAAGTGTTTGACCTCTCCCCACAAGTCCCCCCTTTAACTCATATACAAAATTCAAAAGTCACATAGGCGACATGGTTATTTTCTATACATTAAAAGCTGTCAAGGCAAAACTTCATGATCCAATTAATATAGCCAAAAATTCAGGCTTAATAGAAATATTTTGAATCCATGCACTGGGGATAAATACCCCTTATGCCCAACTGGTATTGGAGGAAGGCATGCGAAGGGCTGGATGCCGTGGCGGGAAGAAGTAGAGCCAAATAGGAATGTCTGCTTCTATAGTTAAAGCTGCTGGCAACACAGCAACCAGTTATATGCTTGTAAGAGATAACCTCAGAGCAGCACCATAAGGAGAGTAAATTGAGGGACAATGCCATGAGAATGTGATTAGGACTTACCTATAACTCACAAGGGTGGAGGTCCCCCTCTACCACTAGAAACCTAGCCTTCCAGGCTCCTTTGCGAGACAATGAAGGATTTGTCCTTAAACACTCTCTTCCCGTTCTCTGATCTTCACGGTATTTGCCTTATGCTCAAACTTCAAAAGTGCCATAAAGGCCATATGATTCTCCTTCATATGCCTTGGCTTTCTATAGAAGCAACACGTGATAGCCAGGACAAAAATTGTGATAATGAGCAGCACTGTTAGGCTGAAACCCAGGCCATGAGAAATACCTTGAACCCAAGCACAGGGGTCCAATCCTTCCATGCCATTCACCAACTGCTTAATTATGTCAGAGCCAGGAGAAGGCTCAAGCCTGTCTTTGAATGTATAGAAAATATCTTTTTAAGCTGATCAACATCTAACGGAATGTTTCCCTTAAACCATTGCAAATGTTTCCTAATCAAATCCCAATCATGCAAAGTCTTATTATAAGGATAAGGGGTTATACAGAAGTCAGTTACATTCCAATCACATTTCAACATTAACTGATGTTGCAAGTCCATGATTTGATCTCCCAACCATTGGACAGTTTGCTGCAGCTCCGCTACTTCCCCCCCCACCTCCCATTCATCATCCACCTTTGCCTGAGTGGCCCAGAGCGGATGTGAGTCCACGTGCCACTTCTGCACAAAATGTTCAGTTTTGGTGGACTCCTGTAGCCCTCCCCCAGTGACGGCAGCAGTGGTGGCAATGGCTATGAGTCCAATTATAGCTGCGACCAGCATTCCCACGAATTGGCGAGGTCTCCTCAGCATCTCCGACACCACTTGCATCAAGAAGGACGATTCCGGACTGCTCTCCCATCTGCACTTCATCTCCACCAGGATCCACACCCCCATTCTGCTCTTTAGGATGAGGATGCTGTCTTTTGAAAGGTTTACAAGCAGAGTGTGGTTGATGCAAGTGAACAGTTTACAATTGTGGCAAGTGGCACTGCGAGCACTTTCATTTCAAAATCTTGACCTTTCAGCAAATGTCTGCAGTAATAGTCCAGTCACTATTGTGTAAAAACTTCTGCTATGATAGAGTCCCACAGTTTCTCTTAGAAAGCATCAGCAATGGAAGAAATATCTCAATGATCAGTAATCGCCATTCTCAGGAATCTGCGAGGTCTTCTTGATGTTTTGGATAACTTCAGTAACAGGACAGGGTCTGGTCACACATCAGCTTCCCTGCTTTCTTCTGGGCCTTGCTGGCTGAAGAGAAATCCACCTATCTCCTTTGCCTGTGAAAATATAAACAAAATAGCCCCTCTCTTTGGCGTGTAATTAACCTGAAAAAGGAATTGTGATTAATATTGGGTGGCTTTTCCATCTCTTCCTTGTCCATCTTTCTCCAAACGTAGTTGCGTCCTTCTAAGGAGAGTCTAACAACTTTATTCTGTAAAAACATAAATGCATAGCCTTTTATCCAGGTGAATGGACCTGGATCCCAAACATGGTTTGCATCATCATCGGATTTCTTTGGATCAATTTTCTCTGTAGAAGTGAAAATGTGTTTATCTGACCTAATTTTGTTACAAGCTTTTAGTAAGGAGAAATTTTTTTTGGTTAAAATGTCTAAATGAACTTTGTCACACACAAGATTCCTCTTTTTCCCCGTCTGTTTTGACAGTGTAAATATTAAAGCATTGCTAGCAATCTCAGTTAACTTGCTAGCCTTTGACTCAGTATAAGGGCTAGTTATATAGCCTTCATTGATATTTAAACTTTCCCTCTCAGCTCTCAGAGAATTAAGGAGAACTTCTTATAATACTTTGAAAGACTGAAAAAATTCTTAATAAATTTGTTCAGCTGTTCTTTAATTTGCCAAGCAGACATTTTTTCTCCAAGTTTACCAATAAGGTTACAGGCTCAATTAAGCTGCTTTGTCCTTCAGGCTTCTTACACTGTATGATTTTACAACATTGCAATCGTCGCTCTTGGTTAACTTCACTCATTCCTTCCAAGCTGGATTTAGGGGAAGTTAATGGGAGGGTCTTAGGCCCTCCTGAATGCCCTAAAGCAATGACTCTGTATCCAAAGTTTAAAAACCTTTTCCCTTCAATTTCTAATTTCATGTGGGGGCGCTGGTGTTTCCCCACAACAGCATTCCAGAAGACACCTTGATTTAAAGGGTGGTCGAACTTCTCAAGTACTCTTTCCTGATAGACATACATTTTTACTCTAGGAATGCAAGGAAGCAAAAATTGGCTTAAACGATCTTCTTTTATAAACCATGATATATCAGAATTCATCACTGCCTTAACTTTTTCATAATCTTGTTCAATAATTCCAGCAACAATCAGAACACCTTGAGAATTTACATTAGACTTTCCTAATAAACATCTCATAGTTCTTTTAGGTGGCGAACCCCAATAACCGCTCTTAATTTCTGATTCAATTACAGCTCTTGACTTTACTTCACAATTCTGATCAACTCCAGTATCAACTTTAATTTCTTGAATACTTAGGTTAAAACTTCCTGATAACAACTGTATTACTCTTTCAATAAGAGGCTCCTGTTCTTTAGAATCAGCAAACTGCTGTGAGGGCTTCTGAGCTTCCTCTTGGTTAATCAAGGTTACAGCAGCCAGAACAGGGGCTGAGTTTTTGCCTGTTTGACTAGTTTTGTTCTCTTGCGGTGAGACTGGGGGATGCCTGCAGTTTCTCTTTAAGATCTTTGCTCTGGCAGGCCGGCAACTTGCCTCCCATGCTTTGGTAGGTGGGATCTGTATCAAGCTCCTTCCTCTATGACCCTGTGCTCCATTCAAAGGGGCTCGGAGCACGCCCCGCTGTCCGGTTTTTGGCAGGGCCTTACCTCCAGGTAAATGTCCTCCATTGCTAAACTTTGAATGCCCACAGTCTTCCCAGTGACTACCTCTATCACAGCAGGGGCACAGTCCAGTTCCCTCGGACTCTTTCCCTGGGTCTTTTCCGCTGTGAATCGTCCTGTTCTTTTGTGATATCTTCCTGCAGTCTCTCTGGTAATGTCCCTCTGCACCACACGTAAAGCATCTCCCTTTGGGTCTGGCATAGCTTGCCAAAGCAGCAGCCATAAGGTTAGCTCTGTGCTCATCTGTCCTTACATCCTTGCAAAGCCTGATATAATCTAACAGTGTGCTCTGTTCTATGAAAGGACGTATGGCAGCCTGACATACGTATTTGAGTTCTTGAATGCTAATTTAAGAATTTAAGAATAAGATTATCCGCTGCCCCTTTGTCTGTTACATTCTTATGGACAGCATCCTGCAACCTGGATATAAAATCTTTGTAAGGCTCATCATTCCTTTGCTTGACTGTTGTGTAACTAGGCCGTCTGCTTCCTGATGGTATTAATCTCTCCCAGGCCTTAAGACAACTTCTCGAACTTGAGTAAAAATCTGCTTATCAAAGTTTAACTGTGCCTCAATTGTGATATAATTCTCATCTCCTAGCAGCTGATGAACTCCTATATCTATGCCCACTTCGGCATTTTTGCATGCTCGTGCGAGGGCTGCCTCATTCCATAGCATCTGATATTGCAAAGATTCTGAAGGGGAAAGACACACTTACGTCAAAGCTTTCCAGTCTGCTGGGATCGTTTTCCATATCTGCCATATTCTTGATCATACCAATTACAAATGGTGAATCTGGACCATAACTAGATACTGCTTGCTTGAGATATTTCAGTAGCTTAAAGGGAAAGGCAGTATGTCGCCTTTCTTGACTCCCTTTGAGGTGTTGCTCGTCAGACTCCCTGTCTATAATTCTAACAGGATAAGCTATTTGAATTCTAAGTCTGCTTCTTGAGCTATAGTCTTCTCCACCCGTGAGAGCAAAGGTGCTTTGCCTCTCACTTTCCCAGCCTCACTTGCTAGGTTAAATCTCTCTATTTGCATTCCTTTGGATCTAATCTCTTTCCTCCAGCACTGGCTTGCTTGATAGTATTGTGATTCCCTGCGTTATACTCTGGTGGGGCAGATGCTTCTACTCTGCTATCTCCTGATTCAAACTTCATTTTCCTAACTACACCTAAACTCTTTTCATCTGCCTGAAACTCATTCTGTCTGATTCTAAACTGATTTAAGTCTGCATAGCTTAGAGGTTTCTCACTACAATGCTGGTCTTCATCTTTTGCTCTCTCACCTTGCAGTGGCTCCCACACTGCTTTAATCTGCACCCACAGATCCCAGGTCTCCATGGGTATGTTCTGTCCTTCCCTGTGAGCTTTTCTTAAGTTAATGACTACCTTTTCCCAGATCTCCATATCGAAGGTTCCTGACTCCGGAAAAAAGGATTAAATTTCTTTACCAATTCAAGAAACTCTTTCATTCTCTTATTCTTTACCACTACATTGTTTCTTCAAGAGGTGGCAAAGAGTGATACCATACTCTGTATCCTTGCTCTTTGACTGACCCATATCTCACTCGGACTAAAACAAACTTAAAAACTAAACTAAAAAAAAAAAAACTAATAAAAAAGTCCCGATTCACCCTCACTGTCCGATGAGGCCATACAATTGTTACATGGGATATAACTCAAAAGAGGTCTTTTCCTACGGGGCCCCACATAATGGGCACCATTTGTCAAGGGAAGCCAGCCCCTAACACATCATTAAGGGTCCGGTAGGTGCAATTGTACAGCGATAATAAGTAAAGATCAGAGTAAAGTTATAGAGAGCATGAGAGATGGAAGCGAAGTATTGAAGTAAATGGAGTCAGACAACGATTCATGGTAGCATGTTCACCTCAGCTCCTCTCGATGGTCCACGTGGAGGGAGAGAGTCCTTTTTTAATGCTAGCCCAGGCTTCTTACATTCTCTGGGGACATGCAAGCCCCTAATTTCAGATGAGTACATACATCACAGGGAGGGGTTATGCCATAGGTAATACAGTAATGAGAAGGGGTGGTCTAGGGTCATACATGCAATACATGTCACAGAGTCAGTTTGGCCTGTTCACTGACTCAGTTGATAGAGATCATTATTGGTAGGGTGAGAACGCTTGGTCACAGGCCTCAAGGAGGAATAGTTTATTGTCCCCAGTAGCAGGGAGTCAGGCCTGCCATATAGTCTGGTTGATTAACTGCCCTAGAGACCTACCCTGTAGTCTGGTGACTAACTGCCCTGGGGAGGATATCTGTAAGTGTTTGACCTCTCCTCACACACTAGAACAGTAAAAAGACAAAATAAAGACCATTGCAATGTTGGGAATCTCCCTTACAAGAAAGATAGGTGATTTGTCTGTCAGGAGAAAGGATCCAAATATTTTACAGGTTTAGGATGGAGAAATTCCAATAGATGATGTGGTACCCCTCACTTTTACGAATATAATGCATGTATCCAAGAACTAAGTGGAAGTGATGATTTAAAAATTGGGGACAAGTTGAGGCCTAAGAAATTCAAAATAAAATAAAGCCAGGATCTTGAATGGAGCATCAAGACTCTCCTGATTGGATCAGAAACTTTGAGCCCCATTATACACTAAGGGACAATTGTCACTGAAACATGGCCATATATAGATTACCCTAGTGCCAAGAACATAAAACTTACTTCAGATATGTTAGGATACTGAAATATACATGGCTGATTATCTCTGACTCAGGTTAACATGTTCAACTCTTATTCCCTAACAGCAGTAGTGTATTAGACATGATATCGGGAACTGTGGTTTATAGTAGGATTTACATCCATTGTATAGTGCATGAGCATAATTACTTCCTGAGGGAAAAAAACAAGACAGAAAAGTTCTTATGTGCCTGATTTCAGACCAGGCTGGCGGTGGTATCCTTGATGGACCACAGCACATTGAACTTTGTTCTATGTAAGCTGGCTATAGACAACTTCACCACCTCAATATGTATGAAGTTCCCTGTGCAGTGATTTACTAACTGAATTCCCTCTCCTGTATCACATAAAATACAAGTGGTTTGTGTTTTTCTAGAAAGAAGCCTCTGCTATTTTAGAAGGAACTACACTGAAATATCACTGATGGGAGCTCAGATTGCCACAGGCCCTTAAAAGCAAGCTGACACATCGTTATGTAATAAATACATGTACCACATGGCAGCCATATACCTCTTAAGGATTAATGCATGAAAAAGATTGTATGTTCAGAAAATAAGTGATATTGACTTTCTAATAACATCTTTATTGAAAATGTTAGAAAATAATGGAGCAATCATTTCAAAATTCCAATATATTGATGAGATACAAAAATAAAATGCCGATATAATTAAAAAGAAAATAAGTCAGAAAATTTATGTTGTTGTATTCTTGATGTTCAGTTAACCTGTATATAAAACTCTTATACATGAGTTTCTGTGGATCTGTTTATCTCAAGTACCCAGACTAACACATTATGGTACCTTAGGAGTGAGGTACCAGAGAAACAAATCGAGAGTAAATGTTTGTTCAAATGTTTGCTTACTCACATCTAACCAATCAAAGCCATCTTATGACGTGGATGGCTCCAAATCGCAGAAGCACCCGTAATGATTCATTTATGCCAGCAGCTGAACTGGTAAGGATGTGTCTGTGGCTGCCCTCCATCTCTCCCCTCTGGTCTCTGTGTTAATTCACATCCTGCATCCCCCACCCACACGGACTCCCCACCCCTCCTCCTGGCTAACACGTCGCGGAGGGGGGTTGCATTACCATGAAAGTTCTTTGTCAAAGTCTTGTTTTTTAATCCTATTAGAAATGGATACTCTTGAACCAAAACACTGGTCATATGAGGCTGGTTTCAAAATGAAGGTTGTGTCAAGTGCAGAAGAGAGCAATAACAGTAGGGAATTCTGTGTTGATGAAAAGCAAGTGGGGGAGTGGCGGAAAATGAAGGCTGAATGGAACAGATTCCAAAAGCTAAAAAAGCTCGTAGTGGATTAATGTCTTTTTATGGGGCTTTAGAGAGTGAATTACATAAATGGGTTATGGAGTGTCGTTAAAATGGTTACTGTGTAACACGCATGTTAATCTGCATACGTGCTTTACAAATGGCTAAGGATGACAAACATGAAGCACCAGGCATTGAAAAATTTACTGCATCAGCAGGATAGTGTACCCACTTCCTGAATAGGTTTGGCCTATGTTTGAGACAAAGAACAAAGATTTACCAGAAATTGCCACAAGACGCTGAAGAAAAAATTACTGTATGTCATTCCAGTCATTGATTATAAAACAAAGAAGGATTTATTGTGGTAAGCCGCAGCTCTCGCGATGTGGGAAGCCGCAGCTCTCGCGAGATGTGGGAAGCCGCAGCTCTCGCCGCCATTACAAGATGGCGCTGGGCAGTCAGGGTGGTGGCCCAGTTAAGTGGTAAACAACCACTTAGCACGTGCGCGCTGCTGAGATGATGTAGTCATAACTCCACCCTGGAATATGCAAACGAAGGTTCTGGCGAACGCACCAATCAATGCACAGCACTTCCCCACAGAGCGTATATAAGCAGCAGCAGTTTGAGGCTTCGGGGTCTTTTTCCGCATCTGAAAATTGAACCCGCATTAAACGCCTGTGGAAGAATCCTTTTGTTACGCGTCTTTTCTTGCTGGAGAGACCTGGCGCGCGACAAATGGTGCCGAAACCCGGGATTTAACGGCCACCTTAGGCACGAGCGGAGACCCCCTGTCACCAGGGAGGATTCAGAACCACACGGCGTGGGTTGTAGGGGTAAGTTCTGAGAGACATGAGCCTGAACGATTGCTAAAGCCGCGAACTGGTGTATGCGCTCTAACACTTCCGCTTTCAGTTTCAATGGCGGACAGCCTGCCGCTTTTTAAATCGGGTGTAGATAAACCCTTGTGAATCTGTGTGTTAAATCCTTGTATACATAAGTAGGGAATATGGGGAACGCAGCAATAAAGACCATGGTTAAATTAAATGCTTGTGGAAGAATCCTGTTGTGGTGCGTCTTTTCTTGCTGGTGAGACCTGGCACGCGACAATTGGTGCCGAGAACCCGCGAAATTTACGATCATCTAAGGCAGGAGCGGAGACCCCCCACCAGGGAGGATTCAGAACCACACGGAATTATAGAGGTAAGTTCTGAGAGATATGAGCCTGAACGATTGCTAAAGCTGCAAACTATTGTATGCATTCTAATACTTTCACTTTCGGTTTCAACGGCGGACAGCCTGCTGCTTCTTATCTTGCACATAAACCGTGTGAAGCTGTGTGTTAAATTCTTGTCTACATAAGTAGGGAATATGGGGAACGTAGCAATAAACACCATGGTTACAGCGCTTGATGCTTTATTAAGGAAGAGAGGATTAAAAATTTCAGAGCCAACGTTGCGTAAGTTTGTAACAAATGTGGATGAGATAGCACCGTGGTTTGTATCTACAGGTTCTCTAACTTTGGCGAGTTGGAATAAACTGGGCTGGGATGTAGACCGAGCTGCAAAAGAAGGGAAATTGAAATCGGGAACTAGACCCATCTGGAAGTTAATAAAAGCATGTATTGAGGATAAAGAGTGTAGACAGCCATTACAACAGGGACAGCAGGCTTTGGAGGACGTTCAGGAAAGCATGTCAGAAACAGAACGGGACGAGTCTAAGGAGACTCGGAAAAGGCAGCACAGAGTTGCCAAAAAGGAAGAAACTGCGCAGATAAAATTAGGGGAGGAAGCTGATCAGCAAAAGAAAAACTGTGCCTGCCATTCGGAGCCTTTATATCCGTGGCGAGAATTAGAACTCTTGGAACTATCAGAGGAGGAGGAGGAGCAGTTAGAGCAGGTAGCTGTTCGCTATGAGGAAGGTCGGTATGACGCACTAAAAGCGACCAAAAGAGGGCAGTATAGTGCTCTACGGAAGACAGCTGTGAGCCCGTCAGCACCACCTCCTTATAAGGAAGACAAGCAGAAAGGGTGTGGCTACTCCTTCTGCCCACCCAATACCCGTAGAGCAATTCAACAAATGTATCCAGTGTTTGAGGACCAGAATAATGCTCGTTATCATACACCCGTAGAACACAAACAAGTGAAGGACTTAGCTGAAGCTGTGAGAGCTTACGGGGTAAGTGAAAATTATACTCAATCTTTAATTGAAAGGCTTACAGGCCATGCTATGACTCCTGCCGATTGGACATTTGTAACAAAAGCAGTATTGACCACAGGGCAATACCTGGAATGGAAATCTTTATGGCAGGATTTATTAACAGCTCAGACTAGAGAAAATGCTGTGGCAGGGCAGCCAGCATGGGATTTTGAAATGCTTACAGGCCAAGGGAGGTGGGCTAATAATCAGACAGCATATCCATTGCAAGTATATCAGCAAATAAATTCTGCTGCAAGCAAAGCATGGAGAACTTTACCTAATAAAGGAGAGGTTAGGGGCAACTTAACAAAAATTGTACAGGGACCTACCGAACCTTTTTCAGATTTTGTGGCACGAATGTTGGAAGCAGCAGGAAAAAATTTTGGAGATCAAGACACAGCCATGCCTCTCATTGAGCAGCTAGTTTTTGAGCAGTGTACTAAAGAATGTAGAACAGTTATAACGCCATGGAAGTCCAAAGGATTGCAGGCATGGATGAAGGCTTGCAGGGAAGTTGGCGGTCCTTTGACAAATGCAGGACTGGCTGCTGCAGTATTGGCGGCTACTTTCATGCGCTGTATCATGTGCCTGCTGCCACCCTACGCATTAAGTTTCCAATTACTCGCGCAGAGGCTCGCACTATTGTGTTGCAGTGCGCCAAGTGTGCAGAATTTATTTACCATTAATACTAATGCACCTTGTATATATGTAAGAAATGGATCTTTAGTCAATTGGGTGGATCCTTCTAGAGACTCTGCACTTAATAATATTATATCTACCCTTACGAAGGTTGTACAAGGTGCTACAGGTGGAAATGGTACCTCTGAGAAAGGAAAAGTTGTGAATATAACAACACTCATGGTGATTCGTGAAGGATCCAGGCCCTCTGGGCCTATTAATGAATCAGTAGCGCCACCTAATGTGACCAGACGTGCCGTATTACCTAGTTGTTCACCTGAAAAAGGTTTTCTGCCTTCTTTTACTCAGTGTCAGTCTCCAAATTATCAGAACAAACCTATTATACCAGGTTTTGATATGACTCCAGCTTTAGGTAAAGCAAAATGGAATAGTAGCACTAATACCACTGGTTCTGATAATACTTGGCCGTATGAATGGATATTGTATAATCAGCGTGGAGCATCTACAATAGTAACTCCTTTTGCAAAACTGTTTGGAATTAATGATACTTTGTATAATGTCACAGGCATATACAATACCAGTACAAAGAAGTTGAGTGTAAAAACTATGGTTAATATATGAAAGGTACAATTTAAGCCATCACCTGTTTGTGTTCAGGCCCCATTTTTCTTTTTGATAACATTCAACATTAGTCACAGTAATAATAGTTTTTGGGAAGCTTCATGTAATAGCTCTAGCAGTCAGTGTTGGCTTGCTGAATGTTGGAATGGCTCTGTGCCATTTGCTTTGATGGTAAAAATTCCCACTATGATACCCATACCTGTTGAAGCAGATCCTAATGCCTTTCCTATTGCCACACTTTATAGAAGAAAAAGAGATTTTGGCATTACCGCAGCAATTATCACAGCCATTACGGTTTCAGCTGTGGCAGCGGTTACAGCAGGATTGGCTATGTCTAATCAAGTAATGACAGCAAATGTCATTAATAATATTACGCAATCTACATCAGAAGCGTTATCCACAGCTCAGAAAACAGATGCTCGATTAATGTCTGGAATACTGCTAGTGAATCAGAGAGTTGATTCACTACAACAACAAGTGGACACTCTTACTAGCATGGTGCAATTAAGTTGTATTTCTTCTACACCTAATTTGTGCATAACACCTTTAAAATTCTTGAATGAGTCTTCTTTTAGCAGCAAGAACATATCCCAGTACCTTACTGGACAATGGACAGCTGAGCTAGAAGAACTTCAAGAACAACTTCGGATGCAAATTACGACTCTTAATGGCACACGAATGAAACCTATAACTGTTGAAGATTTTACTTCTTGGCTTTCTACTGCTTTTTCCTACTTTAAAGAGTGGGTGGGAGTATTTACATTTCCTGCAATTATATGCTGTGGAGGAGTGTTGTTGCTATGGTTGCTCTGCAAGCTTAAGGCCCAGAAAAAATGTGACAAAGTCATCATTATGCAGGCATTATTAGCGATTGAGCAGGGTGGTTCCCATGATCTTTGGCTTTCTTTGTTAAAAGAAAATTAACCCCCATAAGTTGTCAGCTCTTGCACCCCAAGGGAATTGTCCCATTGCACTGGGAAGAGTGACAGAAATTGGATCTTGGTCAGCCCTTGCACCATGTGGAGCTTTGCTCATTGCACGCATCAGGGTGACCAGATTTGGGTTCTTATATCCATCTTGATCTCCTGGAGCTGCTGGAGGCTCCGGGATTGATCGATGGATTAGGCTTAAAATAAATAAGAAAGGAGGAGATGTGGGAAGCCGCAGCTCTCACCGCCATTACAAGATGGCGCTGGGCAGTCAGGGCGGTGGCCCAGTTAAGTGGTAAACAACCACTTAGCGCGTGCGCGCTGCTGAGATGACGTAGTCATAACTCCACCCTGGAGTATGCAAACGAAGGTTCTGGCAAACGCACCAATCAATGCACAGCACGTCCCCACAGAGCGTATATAAGCAGCAGCAGTTTGAGGCTTCGGGGTCTGAAAATTGAACCCGCATTAAACGCCTGTGGAAGAATCCTGTTGTTAGGTGTCTTTTCTTGCTGGCAAGACCTGGCGCGCGACAATTTATAATTATGACCTGGCAGATATTGAGAATATGGATGAAACTGCCATGAATTTTGATCTTCCAATCAACAGAACTATGGCAAGTTAAGGAGAAAAAAACATTTTTCTCAAAACCGCAGGAAATGAAAAAAAACAAAAAAAACACTTTACCCTTGTTCTATCACGTTTGGCTAATGGAACTAAGCTGCGTCCTGTCATTATTTTTAAAAGACCTTGCCTAAAAAGATCAATTTCCCACCAAAAATTTCTGTGCATGCACATGTTAAAGGCTGGATGGATGAAGATGGGAAAAAAATGGCTGGAAAAAATTTGGAACCAATGACCAGGAGCAGCCCTAAAGAAAAAGCCATCGTCATTTGTTTGGGATATTTTCAGAGCCCTCCTACCGGATGACATAAAAAAATTGGCAAAATCTAGTAAAGTTACTTTAGCCGTGATTCCAGGTGGGCTTACATCTGTACTGCAGCCTCTGGATGTATCTTTGAATAAGCCTTTTAAAGACCATGTGCGAAGGATGTGGCATGAATGGGTGTCATCTGGTGAAGCCCAATTAACAAAAGGAGGAAATCCAATGAATCCTAACAGAGTTAACAACAAAGTGGGTTCGAGATGCATGGGAAGACATTCCAGAAGACATGGTGCGACGTGCCTTCCAGAAATGTAGTAATAGTAATGCTTTGGATGGCAGTGAAGACTGCTTTGTATGAAAATGACAGCAGTAGTGATGATGGCGATCTCAGTGAGGACAGCATCTATGATGACCTCACACCAGCTGAAGCTCTGCATTGGGATACAGATGATGATGAGGAATCCAGTTTTGAAGGATTTTAACTCTACATTTTAGCTTGGTTGCTGATTGAGCTAAGGGAATAGTACTCATTGTTGATACCTTATTGTTTTTGTTGAAACTGTTTTCCACTTACTGTGCTGGTTTACTAATGTTAAATGACTTTTCCTTTTGTTTTTTTATTTAAAGTAAATATTTAAATACATTACCCCCGATGTCTCCATTTTTAGTAATTTTATTTTCATTTGTTTTGATTATTGAAACTCACCAAGTTTCTGCATTTTCTTCTTCTTTTTTAAGCCTTTTATTAGGGACTCATACAACTCTTAAACCAATCCATACATATACATACATCAATTGTATAAAGCACATCTGTACATTCTTTGTCCTATTCATTTTCAAAGCATTTGCTCTCCACTTAAGCCCTTTGCATCAGGTCCTTTTATTCTCCCTCCCTCCCTGCTCCCTCATGAGCCCTTGATAATTTATAAATTGTTATTTTGTCATATCTTGCCCTATCTGGCATCTCCCTTCACCCCCTTTTCTGTTGTCCATTCCCCAGTGAGGTCACATGTAGATCTTTGTAATCCATTCCCCCTTTCCAACCCACTCACCCTCTACCCTCCAAGTATCGCCCCTCACCCATTGTCCCGAAGGTATTATCCATCCTGGATTCACTGTGCCTCCAGCCCCTATCTGCTCCAGTGTACATCCTCTGCTCTATCCAGACTTGCAAGGTAGAATTCAGATGATAGTGGGGGCGAGAGGGGGGTGCAGGGGAGGAAGGAAGCATTTAGGCACTGGAGGAAAGCTGTATCCTTCATCAGTGCTACGTTGCACCCTGACTGACTCATCTCGTCCTCTAGACATCTCTGTGGGAGGATCCCCAGTGGCCGACAAATTGGTTTTGGGTCTCCACTCTGCACTTCCCCCTTCATTTGCTATGGTAAGATGTTATTTTTTTTTCTGATGATGCCTTATACCAGATCCCTTCGACACCTTGTGATTGCACAGGCTGGTGTGCTTCTTCCATGTAGGCTTTGTTGCTTCTGAGCTAGATGGCCACTTGTTCACCTTCAAGTCTTTAAGACCCCAGACACTATCTCTTTCGATAGCCGGGCACCATCTGTTTTTCGCCACATTTGCTTATGCACCCGTTTGTCCTCAGCGATCGTATCATGGAAGTGTGCACCCAATGATATGAATTGTTTGTTCTTTGATGCCTGATAACCGATCCCTTCGGAACCATGTGCTCACACAGGCTGATGTGTTCTTCCATGTGGGCTTTGTTGCTTCTGAACTAGATGGCCGCTTGTTTATCATCAAGCCTTTAAGATCCCAGACACTAAATATTTTGATAGCCAGGCACCATCAGCTTTCTTCACCACATTTGCTTGTTCACCCGCTTCGGCTTCAGTGGTTGTTAGGATGAGCATCATAGAATACCAATTTAATAGAAAAAAGTATTCATGCATTGAGGGAGTGCTTGAGTAGAGGCCCAAGGTCCTTCCGCCACTTTAATACTAAACCTATAAATATAGGCACATAGACCTATTTCCCCATCCTCCTATATATTTGCATGTACATGTCTTTGTCTAGACCTCTATAAATGCCCTTTCCCCCCTAGCTCTTTCCTCTATTTCCCTTGACTGTCCTCCTACTCCACTACCATGCTCCTTCCCCACCTGGGTTACAGATATACCTCTTCGTTACCTTACCCTTGATCATTCCCTACCAGGCCTGCCACTCCCACCTCACCAGCAATTTAGATACCATGTTGTTCCCTTGTTGCTGGGTTTGTTATCACCACTTCCTTATCCCCCACCTCCCCCTATCCCAAGTCCCCCGGAACTGTTGGTCCCATTATTTTTCCTCCAGATAGTTCATCCAGCCTGTCTTATTTAGACAGATCTGTGGAGATAATAACATGCACAAAAACAAGACAGAGGAAAACAAAGCAACAGTATACAACAAAACAACAACAAACCACTGACAAAGAACAAAACACATCAAGAAAGAAGAGCGTGTAGTTAGTTCAAGGATCATTTGTTGGCTTTAGGAGTGTTTTCCAGTCCAGTCTGTTGAGGCAGCACGCCCTGGCCCCAAAGTCCACTTTCAGCATTCCCTGGGGACCTTGCTGCTCCATTCCCTTGCTGTTCCACTGCACTCCCCCAGTGCTTTGCCTCAGTGTGGTGGGATCAGGTCGGACGCAATTCCCACACTGTGTCTCCAGTGCTGTCCCCTGTAGCGCCATGGGTCAGTGAGGGGCATCGTGTCTCATAGTGGGGCCAGCCTTGTTGTCCTCTCTGTGGACTGGCTGCTCCAATCAGGAACATCATCCTCACAGTCTGGTGGGCCAGGCCATTCTCCAGTCTCTCCTCCTCCCCGTTCATCTGCTGCCATGTGCTCTGATGAGATATGTCCCTCTCTGGGTGCTGCAGAATCAATGTCATCCTTTGAAACAAATTCTTCTGGGGGAAGGGGCATTTTCTTTCTTCTTGAGCCCTTGGTATCAGCTCTTTGCTTTTCTCCCCTCCCTCTTCCATGCTCCCTCCCTCAGGAACCCTTGATAACTTATAGAGGCTATCAAAAACTTGTGATCACAGACTGATGTGCTTCTTCCATGTGAACTTTGTTGCTTATCAGCCAGATGCTTTATTGTTTGATAGCCTGGCAACAACATCTTTGCTCATGCACCCACTTTGTCCTCAGCAATTGTGTTGGGAAAGTGAACATTGTGGAATGCCTGGTTAATAGAATAAAGTGTTCTTACATTGAGGGAGTACTTGAGTACAGGCCCAATGTCCATCTGCTTCCTTAACACTAAACCTATACATATATGCACCTAGAGCAATTTCCCCATCATTCTATATACATTTACACATATACATATCTGTTTTTAGATCTCTACAATTGCCCTTTGCCTTCTAGTTTTTCCCCTATTTGCTTTTATCCCACTATCATGTTCAGCCTTCATTTGGGTTTCAGTAATTCCTCCCAGTTACATTGGCCTTAATCAAGCCCTACCAGGCTTCTTATACCCTCCTTGCCATTGATTTTGGATCAATTGTTATTCCCTTGTCCCTGGGATTTTAACACCCACTTCCTTTTCCCTGCCTCCCCTTCTCCCATGTTCCCTAGAACCATCAGTCCCATTGTTTTCTCCTCCCCATTGTTTATCCCACCTACCTTATTTAGATAGGCCTGCAGAGATAATATGCACAAAAAACAAGACAGTGAAAACAAAGCAACAAAAGAAAACAAAATCATAAAAACAACAGAATGAAAAAAGAGAAAAGCCTGTAAATAATTCAAAGTCCATTTGTTGATCTTTAGGAATTTTTTCTGGTGGAGTCTCATGGGGTGTCAAACCCTGGCCCCAAAGGCACTTTTCGTATTCCCTGATCACTTTGTTGTTCTGTTCCCCTTGCTGTTCTGTTGTAGGCCCTTAGTGTTCCATCTCAGTGTGGTGGGGTCAGATCAGATGTAATTCCCACATGGTCTCCAGTGTTGTCCCCTGAAGCTGTATGGGTCAGTGAGGGGAGTCAGTCAGGGATGCCATATCTTGTAGTGTTGCTGGCCCTATAGTTCTCTCTGTGCTTTGGCTTCTCTGAAGAGCAATATTGTCCTCAGGACACTGTGAATTCTTATATTTTGTGTGAGGCTAGCAGACTGAGTCCATTTTCTCACATTCCTTACATTGATAAGGCCATTTTCCACTGTGAATTCTCATATGTTCAGTGAGAATACAGTAAAAGTTCCCTCATTTTCCTTATATTCATAAGGTCTCTCTCCACTTAAGTCTCATATATTCACTGAGGCAATTAGAGAGAGTAAAAGTTTTCTTAGATTCCTAAAGCCTCTCTCCACTGAGCATTCCACTATGTTGACTGAAGCTAAACAAAATGCTGGAAAGGTTTCTTACATTCCTTACATTGATAAGGCCCCTCTCCACAGTGAAGTTTCATGATTTTTGAGGGTAGTAGATTGAGAAGAGTCTCTTTTGCATTACTTACATTGATAAGGCCTCTCTCCACTGTGAATTCTCATATGTTTATTGAGGGAGGCTGATTGAGAAAAAGTTCTTTTACATTCCTTACATTCATACGGCTTCTCTCCACTGTGAGTTCTTACATGTTGATTGAGGCTAGTCATTTGAGTAAAGGTTTTCTTACATTCCTTACATTCATAAGGTCTCTGTCCATTGTGAATTCGCATATGTACATTGAGGGCAGTAGATTGAGTAAAAGCTTTGTTACATTGCTTACATTCATAAGGCCTCACTCCATTGTGAATTCTCTTATGTTGAGTGAGTTGTGAGGATCGGGTAAACGTTTTTTCACATTCCTTACATTCATAAGGCCTCTCTCCACTGTGAGTTCTCATATGTTCATTTAGCCTGATCATTTGAGTAAAAGTTTTCTCACATTCCTTACATGCATAAGGCCTCTCTCCACTGTGAATTCTCTTATGTTTATTGAGGGAGGCTGATTGAGTAAAAGTTCTTTTACATTCCTTGCATTCATAAGGTTTTTCTCCACTGTGAGTTCTCATATGTTGATTGAGGCTAGTCTTTTAAGTAAAAGTTTTCTTACATTCCTTACATTCATAAGGTCTCTGTCCACTGTGAATTCTCTTATGTACATTGAGGGTAGTCGATTGAGTAAAAGCTTTGTTACATTGTTTACATTCATAAGGCCTCACTCCATCGTGAATTCTCTTATGTTGAGTGAGTTGTGAGGATCGAGTAAATGTTTTTCCACATTCCTTGCATTCATAAGGCCTCTCTCCACTGTGAATTCTCTTATGTACATTGAGGGTAGTACAATGAGTAAAAGCTCTGTTACATTGCTTACATTCATAAGGCCTGTCTCCACTGTGAATTCTCATATGTTGAGTGAGGTGTGAGGATTTAGTAAAAGTTTTCTCACATTCCTTGCATTCATAAGGCCTCTCTCCACTTTGAGTTCTCATATGTTGATTGTGGCTAGTCATTTCAGTAAGTTTTCTCACATTTCCTTACATTCACCAGGCCACTCTTCTTTGTGAATTCTCTTATGTTGAATGAGGCATGTGTAGTTGAGAAAAAGCCTTACCACACTGCTTATATTCATAACACTGGAAACTCCATGAAGAGTGTTTTCCTTATATCTTCCCCTAGATTTTACTGGAAAATATCTTGTGTTGAAAACAAAGTTAAAAAGACATTTTTTACCATTTCATTATTAACATGGATACTAAACATTCAATTTTCTCCCTCAATTGTCTAGTAAACCATTATTTAAATATCTGAGTGTGATACAACAATAATGGTCACAGGGTTAATGAAATATATAGTGATTCTATATATGAACATAAGAGAAACATATTTCAAATATTCATAATATAATTCACAAGTACATAGTGGCAGTAAGCTAACATATTACTGATAGACACAAATTCAAACACACACAATCATATATAGATATGCAACAAAGAAAGTATAACCAAAGTCATACATACAGGGTATATATTTTTATCTACATACATATATATGTATAATTACGAACATACTTAGAAATTACACACATGTAAATATAGATAGAAATATAAACTGCATTCTATTCAGTAACCCCATAAGATAGACTATAAATATGATTTTTATAAGAAGAGCCAGCATCATATGTATGATAGGGTGTTGCTGATATGCTAGAGGCACTCTCCATTCCGTTACAGGCCAGATGGTTAATACAATGCACCACCAGGATCATGTTCCTCTGTCTACATGTTCATAATATATAAACACATATATTACATTAATCTACAAATACATAAGAGGGGCATCAAAATGTGGAAAATTTCCATTTGCTATGATCTTTTCTATGCTCCCAGCATATGTTTCAAAATTGCCTTTGATTGAGTTGATTTTGACTCATATCTACTTTATAGGACCATACAGAAATGGCCCTGTAATTTTCTGAAACTATAGCTTCTTGTGGACGAAGGCCTTATTTTTCTCCCCAGGAAAATGTTGGTTTACCAGGCCAATGATTAAGCACTACACACAATGAATTAGGTGTTGGCCTCCTAAATGATGGTGCTGTTGAAACAAAGCTGCTATCCAGACATAAGAGGAGGTGATCTACTTCCATTAAGTTTAACATCCTCAAAAAATCCTATGCAAAATTCCACCATGTACTATGCTGTCACTATGATTTCAAATGCACAAACGAGCAGTGGGTGAAGATGTGCAGATGATGCATTGATTGTGCACAGATAGATGTGTTATATATCATACATAACAATTGATTTTATGTATAATATATAAACATAACTATATGTATATATGTAAAATATTATTAGATGATAAGACAATTTTGGCTCATAGTGACTTACATGGAAAATTGAAGGAGATCACCAAAATATTTCTCCCCCATACTCAATGGAAATTCTGATGGCTATTTTGTGTTATTAGCTGAGAACATAGTCATCTTTACCACATGGATTTAATTCCTGAATATTTGCTCATCTTTCCTTATAATACTGGTAGTAATTGAAATATTGGTTGGGTCGATTCCAGAATAACAACATGCAAGATTTGACAGTGTGGCAAATAGACAAAGTAATGGTAGACTGCAATATGTAGATATTTGTGATCATGGGAAGCCTGTGATATAATTGTTCTGGAGAGAAAATTAACTTAATTGGCATATCTAACCAGGTATTCCTAAGCCATTGTTGTATATATTTGGTAAGTAAGGAATTAATTTGAAATGATGAAGTTCTTTTTACCTACAATAGCTATGTTTGTGAGGTTTTCAACAATCACATCTCTGTAGAGTCACTTCTGAGAAACATCCAGCATTGCCCATTCTTCTGCGGTAAAATCCAAAGTAACATCCACATCAGTCACTGAGTCCTAAAAGAGCCCACATAATCTCTTTAATCCGAATCCTAAGCAATCAAATACATGTTAAAAGAAAGATGAGGCTTATAATCTTGAGGGATGTTCATTTCATTGTGATTTTGACACATAGTATGAGTTCCATAGCACTATTAGGCTTTACTCATTGTTATCATTCTCTAACCATATACATTTACTTCTCAAAAGATTTCATCTCATCTCATGGACATATCAATATGAAGAACATTCAATATTTTTGTAACAAACTTCCACTAATTACCTTTAGTTCCACTTTATCCCACTCACTTTGTGAAGTCTCCTCAAGTTTATAACATAATAAGCCCATCACTTCCCACTTGGACTGTCCGATTCTGTTCTAATCCTAACTTAAGATTTTATAATAGCTCAGAAATTCTCTACTATAAACAACATATTCCATATCATGTCCTTGCTCTCTTTATATCTCTCCCTCTCTGTGGTATTATTGTGTGTTTATGAAGGGAGGGGAAACACCTTCCACAGGAAAAATGAAATATATTTCTTTATAGACTAAGTAAACATAGAAATATTAACAATCAAGAAATACACCAAGACTGGCATCTTATTTATTTGCCATTGTCTAGGCATGAGCTTGTGAAGCATGCTTCACCAGGAGATTGGAAGTGTAGGAAGAAAAAATAAATGTGATGGAAAGAGGTTATGCTGCAATAAAGTTGGGAGGCATTAGCCTGAATGGCTACATAGTTATCACTGGTATTGCTCTTTTGCAAGCCCGTGAGTTTCTGAAGGACGGGAGTTGTGAGGTGGCAGTTACTTGACAGTGGTGTAGGTTGGTGCCCCTATAGAACTAATCTGCAAGTTAGGCTGGTAGAAAAACACACAATTCTCAACTTTCTCCATGCTTAGTCATCGTGCATGTGTGGAATATAAGGTGCACCATTCCCCTAGGTCTTAAATCCAGGTTTCAGTTTCAGAGGTTTTAGGCAGGCTGATTGAAAAGTAAGGTTGAATACCAGGTGGCTCTTTGATCAACATTTTTAATCTAAGTTTTAATTCCTTCCAGAAAAAAGGTTAGTTTATGCAAAAAAAAGTTAGGTTATATACAAAACAAAAACAAATGGTGAATCAATAGATACATTAAATTTGATAAATTTGTTGGAAAATGACTCTTTAGAGTGTTGGGAAGCAAAGATATTACTTTGAGGACTGAGTTTACCTGACCTAAACATGCTATTGTCAATGGTTTCATATGCATGTGAAAGATGGACGCCGAATAAGGAAGGATGAAGAAGAATCAATAAGTTTGAATTGCAGTGCTGGTCAAGAATATCCCAAGTACCATGGACATCGAAAAGGACAAACAATTCTGTTCTGGCAGATGTAATGTCAGAGTGCTACTTAGAGGTAAGGATGGTGAGGGTTAATATATAATTTGGAAATGTTATCAGAAGAGAACTGTACCTGGAGAAGAATATTATGTTTGGTAAAATAGAGGGGCAGTGAAAAAAGTAATCCCTCTACTAAATGGATTAACAAACTGCAACAATGGGTTCATCTTAAATTGAGAGGATGGCACAAGAGGACCGTGTTTTTTTCTGTCATGCACTGGGTCCCTGGGAGTTGGAATTGACTCAATGATAGCTAACAATAACAACAGACTGAGAAACCTCTAATGATCACACTAGACATACACAAAGACATGCTAATGTGCTAGCTATATTTACAAGTTATTATTTCTCTAATTTATAAAAGGGACGGGTTTCTTTTGTTAAAAATTAGAACAAACAAAGTGACTACAAAATCAATGAGGAATTCCTAAACTTCATTAAACCATTCCTCTGGAGGTTAGCTGAAGGAAATTGTCTAAGGTCCACCCAGCATGACACAAGGCAGAACATTTTCACAAACTTGGGCTTTATTGTGATGGCAACACACACTTAGGTGTGACTGGCTATTTGTCTGTCAAATGGAGTGTAAATTATTTAATCCTCTATACTGAGGTGTCAGCTGGAAAATCAGAAGGTCCAACAGAGCTATGGATCCATAGTAATCACTAAGTTTCAGGCTGTTTAGAAGGTCAATAATTGTGGGAAATTAACACTTTGGGAAATATGACTAGGACTATATTCCCTAATTTATAACAGAGGGTATCTGGAAAGCTAGTATTCCACGGTAGGAAAGCCACCACTTTGGTAAGTTAATGCCCAAGTACATTATCCTGCATTAAATATCATTCCCTTAAAGTGAGCACATGTTTGATTCTATCTCCCTATACAAGTGGACATTCCTTTGCTATCTTCTCCTGCTGTGGCACCCATCCCCCTCTTTCCTTCCGCCCTGAAGCAGGTATTAGGTTTTCTCACCTGTGAGCTTAGAGACCTTATTGTGGTTGCCACCCACCTTGTGATGGATGTAACTACTGAGTATTCATATATTATGGCTACCTATAAATATCCCAAGATAGTAAAGACTCTCTCTCTCCTATCTCTTCTCCCAACTCCATGTGGACCAGCAAGAGAAGCTGAGGTGAGCATGCTACCACAAAATGTGTCCGACTCCTTTATTTTATTCTCTCTCTTATCTTCTCTAACTTTACTATGATCTTTATATATTATATCCGTACAATTGTACCTGTAGACGCCTCGGTTATTAGAGGCTGGTTTCCATCGACAGTTATTCAGTTGAGTCAAAATAAAATTTCGTGAGAAACTTGTAGCCTAACTGTAAGATAAATGAAAACTGAAGATCTGGTAGCTAACGACAAAAGTTTTCAGATATGTTGAATAAATCCTTTAAAAAATGATTTCATTGGGGGCGCTTGCATATATCATAACATAGCTTAATCACATCAAGCAGTATTGTACAATTGCTACCACAGTCAATTTCAAAATATTTTCTTTATTCTTGAATTCCTTGATATCAGACCCCTTATTAAACACCTTTTTACTGTTTTGTTGTTTAAGTTCGAGTTATTGGGTTGAAACAACATTAGTTTGGAAAGAACACTTATTAACTTTCTATGAGACCAGAAATAAACTGATACCAATGTCAGATAAAGCTATTTCAAGAAAATTGTAGACTAATAGTCATTGAGTCATTCATTCTTGATACAATGTTTAATTGTATCAATATTGGTAATGGATCTGCATGAAAAAGTTCTTTAAGAACTGGAATCTGAGTCAGACATATTACTAAGTATCATATATACTTGAGTATAATCCGACCCGAAAATCAGCCAAGGCACCAAATTTTACCACAAAAACTGCCTTAAAAATGTGCTGAGAAAACTGGACCTATACACGAGTCTATACGGTATATATCATGATTAATCAAAAACAAAAAATTAGCATTCAAATATACCAATTGATAGGGGGAAAACTATTCAATTAAAGAGACAGAATATATACTAAACAAAGCATGACTTTTCAAACTAAAAGGAAAAAACACAAATCTAACATGAAACAGGTCTTACACATATGCTAATATACTCATAACAAAACAAACTTTGAAAAATGTCACATATAGCAGAAAGAGATAAAAATATCATCCAACCTCAGAAACAGGACAAATATATGTATGTTCATTTTCAACACTCATATTAAAATTATACTGTATGTTCTAGCTAGGCCAATCAGAAAAATAATCATTAAAAAAAAAAAAGAAAAATGACTTTGAAGGGGAAGAAATAAAAATTCCCTATACATCATAAATTAATGTGTACATATGTAATACATTAATTAGTAAAAATAGAGGTATTGGCCTATGTACATGTATTTATATGGCAATACACTGAGGTCGTGGATGGACTTTGGACCACTATTGGAGCCCTCCCTCAACACAAGAACACTTTGTTTTAACAACTTGGCATTCTGTGATGCTCACCATTCCAACATGATTGCTGCAGGAAAAAAAATGGGTGCACAAGCAAATGTGAAGAAAGCTGATGGTGACCAACTAGTTAAATAAGCAGAGAAGCAACAAGCCCACATGGAAGAATCACACCAGCCTGTGTGATCCTGAGGTGTCAGTGGGATCAGCTAAGTGGTATCAGAAGACCCAAAACAAACACACAAAACATAGAGATCCAAAACGCATCTGTAGACAATGGGACATCCCATCACAGAAGCGTCACAAAGAAGGGATGAGTCAACCAGGGTGCAGTATAGCTCCAATGAAACACATTATTCCTATAGTTCCTTGAGATTTCCTCACCCTCCACTATCATGGCCCCAGTCTTGCCTTTCACTTTGAGCTACACAGGAGCATGTACACTGGTACACATAAGAGCTTACCACATGTATACCAATGATAAAACCCTTTAAACTGGCCATAACACCTGCCTCTTAACTCATGATATTTATCTCCCAAATCTATCCCTTGCCTCCTGTTCTTGAACTGGGAACAGTGATTAATCCCAGGACCTAGATTCTGATCTTAAGTACAGACGCTGACTCTAGCACTCTAAATCCCTGGAAAGAACCCCAAACCAAACCCATCAACAAACTCATGTTGTGAATTATGCTTGTGGAGGTGTCTCCTCTCTCACGTTTTACCTAAATGAAGTGGACTGCTGTAGGTAGACAGGCAAACCCAGGAATCAGACATATATTGTCTCTTCTCAGTTAACTTTTATATCATTTGCATATGGTTCATTACACTTGGCAAAATAAAGTAGTATATAAATGTTTAAATATGACAATATCATGACCAAGGGTTCTCAAAGCTCTCGTGTGGACCTGTTTTACTGTGTCCTGCCCTCAAGGAGCCTTCTCTGCTATTAGACATATGCAGGGATGTGTTCCCATATAAGCAAGGTGCCCAAGGGCTCAATTATACTATGTTACTAATTTGTAGATCACAACTGTATTCTCCCTGGAAAATGTGGTGAAGCTCATATTAAAGAAAACAAGTTCATTATCGGTTATTCTATCATCCATCGAAACCCTCCATCCCTTTATTCCCAGGTGATCCTATTCTCACAAGATGGAAGAGGTAGCAAATTAAAGGTGCTTACATTGGAAACATTGTCTCCATTTTTCAAAACGAACAATTTACCTTTTACTCAGACCTAGGAAAAAGGTTCACAGGAATACTTTGTACATCCCCTCTCAGTTTGAGTTGGCAACCCTAAAATATCTGTGTCCATGGCTCTAGATTCCTGTGAGCCAGGAACTTAACCTCACAAGACATCCTGCACAAGTGGGTGCTGTATCTTCACCCCCAAATGGAAAGATGTCAATCCCACAAACACCCTGTGTATCCAGTGCCAACAAGTCCCTCTCTCCCAGCACATTGGGGCTCTCCACTCAGAGAAAAGAGAAGTCCTGAAAAAGTTACTCATGATAAAAACAGCGGGTCAATCCCTCTTTCACCTAATGGGCTAAATGCTGGGGAGACATCCTGGGTGCATGGATATCTAAATATATCCTGAAATGCAAGGGAGACCAAATGTGGACAAATCAGCAACTAAGTTGTCATTAGTGGGAGTTTCATTATCTCTACTTTTGGCACAGGACTGAATGCCTTTGAGCTTCCAGAGGCAAAAGGCAGGGTTCCTGTCTGAGCCTGTCTTACATACATACTGGCTGAGGATACCTCCCCTGAGATAAGTCCCCCTGCCCATGTTCCAGGCCCGCTTACCTTCCAGGAAGCACATAACATCCAAGCAAGGTTGATCCACTACACTTTTTCTTTTTGAGATCCTGCCTCCAGGTCTACCTGGGTCCTGAGAGTAAGCTGGGAAATCAAGAAGAAAAGGCTATAGACAAATGAAATGGTAATCACTTGTAATTACTTCAGCATGATTAATAATAAATCAGTAGGATCTATCTTCCTTGAACCTTGCTTATTGGAATAGCCATCCTTGGGTGAGTCCAGCTGAAAGCAGAGTGGACCTCATATAGATTGCTTTAGGTTGCTGCAGAGAGGCCTTCTTAAGTAACACATGGCAGTCCTAGAACACCTTTGCTCACACATACACTCACACACGCAGGAAAACACTCATTAAACTGATAAAAAACAAGGACTTAACCAGAGAGAATCAGGAAGCTACGTGAGAGTAAGAGACCATGGATAATATTTAACATCAAATAAGGGTACACCTACCACCCACAGCCTAACACCGTGTTCTGAATATTTGCTCCATTAGAAAATGTAATCTTTGATGAGCTTCTTTCTGTTTATATACATTATCAGACTAATTTTGTATGTTAGTAAATTAATTCTTTGTCTAACTTTATTCTTCCTTGATCGACCATGATTGTCCCTTAAGTTTTATATATGGCTTCTCTCTCTTCAGGCTTGGACAGCTTAAAATTAGTCATGTTCTAAATTTATGAGTACTGAGAGAGAATTATAACATGTGGCAGAGCATAATAACCAATGAAAACCAATTAACTAATTAATTATGTCTTTTTAGTGTGCTGCTTATTTGAGGATATTTTAATTAAGGGGATTCACAACTAATAGTAGGTTATTTTGTATTCACAATGTCAACAGTGTCTAGGGGTCCTCCAAGATTTCTTTCTGGGAAAATGGATATGTTTATTCATAAGGTATAAGTAAGTAACATGTAAATATTGTGGGGTTTTTCACTAAGAAAGCCCAGAGCAATATACTTTATCAATAAAACACATATTTTAAGCCTTATAGTTTCCACATTAAACAAGAATTCCTTTCCAAATTAGAAAACATTTTAGTTGTATAAGTATTATTGGCATGTTCAAAGAAATTTTTAAGTCAATATATACCCAATATGTAATACCAAGTTTAAAAATTTTTAAGAAGATTGACGCCAGGACAATTCTTAAAGTTTACATTTAAACTGGAATTAAGGTAATCCGTGGGTAATTTTTTAATCCTCCCATTATTTGGCTGTAATCTATGAGTATATTTTAGCACCTATAATAAATACAGTATTACAATGAGTGAGTAAAATAATGTACAATTTATGAAAACATTTCTAGCCTTCTAAAGGCAGCAGCTTTAACCATGTTTAACCACCACAATGACTCCCTTTGATGACCCAGTATCAAGTTTGGAAATCCCATTGAATACCCTATGAGACAGTACACATTTACTGTGCCAACATGGTTAATGAACACATGTGGGATTAAGTGAAGGGTGGAAAGATAAATGGCTCGGCGAGCCTCGCCTTTCTTGTCTCTTGCCTTTTGATCATCGGACCAGTGTGTGGCTGCCTTGCTTGCTCTGTGCCTCAATTTGCAAGCTACACAACCTGTGGGACACCTAACCCATAGACTGTGTCACTTTAATTTGAGGTTCCCGCAAGACCTGTATTGCCACACTATTGGAATTTATATCTCTTGAGCTGGGGACTACCAGACCCTGTCATCTGGCTGACTGTTGGTGACCTACCTGCCTTGTTGTTTGCTATACAGAGGACTGCCCAGCGGCCTTAAAAACTTGAAGAACTGCCAGTGTTTCACAGCTGTCTCACCAGAGTGAGTTGCACTGTGCCATTTATACTGCTTTATAGATTAATTAACAGTTTATTTCTTATGGTTTCTATATCTACATAAATACATATATAAAATTATTAGTGTTCTGGTTTTGTTTCTCTAGAAAACCCTGTCTAACATACCCTATTTAGGAAAACATGTCTGCATGTGTTCTTATGGTCAATAACTTTTACTAAGTGTGTATGCTTGCCTCAGTGAGATTTAAGTGCATGCACTTAATTGGGGAAATGTTTGTAAGAGAGAAAGTGCAGAGAAGACCATGGAGGCTGGAGGATCACTCAGCTAAGACGCCAATCTTACCCTGAGAAAAGGAACAAAAAATGAGAGGTAGGAAAAACTTTCTTAAATGTCAGTGTAACCCAACAGATGTCCAGTAAGTTGACCAGGTTACCTCAATACGAAATCACCTATTAGAGAACCGCCTCCTTTATCATAGACAAATTCCTATGCTTCGTTTATATACTAGTCTTGAATTGCGCTTTGGCTAGTCCTGAGAACTCCAGTTCTCCGCACAAACATGCTGATGCAATTTAGAAGCAATGTTTCTTCCTTGTCTCATTAAGCTCATTGTGGTTGGAGTGGAATTACATTATTAGGTTTTATCATGTTGTTGTATTTTTATATATGAAAATGTGTTCATGTTTTCTAGTAAGATACATAGATATATAGGATGGTTTTCCTTCTGGATTAGGTTGAAAGAAATGTTTCCTCATTAGTGACATTCTTATGTGTATTAGTTACAAATGTTCCCAAACAATATCCTGCTCCTGTTTCCTGGGGGCTTTCATTTCATTTCCTGAAGACTGTCTCACAGAAGGCTCAATCTCTGTAGTGGGTGCTCAGGATCAAATATGCACAGGAACCAGACTCTGAGGCAGGTACAGATGAGTTGCCAGGGTGGGTTTCCTGTTGTGCTCAGGGAATTCTCAATCTCTTATTTACCCCTAGGGAACATCTCTTTATTATTATTTTCCATGTCCTGAGACCTATGAATTCAACTTTCTCACTTCTTATAAATTAAAATAATCCTGTGTGAACTGTTTGCCTTCAGAGATCCTCACTTCTGTCAGAGCCGATATTCATTTAAGAGAAAGTATAGAAACTCATGACCAGAAAAGAAAGCGTTACCTGCAGGTCTGAAGGGAGTGGTCTCACTTCATTAAGAAACAAACCCTAGACAAACGTTTGCCCTTAGAGAAATGCTCAACTTGCCATGCAGAGGCTGCCAGTGAGAGAAGTTACCTTGTATAATGTTATGAATCCTGTAATTAGGGAAGAACTTTTTTCTCTGCTTATAAGCAATCTAGGCCACATGCAGTAGGCTAACCAGATTTTGCCATTCAGTGTGTTTTTTAAATACAGCTTTCACCAGAGGTCCCATCAAAAAGACTGATTTTGAGGACCTCACTGTGTGAACTGGACTTTGCCTTCAACACACCTGATGCAGGAGAAAAGACCCTGAAACACTCCTTTGGACTTTAACCAGAAGCAGCCAAGCTTGAGAGGAAGCAGAGGATTACTATCCTCAGGTCCTGGACTTTGGATCATTGGGCATTGGTTCAAATCTCTATTGCTTTGATTTTACACAATGATAAACAACTTGGAACTTCCTTATACTGGCCGTGTTCACATTTCCTTTGCTGTCTATGATGTCTCAGTTCAGAAAATGGTTTTGCCTTTTCCTGTATGTCACATCCATATTGTTTTCAACAGTGTTCTGCCAATGAAATTTGGAATCCTTATAAGTGTACTTTTAGAGGTGGGGGGAGTGGGGAAAATGAGCAGCAGATATTAAGGGCTCAAGTAGAAGGAAAATATTTTGAGAATTATGATGGCAACAAATGTACATATGTTTTTGACACAATGGATGTATGTATGGATTGTGATAAGAATTGTACGAGCCCCCAATAAAATGATTAAAAAAATAAGTGTACTTTTAGTGTAAAAGTCTACAGGAATTCAGATTCTACATCATTGGCCAAGTTGTTATTGTTCTTACAAATACCAAATTTACCATATAAATTCTTACATTATTTTCAAGCTGATAATGCTGCCTCTATAGTGGACCATAAATGTATACGTATACCTTAGATGCATGCAAGTATCTTGAAATTACATTTGATCAAAGCTCTCACCTAAGAACAATTTGTTCTTCTCATGTGACTCTGCTCAATACTCAATCCCTCATTCATGGATCACTGCAATGTAAGTAAATGGCAATGTGTGGCGAACAGATTAGATGGTGGCCAGTTATCAGAAAGAATAGTGTCTAAGGTCTTAAAGCCTTGTCCAATGACAAACATCCCTCTAAGTTAGCGGTTCTCAACATGTGGTTCGTGACCCCTTTGGGGGGGTTGAACGACCCTTTCACAGGGGTCACCTGATTCATAACACTAACAAAATGTCAATTATGAAGTAGCAATGAAAATAATTTTATGGTTGGGAAGTCATCACAACACAGATGCTTCAGCGAGCATTGGACACATGGGTTTCAGTTGGACTGGGATGGGATGTTCTCTTAATAAAATTTTACTTCGTGATGTATAGCTCTTTCTTATGCATCTGAGCATCTATACTTTCATATTACTAGACAACCCAGCCTAACACCGCTTCCCACCACACTGGTGTCAAGTGAAGGAGAAAAGGTGTATCTGACATACTGCTCTTGGAGAAAGGCACATCACAAGGAGTCTGGAAAGATAATCAACACTTCCCTGACAGCGAGCCAATGTTATATTCCTGTAGGAATTTGGATTTTTTGGTGGGTGTGAATCTTATTTATAATAAAAGTTTCATGTTAAACTTGTAAAAAAGAGTGTTTACAAGGCACAAGGCACACATATTCTTTCTGAACTAAAGAAGGTCAACACATTTAAAACATGTAAGGAAACTTAGTAGACTTGTAGTCACACTTGATATAAAAAGTTAATGTGATACTAAGAGCTTTATATTCACGGGGAAGGCATGACATGCATGCCCCTGAGAGAAAATTCCACTTGATTATTTAAGAAAGTATTCCCATTACTGAGCCCAAAATATTGGACTAGCACTGATGAGAATGACTTATTTCTGTTTAATAAAAATATTCATACCTACTGAGGCCAGATTGTTAAAAATTAGCATCATCACATGACTATAGAGTTTCCTCTAAGAAAGGACGAGCAATGCCCATTCTTCCAAGAAGTCCACAACCACCTCTCAAACATCTACAGTGTCCTATAACATCCCATATATTCTGGTTCAGCAAGGTACCATGCACTCCAATATGAAAGGAGGGAAGATGGCCATCCTGGGAAATTGAGACTTCACATGGGGATTAGACACATGGGTCTGTATTCTACTAAGGATTTCCATCAGGGTTTAGCTCATCCCTTCACTCACTAGACTCACTTACTCACTAATTACACGCTATCTCAAGTACTGCATTCTTTTAGCACAATAAGCTTATCTCTGCAGTTTGTCTGGGACAAACTGCAATCTCGCTCCTTTCTATATTTATGGTTCAGAATAGAGAACAGTCAGAACACATAACATAAGCCAGACAAATGATCAAAACTAAAACCCCGATTCCACATTCAAATCATCTCTTTCATTGGAAGGGAGAAATTCACCTCCTTGCACAGGACCAACCAGAATATTTATCAAAATATGAAACAGAGTGAAAGCAAGGCAACAACGAGGCTGCTGTGCTTCTTCCATGTGGGCATTGTTGCTTCTGAACTAGATGGCTGCTTGTTTATCTTCAAGCCTTTAAAACCCCAAACGCTATATATATCTTTTGATAGCCGGGCACAATCAGCTTTCTTCACCACGTTTGCTTATGCACACATTTGTATTCAGTGATCATATCAGGAAGGTGGGCACCCATTGATATGATATTTTTTTCTTTGATGTCTGATACCTGGTCCCTTCTACACCTTGTGACCACAAAGGCTGGTGTGCTTCTTCCATGTGGGCTTTGATGCTTCTGAGGTGTTGAAGGGATCAGGTATCAGGCATCATCAGAACAAAAAATCATATAATTGTAAATGAGGGTGAGTGCAGACTGGAGACCCAAAGCCCATTGGTAAGCAACTGTACACCCCCTTACTGAAGGGTTGCAGGGAGGAGACGAGCCAGTAAGGGTGCAGGGTAGCAACGATGAAACATAGAACTTTCCTCTAGTTCTTAAAGTGCTTCCTCCTCCCACTATCACGATCCCAATTCTACCCTACAAATCTGGCTAGACCAGAGTATGTACATTGGTACAGATAGCAACTAGAAACACAAGGAATCCCAGACAGATGACCCCTTCAGGACCAGTGGTGAGAGTGGTGATACCTAGAGGTAGAGGAAAGGTGTAGAAAGGGGGAAACGATTACAACGATCTACACATAACCTCCTCCCTGGGGGATGGACAACAGAAAAGTGGGTGAAGGGAGAAGTTAGACAGTGTAAGATATGACAAAATAATAATAATTTTTGAATCATGGAGGGTTTATGAGGGAGGGGAGAGTGGGAAGGGAAGGGGGAAATGAGGAGCTGATATTGGGTCTCAAGGGGAAAGCAAATGTTTTGAGAATGATGATGGCAACAAATGTACAGATGTGCTTGACACAATGGATATATGTATGGATTGTGATAAGAGTTGTATGAGCCACCAATAAAATGATAAAAACAATAACAACAACTAGGAAACACTGCAGAATTTCTCTTTTTCCTTTTAGCTTCTCATTAGCCATTGGAGAACTTCTGGTATGAACTAACAAAGTAGCAACTCAAGGCCCTGGATTTATGATATCCTCTTGAAGAATTCTAGGTGACTAAAAGCTGACACATTACCTCATGAAAGAGATGATTAATTGAGGGAATTATGAAAATTTCTGTAGTGTTTCTGTTACACACCTACATTTCAGTCACTGTATGGTTGCACTCTTGAGTATTTTGTAGCTTCATGGAGACAGGCCATGGTATTGAAAAGAGAAACAGCAAAGTGAAAGATAGGTAACAATAGAATACAGATATCATTAAAAGTTTTCCACTCTGAGACACAAAGCCACTGTAATGCAATTATTATAGACCGCTCCCTTCAAAAAGTACCTGGATATTCACATGAATACACACTAAGGTTACATACTGAAAAAAAAGCAGGAAATGAAAGTATCCCAATAGCATGCCCTTCTATTTTCTGATTGAGAAACTGTAGTTAGATTCCAGTTTTCTTATAAGTTGACTGAACTTAAATACATAGTACTGTTAAACTGTGCAAGGATCCTAGGACTTATACACCAGGCTTTGAGATGGTCCACTCCAAGATTTTTTCCCATTTGCAGACATGGAAGGCAATTAGTTGAACATGATGTGGGACTCTCTCCGTTGTGGGCCTGAACTCTATGACTTGTCATACATTTGTTCCCACATTTTTTCAGGACAGAAAGGTCCCTGGAGAAGGACATCATGCTTAGTAAGGGAGAGAGAGGCAAAGAAGAGAAAGGCCTTTGACAAAATGGATTCGCACAGGGGCTGTAAAAATGGGTTCACACATGGGAACATTTGTGAGGATGGTGCAGGATAGGGCAGTGTTCCTTCTGTTATATAAAAGGTTTTATGAGCTAGAATGGACATGATGACACCTAACAACAACATAGAAAAGGCTGTACTCTGATGCTAACAGTTCACAGCATAGCCAACTGAATATATCATACAGTGACACGAGCTGCCATGGTCACTCTACAATTCTGCTATGACAGTGTAATGTAGATATAGATCCAATAAGTCTTTCAAGAATTTCGTACACAGCAATGCATCAGGTGACATATTTTAAAGTCTCCACAAGTCTAAATTCCATTCCTTTACGATGAAAAAAAATCCCAAATGTAGTGCTGTCAATTCTAACTCATTTTGACCATGTAACAATGAGTGAAACTGCTCATTAGTGTTTCCAAGAATGAAGATCTGCATGGGTGCAAACAGCCTCATCATCCTCCTTTGACGTGGCTGGTATGCTTGAACCACAGAGGGTATGGTCAGCAACCAATCAATTAAACCAATGAATCAATAGGGTCTCTTCCATACAACAGTTCATGATAAAACATTGCACTTATTCAGCCACTACAAATTTGAAGCAATTTCCAAAAAATATTTTGCCACACTAGCTTTTAGTCCTCTTGTCTCTTTTAAGCAGATGTTGCTTCCAATTGAAACAGGTGAAGAAAGTCACCAACATTAATCACAATTTCAGTATTACTCAAATGGTAACTTGTTGAACTGGGTCAGCATGCAGGCCCATGTGTCTACAATTAAATTCCTGGCAACTACATTTCTGTTCATATGCCTATAGTTGGTTATTCTGTCAGTCATAAATTACAATTACAGAGATGATCTAGAGGTCTTCTGTGTAGTACAAAGAGGAAACAAAGAAAACAGCCTATTCAATTCAGACAACTAGAACTCATTTCCCTGGAAAATCCATGAATCTCAGATAATACTGCTTACCTCAGGCCCATTTATCTGGCTCTTGCATTATTAGGTTGATTGAGGTAATATTAAAACCCAGGCAAAACAGACACAGCATTGAACACATCAAAACAAAACAAGACCAATCTGTTCTGAGAGGGCACACCATTCCAGAACCAATGGAGTTCTACCCTGGACACATGAGGTGACTGTGAGTTGAAAATGACTCCACAGCAATGAACAAGAACAAAACCACAATGTTAAATGGTTATCAATTGTATGAGAAATGCAACAGAGATGGAGCTTAAGCAGTAACACATGCATATTTATATTAGGGAGCTTGTGTACGGATTAACACAATGATCACTCACTTTAAGACACACTAGCCCATGAACCCTGGCTTGATAAAAAAAATTCTAACAACATAGAAGGGTTCTGTGATGAGTTTAAAAATGCACATTTAAAAAAAAGAGAACCTGATGCAAAGGGCTTAAGTGGAGAGCAAATGCTTAAAAAATGATTAGGGCAGAGAATGTACAGATGTGCTTTATACAGTTGCTGTATGTATATGTATGGATTGTGATAAGAGTTCTATGAGCCCCTAATAAAATGTTTAAAAGAAAGATTATAGTAAACAACAACAACAAAAACACATTTAGGTTTCAGTTGCTCAGACTTCCATTCTCAACATAAGGGCAAAATAAAGCTCCATTGTCACTCACCAAATGAAAAGCTCATTAGCAATTAGTTTACATGAAAATTCCCACACTGGAAAAATAAATGGATCATGAAGAAGCACTAGCAACAAAGTAAACCAAAAAGGGAATAGTTACAAGAAATGCAAATGAGGACTTTCAAGTTTATGATCAATATGGGAAGAGCCCAAAGCCACCATTCCAGTCCCAAAGGAAAATGCTGACCATATTGAATTCAGAGTACTGAGATCACAGTGCATGGTTTTGTTCTGTTGTACATTAAAAAAATAATCAGTCATTGAGCCAATTCTGGCATATAGCATCCCATATACACTATAGAACAGCCCCTGTTTGTTTCTGAAACTGCAGCTCCTTAAGGGAGTAGGAAGCCTCATCTTTCTACTGCAGAGCAGTTAGGGGTTTGAATTTCTGAACCTGTGGTTAGCAACCAAATGCATAACACACTACATCACCATGGGTGCATAGTATTGCTATGAATTGGAGAAAACTAGATGGCAGCTAACAACAAGAAAGGCTTTCTTTTCAATGAGTCTAGTTGATTGGTCTACTTAGCACCCAGAATAAACAACTGTCCTAAAAATGAGGGGAGGCACACATAGGTATTCTCTCACCTGATTTCTACTGTGTTATCATGCTGTGTATCTGCCTATAGGATCCTTTTGTCTAGTGGTGGTTTTCATCTTGTGCCATTAGTCGTCTAATTAATTGAATTCATTGAAAACAGTGATTTGAAGGATGTGATGGAATTAACTAAGGGAATAGCCAAAAAGAGTTTGTTCCAGGAGGGGACAATATCTGACCACAGGGGATCAGGAAAGAGTATATTTCATGTTTTAAGGATAGTCAAATCTCAGGATGATCAGATAAATATTAATAAGGATGAATGGTGTCAGAAAGGTATGATTGAGACTTCAATGAAGAAATGAATACAAAAAGACTGAAGTCAATAAAAAGGTAGCATGTTCCAAAGCAACTGTCCTCCACAAACTGATTAGTTTCCAAAACTGTCACACACAAAAATTTCTTGCACTTCACAAGAGTCCACAAAAATGTGGATTTAATTGCATTTAGCCTAAATAACAATAAATGGTAAAGAATAAGGCCTGGATTGGTCCACACATAACTCCCTGCCATCACGTCTAGTACAACTCACGGCATAGCTATCAGAGTAGAGCTTCCTATAGGACTCCCAAGCCAGTGTATCTTTACTGGAGCAGGCAGACTCATCTTCTCCTGCACATTTGCAGCTCAATGTGTAACCCACTGGACAAAAGGGCTCCTTTGTTCATATATTATACACATTACCCAATCAAGTATCAATACAGGAACACAAGAAAGGCCAACAGAGAAAGATAAGCAGCCCTAGAAAAGGCCTACCAATTTGTAAGGGAAGCTAATTCATGACACATCAGGCTCTGACAGCAAGTACTCACACTTTAAGGTGTGGGTCCCTAAATGGAAGTTCCTGAGTAGTACCAACTCACCAACAGCTGAGTGCTCAGTTACCAAACAAAAGATTGGAGGATGAAGACAACACAGAAGTACCTTAGAAGAAAGATATGGCAACCAACTCCTAAGGTTAGCCACTGAAAACCTTACAGCGTATAGTTTTACTCTGGAACCACATACAGTCACCATATGGAATTAAGTGGTAGGCAAAATGACTGATATTTATCAAATTATTATCTAATTTGGAGAGTCTATTCCTATGCAAAAATAAACTCCAAATAGATAAACATAATTATGATCATGTAAAACTATACTACTTTAGAATTTAAAAAATAATGACAGCAGGACAGAGAAAAACTAAGATGAAAACATAAGAGGATAGACTGAAAATTTCATCTGTATTAACATTCAAAACAATTTACCAGAAGGCAACAAAAAAGAGTAAGAAGATATGCAATGGATGCATGTATATGATTGTGATAAGAGTCGTACAAGCCCCAAATAAGACAATTTAAAAATAAAAAAGAAGATACAAATATCCTGAGGCAATTTTACAAAGTTTATAAATCTGCTGTAAGTTGTCAGAGAAAAATAAACTAAGTGTGCAAAAATATGAGAAGTCTTCTCAGTAGTAGTTTTAAGAGATTTGAAGTACAAAATCAAACTAAGAAATCACTGTACACGTGGATCACAAGCCCTTAAAGTACTTCATCAGATAAGCAAATGGAATAACTATACATGCACATTTTGGGCAGGAAAATATATTAAATACTTCGGCTCTTTTAGTAAATTTTAACTTGGATATGATGTTCAACTCAACAATTTCCTCTCACCAGAAAGTGATTTCCCCAGAGCAACAGAAGTTCAGAAAGGAAATGACGAGAATAATGGCAGTAACATTCACAAGAGTAAAATTACATTTGAACCACTTGAATCCTTGAAGCGCTACAATAGGTAGGTATAGCCTGGGCCAATCACACATTGGAAACTTGTGTTATGAGTCAACACTGATAGACCAAAGACAAAACAACCAACATGTGAAAAACTCAAAAGCATTCTGAAGAAAATAAATCAATGAGAACCCAGACACAGTTTATCATGGAATATACAGAAAGCTCAAAAGAGGCAAAACTAAACTGCACAGTTTATGGATTAAGACATGGGTGTCACAGTTATGAATATTTCTTGGACATAAAATAGTCTCACGGGATAGCTAGGTTACTTGTCTTAATATCATCCAAGCTTTTGTTTCCACGCTGAACAGCAGCAGGAGCTGGTGTGGGAGCTATCCGGAGCCATCCTTGTCACTGCTGCGACCCCCGCACCCGCTGCCACCCTGACTGAGCAAATGACCCTTCGTGGCACCCTTAAGGGCCACAACGGCTGGGTAACGCAGATCGCTACCACGCCACAGTTCCCCGCCATGATTCTGTCTGCTTCGCGAGATAAGACCATCATCATGTGGAAGCTCACGAGGGATGAGAGCAACTATGGCATTCCCCAACGTGCTCTGCGTGGTCACTCTCACTTTGTGAGCAACGTGGTCATCTCTTCTGATGGCCAGTTTGCGCTCTCAGGCTCCTGGGATGGAACACTACGTCTCTGGGATCTTACAATGGGCACCACCACACGCCGCCATGTTGGCCATACCAAGGACGTGCTGAGTGCGGCCTTCTCCTCTGACAACTGGCAGATTGTCTCAGGCTCCCGAGATAAGACCATCAAGCTGTGGAATACTCTGGGCGTTTGCAAGTGCACCGTACAGGACGAGAGCCACTCTGAATGGGTGTCCCGTGTGCGCTTTTCGCCCAACAGCAGCAACCCCATCATCGTCTCCTGTGGCTGGGACAAGTTGGTCAAGGTGTGGAACTTGGCTAATTGCAAACTGAAAACGAACCACATCAGCCACACAGGCTACCTGAACACTGTGACAGTCTCTCCGGATGGATCCCTCTGTGCTTCTGGAGGCAAGGATGGCCAGGCCATGCTGTGGGATCTCAATGAAGGCAAGCACCTTTATACCCTCGATGGAGGAGACATTATCAATGCCCTGTGCTTCAGTCCCAACCGCTACTGGCTCTGTGCTGCCACTGACCCCAGCATCAAGATCTGGGACTTGGAGGGCAAGATCATTGTTGATGAGCTGAAGCAAGAAGTGATCAGCACCAGCAGCAAGGCCAAATCACCCCAGTGCACCTCTCTGACCTGGTCTGCTGATGGCCAGACTCTGTTTGCAGGTTACACAGATAACCTCGTGCGAGTATGGCAGGTGACCATCAGCACCCGGTAGAAATGTGTGGCACAGCTTTTTTGAAATTCAAAGACTGGCTTTCTGAAAAAAAAAATATATATATATATATCAATCATCCAAAAGTGTAATATTCTACATTCTACTTTGGAGAGTCATGTCTGGGATTTTATCAGCTGTGAGTGGCCATCTGAGATAAATTATTGGTCTTTACTCAACTGGCATTAAAGTGAAAGATAGAAGTCAAAGATTCAATGAAGAATCTAGTCTACAGTATCGAGTCTGGTTTCATCTACCCTGAAACCAGAACTAGATGGGATTGTGCCGGTTACCATGACAGATCATTCTAATTAAGTTCTGGACAGAATGGGAGTAAAATGTCCAATAGTATCTCAAATTCCTGAAAAAGAAAACCAAGTAAACAAACAAACAAACAATGAGTTGAGACACTTTAAAAAAAAATCATTTAAGACACTCTTTAAACCTTGAACCCAAACTAGCCTCTGCAGTCACCTTTTAGCTAAATAATGGATTGGCTCATAAGAGAGTACTTTAAGAGTGCCTGTGAGTACTTTCCTCCACTAAAAAAGTTAATTCTATGAAACCAAAGGACAATTATTTTTAAGTAGAGGTGAGGATGAAAGGGAGCAGGGAAACTAGATTAACTAAAAGAGAACAATAAGAACAGAAATGCTGAGAATGTTTTACAAATGATGAAGAATGTAGCCAATGTCACTGAACACTTTGTGTAGAAAATGTTGAGTGACAAAACACACTGCTGTCTAAATTATGACTGAAAAACCAAAATAAACAGTCAAATGGTAAAAACAAACAAGCAAACAAAAACCTCCGAATGTGTGGTAGTTATAGAATCTGTTATCAATTTGAGAAGATTAATGGTGAAGGGGTGGAGTCTAGCCCATCAATCAGGTCAATGAGGCCTCTGTGTGGGCATGGCCTTCTCCTGATTCTGGGAGCCCTGGTATTCCTCCTTTAAGGTGGAAACACTCTCTCACTGCTCACTCCCTGGAGACATTGCAGCTGAGAAGACTCATGGAACTAAGCTAGTGCCCTGAGCTGGAGAATCACGTGGAGACCCCTTGTCAGCACTGAGATGCTTATAGTGCCACCGGATCGACAAGACTTCCTACCCATTGGCCTATGATCTTTCTGCATTTGGTGTTATTCCATGTGTTTTGTGAGTCTGAAGAAGACTTTATAAATTGGAATTGGGCAATATGGACTAATATCAGACATATGGACTTGATCTGGACTGGGGCTGGGACTGTTTTCTCAATATTCAATTGCTTTTGTATATAAACCTTTCTTGTACACATGAGTGTCTATGAATTTGTTTCTCTAGTCCACCAGCACTAACACAGATTGAAACATATTATAAGAGCAATAATAATAATAATGTACTGCAATAAAAACTTCTCAAAGGCATATAATCATAATCTCCAAGCAGGTAAGAAATGTGATCACAGTAGAACACTGGAAGGACAAAAAAACCCTAATGGTTTCTATGTATTAGCAGGGATTTCATTTCCTATAAATGAAGAATGGATAGTTTATGGACCTCTTGTTTATCACATAGTTGACAATAAAAGTGCTAAAAATAGTATAATATAAAAGAAATAATATAACACCTGAAAACTCCCAATTTTCATAAAACTTTATTTCAGAGAGTTTTTATAGCTAAATTTTGATTAACTCATCTTGGAATTTACATTTTTATTCACTAGATTATCCCTGATGGAAACTGTGGTGAGCTGCTAACTGCAAGGTCAGTAATTCTACCTTGTCCTTCAGGGTCACTATAAGCTGGAATCCACTGGTGGAGTGGGTGTCTCTGGGCACTTAAAGCTGGGTTTGCTAATCTATGGAGCTGGAACTGAGCACCTTTGGGTTGAGGCTCAGAGCAAAGTGGCAAATGTGTTGTGCCTTTATCAGTCCCAAAGAACGCTGTTGCATGCCCAGATGACACAAACATGCAGGCATGTTACACAGGAGATTCACATGTCTGCTCACTTGTGCATCCCTGTTGCAGGAAGAGGAGATGTTCTACCTCCACAAAGAGCGCTAGCCTTGGACACACACGGGCAATTTTCACCCTAGCTCTCAACAGCTGCTGAGTAGGAATCAACTAGACAACAGTGAGTTGATTTCCAGCCTTCATGCTAAGCCCAACCTCAGATACATCCTTACTTTTTCCATTTAATATGATAGTTTCTACACAGCCCGCAACCTGAGTGAAAAATACAAGGAGCTTACTGGTAGCCAATCCTTTATGCCACGAATGCACAAAAGGCCTTCAAAAAGGTCATGACCCTTCCATGATAAAGGTTATGGAATTTATCCATGAACGTTTTGAATTCACTGCATATCTGTTCCTAATATTTTATGTTAAACAGAATAATGTAATAAATCTTTGATAATTCCTCAAATATTGTACATCTTAAAAATCTTTGGGATGCCTTTTGATCTTCCATGAAAACTCAGAGTATTAAGCATTTTACATATAGCATCTCAATTCAAGATCTATTAAAGTTGATATTAATTTCATTCTCAAGTTACTGTAGAGTCCAGTTAGGTTACAGTATATCTGTACAATTCACATAGAAACTTGTGAGAGCTGGAAATTAACAGAAGGACTTTATTTTTCTGAGTCTTGAAATTTGACAGATTCAAGTGTGTAGTTTCTCATGTTATAGTTAAAAAACTCAGCCTTGGAACTGATCACAATGATTTACATATAACCTCCTCCCAGGGGGACAGACAACACTAAAGTGGGTGAAGGGAGACACTGGTAAGTGTAACACATGAAAAAATAATGATAATGTACAAATCATCAATGGTTCATGAGGGGAGGAGGGTAAAAAATGAAGAGCTGATACCAAGGCCTCAAGTAGAAAAAAATGTTTTGAAAACAATAATGTCATCATATGTACAAATGTTCTTGACACAATGAATGTATGTATGAATTGTGGTAAGAGCTGTACAAGCCCTCAATAAAATTATTTTAAAAAGAAAGAAAAAGCAACCACAGTACTGACTTTTCAAAGTGTGTGTACAAGCAAGCATGTGTGCCTTGTTTAGTTTTTTATGTCCCTGAGCATTACAAATGGTTAACATGGATAGGTGTTCATGGAAAGATTGGACGTTTGTTTCTACTCAGTCAGTCTCCAGGGAAGAAAGACTGGGTGATGCACTTTGAGAAACCTGTCACTGAAACCCCTCTGCAACATCCCTGTGCAATGACACACATGGAGCCTCCAGGAGTTGGTGTGGATTTGATGGCATCTGCTTGGTTTGCTTCATTTAGAGAGATAGAGAATTCTGGCTTCATTTGCTACCTTCAAGGCTGGCACTTCAAGGCAACCAGCAGCTCTGTAAGAGGAAACGAGACTGTCTACTCCGGTATAGATTTTGAATCTCAGACACCTATAGTGGAACACTGTGAGTCAGAATTGACTTTGTGGCAGTGAGTTAGTTTGGGGGCTCAGAAACAATGAAGGGTTCTACAAACAGCTTGCACTGCACTGTTCAACTGAGGATTGACGGGTTAAACAGTCTGCATTACTGTGGAAGAAGACAGGACTGGAGATCTGCTTCCACAAATGTGACACTCTGGAAACACTATGGAACTTTTCTGCTTTATAACACATGAATTTTCCACAAGATGGAATTAGCTCCAAGGTACCAAACCAAAGGGAAAATTAAACATGATAGCATATTCAAGTCTATGTATGCACATTGGCATTATGTTGAAAATATAATTAAATAACTAAAACAATACTCATTAAGAATCACCATGTCTATAATAAGAAACATGTAAGCCTGGTGAGAACTTGGCATATCTAAATTAGTCAGTGAAGAAGTCCTACTGATCCAGTGGTTAAATGTTTAGCAGCTACATGAAATGAAAGCAGTTTTGGCCCATGATATGGCAATCTGGTCACAGTGAATAAAATTAAGCTTCTTATCAAGACCACTTGGCTAAAAGGCTACAACATTCAAGCATTACCATGCAGTGGGGCACAGAGAAAATGGTAGCTTATTTTAAATACGATCATATCTACTGTATATGAGTTATATGTCTGGATCTTGCCTTCTATTAGGAATAGTTATGACACAATTTTTTAAAATGAGGAGCTATTAGTAGGACACAGTTCTTGCACAGTAAATTCAAACAAATTGAAGGTGAAACAGTTAACATATGAAACCAATCAAAAGGATAAAAAGTATTTACCTACTTTGAATTTGGTTCCAAGAAACTGTTATATCCGGGCCTCGAGACCAATGAGGGCCACATCGAAAAGCATCAAATGAAAAGCTTTACTGGAGGCAGCTGCCAAGAAACAGGCAACAGCTAGCTCTCAATACATCTGGGCCCCAAGCACCACTCGGATTCTGGTTTATAAAGCAACACACCCTGAGTGGGTGGGAACACTTTCGGCTCCAATCACAGCTGTAAACACTGACTAGGGGGATGGACCAGCTAGGGAACTTCCTGCTGGTATCCAATATGGGCATGGGCAGCAGCCCACCAAAATTTTGAATCTGGTGGGTCTGGGGACCAATGCAGAAATAGCAAGCTTAAGCAATAAAAAAATAGAGAGGAGAGTGTCAGCAAGTTAGCAAATGAGACTTAATGTCCTTCAGTCAAAGTATGCAGCTGTTAGGATGTGGATGTATGGCCCACCACTGATGATTTCAAACTCAGTCTTGTGAGGAGAAGGGGTTGGGGGAATTGAGGACCAACTCAATTAAGCATAAGTTGGAAAATATAGAAGCTAAATTTAGCAAATTAACAAAAAAGTGCTGACCTTGAGAGCATATACTATGAAAATATACCAATTCTGACTCATAGTGACCCTATAGGACAGAGAAGTACTACCCTGTGGATTTTCAAAACCAAGACACTGAAGCCTATTATTTCTCCAGATTAATACAAAAAAGGACCTAAAATAAATAATTTCTGGATTCTGCAAATCAAAAGATGTAAAAGGAAAGCAAAATTCCCTGTTGATAAAATGAGTGGACACTAAATCTGGGCCAGCATTGCTCTAAGAGTCAAAAGGGATGATAAAGGGGGTGGTGGAAAGCATTGATAGAGATGAGCCATTCACACAACTAATCTCTGAGTGGAGGTTTATTAGGGGAAACATCCCCACGTGGGGCTCTTCACACTCCAAGTGGAAAGGTATAGCATCACAGAGACCAATCTCAGGAGCTGTAGTAGAGAGTAAAGTCTTAGCACTCCAGTGAGGAAAGGGATATAGATGGCTGTGCAGCTTAAGCCTCCACTGAATTCTTTCTGATCCTTAAGCAAGCATATAGATTAAATTTTCCCAGGAGCAGAGGAACTTGGAAAGTTGATACCTTTCACCAATCTCCAGCCAGTCCAGGGGGTCCTAGAGTCAGGAGCCATGGCTTATCAGTTGAGCCCTGACTGCCTGGGTCAGATGGCCCTGGAGCAATCTTGTAAAATCCTCTATCTGGCAACGAAGGTGGCTCAGTTATGGTCCTGTCCCTGCTTTTGTAGTCCCATTTGTAACAATACTGTACTGAAGTTCCACCAATCATAAACTTGCGACAGTTTCCTCTGCTGCTGTAATAGTTAGCGTAAGTAAAGCCATTTATACTAAGCAAACATTCTGCCCCAGTCCTAAAATGCAACCACAGGCCTTACAGCATTCTAAAAAAAAAAAATAGCCCCTTGTTCTTAAAATCAGCAAAAAACTATCCTGGACCAAGAAATTGTGCAACTGCAAAGTCTGCTTCTGTACCAGCTTGATCAGCTGCGCTGCTTAACAGCAAGTTCTGCTTCTGTACAGCTCAGCAGATTAATGAAACCTTATAAAAACCCAAGTCTGTAAGCAGGAGGGAACCATCCAGCCAAGCTTTTTTTTTTCCCTTTCAGGCTGCTGGTCCTTGCGCTGATTCTTCTTCTTTTTTGTTTATAAACTTTTCTATTTCTTTCAATCTCACATCTCAGTTGTTCTGGTCCAGCTCATGTACACCACTGCAATCTTACTTAATTAGATTCTCGACTTGAATGTTTCCCTAAACTGTGCTAACGATCTCCTTCATCCAGTGACAGGTCTGTGTCTTTGTAGTCTCTTTGTCTCTTTTAAAACTTAATAAATGTTATTCTTAAATTATATTTGAGATTGGAGTTCCTTTTACTGTCTAAAACGGAGCAGAAGCTAGTTTCCAAAAGCAGAAATGGTTAAGAAGGATCATGCAGCAAGATCTGTTACAGAGTAAAAAGGAGACCCCATTTTAAATACAGTTTAAAGAGAACATTTATTAAATCTTATGAGACAAATATAGCACAAAGACACAAACAGATCATCTGAATAAGGGAAGCCACCAAAAGGAGGAGGAAATGGCTTCCCAGATTCACAATTGAGATGGGAGCTAAAGAGGGATTGGGGGAGGGGCAGGGCAAAGGAAACTCACAAAAGCATGGCTGGTGGCCAATGAATGCATCACAATGACAGACATTCCATCCTTAGATTGAGGGTTTACAAATGGGTCCAGGGCCTCCTGACTAATGCAGTCAGGGCAAGACTGTAGCACATGACTGCTGTTTAGGAGACTCCAAGTACTTTCTACAGTTTGGTGACCTCCATCAAGGGCACACACACGCAGACAAACCTCCAAGAAAGACTGCTTCTCCCTGGGCTGCCTGTATAGAGGTGAAGGTAATCCACACTCCAAAGCCTGAGGGCAATTACCTACTACCTTTGTTCCTCGGCAGAAACCATTCAATGGAGGCTTACTCTTTGAGGGGACTGCAATCTATGTGAGGACTTAATCTGTGCCGAGATTTGGGGCTGTCACTGCTATTTGGGGTTGTCACTGCTATTGTCACCCTTTTGCAAAACAAGGTGCTGAGAAGTTAAACTCTAATACAGACCTCAGTCACCAAGGGGGTGACCTGATGCCTGCAAGGCTGCCCTGTCCTTTCAGTAAAGGCCACTCTAAGGTCCCCATGCTCTCATGCCCGCGACCTGACACTGAAGGGACCGGGCCCTGGCAAGAACCCACCCCCAATGACGCCTTTCTGGAGTGTGAGGTGAGGGTGCAGGAGGATCTCTGAGCAAGAAATTCAGCCAGAATATTCCCGGGCCCGAAGGCAGAGGCCTGTAGCCAGCTCAGAAAGGGTTTAACTGGAAATGTCCCAGGGGGTCGTGGCGATCTGGAACAATGGAACACCAGGTGCGGGATCTATAACGTCCGCAGGAACCCAGACACAGCTGGGGAGGCCAGGCCTGCGGGCGATTCCGCGCCTGGGATCAGCACAGAAACAAAAACTCACTCACCCGTAGGAAGTCGTGGGATGCTCACTCGGATCCTTCTCACTCAGAAGTGAGTTCTGCAGGAAATTGCATCACTTGGGGAGGGGGGTCGGGTGGTGTCTATGAGAAGGGGTGGGGCCTGGAGATAATGAGGGAGACGTGGAGGGAGGGGCCTAGAGGTGAGGCTCAGGGCCTGGAGTGGCAATGGATTCATTCTTAATCTTTTTAGGCTGGAAACCCTGCTGACACCTGTTCTCTTTGGATGGCTCTGTTTGCATTTGAAACACATTTGCATTTGAATCGCAACAACACACAAGCCCAGACAGAAAGAAGAACTGAAAGAAAAATGGTGGAAAACAAAAAAAGAAAAGTGGTGGGTGGAAGGCATGCTATCCAAGTGGAATTTCCCCAATTGACAAGCCAGCTGCTAGGGCCACAGACACGCACACTTGACAGCATCTGATGCCATCTGCTCCACTTGACCATCTCTCTCCTGGTTTTCACCTGAATGCCTCTCAAACTCAGACACTGATTTCAGGTTCTGCTCCCAGTGCTGCAGCACTGAGACTCAAGTCTCCTCAGGTGAGCATCAATATGGGGAATTCCTGAAAATGCCACAGTTGTCCAGTTGTCATCTCCTCTTCTTCTCTTCCCCTGCTCTCTCCCTCTCCTCACTGCTAAAGATTTATTTCCCCACAATCTGTGGGTTCTGTATTAGTCTTTTTATAAGGTGTCCAGGTTTTAACATTGGTAAAGCAGAACATCATTGACAGGGGCGGTGGGGGGGGGGGAGCGGGTGTTCTTGATTAAAAATTTGGTCTATATGGAGCAACAATAATTTGCATGGAACACAAAATAGTCTTGTAATATATCTACAAATATAATACATTAAACATTATGTATAGTATTTTATTCTTTGGCATATTTCTCATTTGAGTGAATTTTTTAGTAGATTGCTGCTGTTGTTTAAAAGGTCATGAAATTTTTCACAAGAATTCGTTAAATTATATTTCACACATAAAATGGTTTCAATGTCTCAACACTTAATTGCGATTTTTCTGATGTCCACACTTTATTTACTGTAGAAAAAAACGCATTCAGTCACAGCATTAGTTCCTGGTAACGACAGCGTCCGCATATTCCACAATTTTTAGTGCATTATTGTATGGAACATGGTTTGTTTCAAATTGATAAAATATTTCTAACCATTTGTTCTCTTTTGTGATTTTTGCTGATGCCCATATTTAATCTTTTCCTTATCAATTTATTTTTAAAGTAATGATACCTATTTTAAAAGATCATTTTTGGAAATATTACTATATGGGAAATTTTGAGTAATATGATCGAAATCGAATGATTTTTGCACATCATTCCAATTAAATTGTTGTTTTAATGTAGCCCAATGAAAATGTTCAATATCACTGAAATGTACCATCCAGTCTTCTACGTAATCTATCCAGTTACTATAGAACTTTTTAACGTGATTCATTATATCTGCACGATTTATTGCACCTTGTTCTTCTAGCTGGCTTATACTATTATGGATAATTAATGGGAGAAAATTATTTTCTAACTGCTCTTGATATTGAAATGTTAAATTATTAACTTCATTTGCTACTTCGATTACTGAAATTTTGTCACCCTCAGTAAGTTTTATAGCATTTTGAAAAAGAGCTGCTTGATTGTGTTCCAACTGTAGGCAAATTTTTGAAGATTCTTTTTCAGAAAACTCTTCTAAAATTCTAGGACATTTATCCTATGATAGAAAGTAGGACTTCAAAGGATCGTATATTTTCAAAATTCTTTTGACAGCTGGCAAAAGAGCTAACCAGTGTGTTTTACTGTATCCAAGTATTTTCTGATATTCGACTTCCACAGTTTCACAAAATTCTTTAAGTGTTTCAACGCACACAGTGTATATATAGAGATAAGAATATATTTTAATAACAATATTTTCCACATCTATGGGCAACAAATCAGCAGCTGTTTGAATGGCGTTATGTATTATGTGCACTGCACAACCAACACCAATATTTTGATTAAGGTTTTTGTTTAATTTATAAAAAATATTATTTGTTCCTCTTCTTACTTTTCCTCCAAAATTTGTGTTTGTGTTGTCTGCACAAAATTGAATTATTTTATGTTTTAAATTGTTTTTTTTTCCAAAATATTAATAATGGAACTGAAAATTATTTCAGAAGTTTCACCAGGCACAGAAACGAAATCTAAAATTTTAATTTATTCCAGTTTCCGAATCAAAAAATCTAATAATTGTTGGAAATAACTTTATATCCTTATTAGATGCATCAGAATATATGGATATAAAATTATTTTCTATATTTTTGTTTAATTCTGAAAATGCATATGGGGAAAGCACATTACACACAGTTGCCTCGGATTTTGTTCTAGCACAGGCAAATTTTTGTTGAACAACTTTTTGGAATGATTGTGATTAATAGCATGAAAAGACATAAGTCCTTCTGCTAATGCTAATTTCTTTTCTTCATCTCCATAAGTTATTTTCCGAAAAAAGAATTTCCTGTATTTTGAAGGAAGATGCAACAGTATTTAAATATCTTTTATGTTTCTGTGTCTCCAAGTGCTTTGAAATATCATTCTTCCTGCCGTGCGAAATAGAAAACTCACCATTACATTTCTCACATTTTACCAGGTAATCGCTTTTGTTTTTTTTAATAAAAGGAAATTCACTTCTTAGATCATCATTGTATTTGCATCCTCTTTTCTTACTCATTATGTTAAAAATCTAAAAAATAATTTAAAATTATATTATACATTATTATATACATATTGCTTAAAAACATATTTTGGCAGGAGAGACCTGAGTTCCCACATCATTCAATGCGATGCTGGCAGAAGCCCCAGCCATTCCACTTGACCCTCTTAGAATTTCAAACTGCCTTTGGGACTTGCAGGGATGTGATGTGTTTGGCTAGGCTGGAACATAGGTGGCCATTATTATTCACAGCTATATTAGGGAAAACAAAAAACAAAAAATATTCTATCTTATTTATTCAACAACTGTCTCCAGGACAACTAGGAGAGGTGGGGGAGAAACCAGACTGGGGTGATTCTGTCACTGTTTTCTTGTTGTTTCTTTAAGTTGACAGTAGTGAAATGGGTGTTCCCTAATAAGTCCATAGATCAAAACAGGTCCCTTTTAACAAGTGAACTTTGAAAAAGTAACATGATCTTCGTCCAATAAACAGTCACATAGATGAGTCTTGAATTACCCTTCAGCCTAAAACAGTAACTTAAGAGCCTCAGACATAGGTTTTTCTAGATTATTCCTTGAAGGTCTGTTGCCAGATTTGGAGAGTTGTTCTTAATCCTAATTTTCTTGGTAAGTGGTTTGTTTTTTCTCGCACAATTATAATCTGATTGTTCCATCTTTGCTGATTGGGTGCTGAGAACAGAAGGAATAATCCTTGTCTTCCTCTCCTTCCCCTCTAGCACCCAAAGGAACTTTACATAGATAGATGTTTGCACAACTTTCTGATGCAGTGTGTTGGCACTCAGCAGACAAGCGAGACTGAAGAAGCGCTCAGAAGTAGGCACATGTTACGTGCCCGGAGGAAAGGAAGAAGGGCACGAGTCCCCATGCTTAGACCTGTGCACAGCAGGAAGCAGATATGACAAGCACAGAAGCTAAGGGGTTGGGAAGTTAAAAGAGTTGAGAGTTTGGCAGAAGGCTGACCCCATAACTATGGTCAATGGACGCATACAGCAGGGATGGGGCCTTCTACGAAACAAAGAGCAATGCTTCCCTATTGGGGACATTTAATGAAAGGCCTGATGAGTAACTTCATAAATATCAGCCATTGAAAATGCTTGGGGGAACACAAAGAAAGAAAGAAAACGCTTGGGAACACAGTACTCCTTTGACAACACATGGGGTGCCAGAAGTCAGATGTGGCTTTTGTGGTGGTGGGTTTTTTGTTGTAGATGGGTGTTTTTCCTGCTTGTTGTTTGGATTTAGGGGTAATCGGAGTGTATAGTTCTTACACTCAGTGCTGTGAGGTTAGAGGTTTGAATTCACCCAGAGGTGTCTAGGAAGAAAGGCCTGGTGGTTTACTTCTGGATAAAAGAATCTGGCCGTCAGAACCCACCTGGAGCACAGTTCTACTGTGACCCACATGGGGGCACCACGAGTCAGAGTCGACTGGACAGCAACTAGTTTTCTGGTGGTTTCTCTGTTTATTGCAAAAGTATAACTTTTCTCATATTTACATGAATGGCCCCGGATGCTAGTTTCTTCCCATGGAACTCTGTTTTCCTGAATTCAACACACACTGTGTATAGTATTTAACTTAAAATTCATCAGGAGGAGCCTGCTGCTCTACCAATACCTAAAGTCCCATCTGCCGGGACCATAATCTTTAGTGCCTCCCAGAACCACAAGACCAACGACAAGATGGCCAAACACAAGATGGGCGCTGCCTATTGTTCTTTGAGCACGGATGGCAACTAAGTGTGTATTTTAAATGCTGCTCTACCTTTAAAAAAAGAAACTTAGCATCACCTATAGGACTGGTTTCAAGATGACCATATTTTTCACATGTCACATGTCAAAGCACATAATATGTATGTGCATATAGCGTGCATAGCACATATAGGAAACTAATGGGATTGCATTGTTTGCCAAAAAAATAATTTAAAATTACATTATAAATATATTGCTTAAAAACACAGCAAGTAGGTACATAATTACATGAACATATTTTGTTAGGTTATAAATTAAATTAATTTGATTGCTGTAAAGTAACTATATTTTAAAATTATTTAAATTTTAATCCTATATTTCTTTCTAAATAATAACAATACTAACTTGTATTATTTTTTCTCTGAATTTGCTGTAACGTAAGTCGTGTCACTTTCAAGGCTGGCGCTAGACTTTTTGCCGCCACTATAAAATATAAATAACACGGGTACTTTCTGCTAAATTCAAGAAAATGTATGTATTTATTGAAATAAATAAATTACCTAAATTATATGCATATCTAATTTGTTGACATCACGACAGTTACAAAATGTTTTCATCGTTGCCAATGGCAAAAATGCCATTGTTCATTAAGTCCAAACAATGGTGGTCGAATTCTAACAACTAATCAGCAATGCGAACTTTGATAAGCAGTTCTTGATAATCAGTTCTCAACAATTATTTGTTATTATTAAAGTTTAACATTATAAAATTAACAAAAATAATATAAAACTCATATCCTGGCAAAATAGCCACATGGCAGCCAAAAACCGTATATTCCCTTCCCGTTCTCCCGCTGTTCCCTAGCTTGTTGTGCATTCTTTTCAAAAATCAGGACTTTTAAAAAATGCCACAGGACGCCAGACACATTGTTAGAAATCGGGACTGTCCCACCAAAAGCAGAACATCTGGTCACCTTACAAATAGCTATGCCATGATCTGCATCCACCAGGCTCTGGGGAAGCATCTGCAGTGGGTCTCAAGAATTAGTACTGGGGTGGTGGTATATAATACAAAGACTCTGTGAAGGGTCAATTCACTATCTCCAAAGACGACTCCTAGAACATATTGTATCTGTGTATGAACAGGATGAAATTCGAGGACATGCCTTTGTGTTACTGTGCTACCATCACAGTGAGGAGATTCAGATTCAACGGGGATACAAGCCTCCCCTGCAGGGAGAAAACAGGCCCCCACAGGGGCACTCCAGACCCACAGAGCACAGGTCTCAGGTCCAGGAGCAGGTGCAGATGGAGGGAGGTTCAGGACTGCTTTCCTGTTGTGGTATTGGTGTTCTTCTCCATGTCTTGGTTTCCCTCAGAGAATCTCTCTAATATTACCATGACTATCTCTGATACATTTAAAAAGTTGTATTATAAGAAGAAAACATTCTGTAGAAAAATAAGTCTGTTTGGTAATGGGAGGAAAATTACTCAGCATGTGGTTCTAAGGATCAGGCTCCAGAAGAAATTCAGGGAAACTTGGAGGTTCTGTTCTAATGAGATTTAGAGAAGATGGAGTGAGTGGGTGCTGCCAGAGGTTAGCTTTTGAATTGGATCAGAAAGACCGGTTTTTCAAACTCTCCAAATGATGCCTGAAGAGAAAGACGGTGCTGTGCTGCTGAAAGGACAGACTGAGAGCAGAGACTTCCATAGAATTCCCCCATTGTGACATTGAGTTATAGGTTAGAGTTATGTAGGTGGCTAGGTAGGGAACAAACCACATTAAAGCAGAATGTGGCTCCCCTATGGCTCTCATCTTCAGTGGGAAGTGTGCAGGTCAGACTCAGCACTGGTCCGAACTCTCTTTGTGTCTTAATCTGTTTTCTGTCTCTCTTGTTCATCAAGATGACATGATTCATGAATGTTTATGCTTCCCAATGCAAGTCTGTTCACATTCTCAATATGCCATTTTCATGGATAAAGACGCTCAATACTAAGGAAATGTCATAACTAACGCTATCTTTAAATACAATGCTGTCCTGATCCAAATGGCATCATAATCCTTTAAAGAAATGAAAAATGATTACTCCATATGGAGAGTCCCAAAATAATCAAGGGACCCTCCCCCCCCCCAAAAAAAAGAACAAAGAGAGACCCTCACACAAACCAACCTCAAAACTATTGCACAACCACAGCAGTCAAAACAGTCTGGCACTCGTACAATGATAGGTATGTTGACCAATGGAACAGAATAGAAGACTAATAAACAACCCATCCACATACAGGCAACTCATCCTCAACAAAGGCCCAAGGGACTTTATAATGGAGAGCGACCTTCTCTTCAACAATGGGGCCGGCACAATTGGGTCGCCACCCTCAGAAAAATGAAAGACAACTGAAAGCTCAGCTCATGTACAAAATCAAACACAAAGTGATCATCACAGACCTAAATATAAATCCCAGATCTATAAAGACCATCTGTAAGGAAATAGGCATACAAATAAGAGCCCCATTGCAAAGAAAGTACACACAAAGAAGACAACATGGATGAGTGACCTTCTAAAAATCAGATTTATGTGCATCAAAAGAGTAAAAGAGAAGCCAAGCAACAAATAAAAACAAGCAAATGAAGAACTGTTGTAATTTTAAGCTGCAATGTTGTCTGCCTATTGAGTGTATGACAATAGACAATTGCAGCAAATATGATTGCATTTTCCTTGGACATATTTTCTATCATTTCCATCTTTCAGAATTTTGAGAGACACAGCGCACCTTGATTACGTGACTGACCAAGCCCAACCCCAGGAGATGGGGGACTGCAAAGCAAACCCAGAACATCTGCACTAGATCTCAATGTGTTCTGCTTCAGAGTGCAGGGAGCACTCAGGAGCTCATTGGGAACATGTGTACCAACCCTGTTAGGAAAGTGATGTGCAGATGGATACTGTCATGAGGTTGACACTTAAGACCTCTAGCAACCACTGCTATGAAATTATGAGATGATCATGGTAGTCATACTCAGAAATGGAGGTGACCTGAACTCGTGTGCAGCAACATCACGGTCTCAAGCTTAAGTCGGTCAGACAAGCACCAAGAGCAGACAGTGAGATGGGGGTTTGGTGAAATGAACAGGATCAAGTGATGCTCTGCCAGTGTGCATGTGAAAAGTGAACCAACTCAATGATCTCCAAACGAAAAATGCGAGTGTCCTGTGCTTGAACCCCTGGATTTAGTGAAATCGATGTGTCTTCATTTTAAAGCAATGGCGCATTCCCTTCACCAAATTCGGGCCAAAGAAGTCCACATGACCAACACCTTGTGCTTGGATTTCCCCATTGTAAAAATATATATTCATTTGGAAATATATAGATTCTAATTCACCAGGAAATGAGTGGTGTCAGTCTTAAAACTGGGGAAAATGTTTTAACTTTGTTAGGAGGAAGGAAACAGAATGGGGTTTGAGCTTTAAAACTGTATGTTTAGAAATAGTGTCACAGCTTCTATAGTCAATAATATGAACAATTTTTCCAAAATTAGATAATCTTTGAGTTTAGGGAATAAATTTAAGGTGAGACCCATGAGCACTTGTGATGGGGCTGTGCCCAGAGCACAAATGGAGAGGCTGTTCTGGTTGGAGATGCTCACATTTCAATTGAAGCAGAGCCTTCTGGGTAAGGAACATTTACAAGCATGTCTGCACTCACTCTCTGAATGTTGAGGGTCAGCCGCATGGATGGACCTAATTTTAATGGAGAGTGCCTGTTGGGTCTCAAGAAAATGTCTTTTCATTCAAGATGTAAAATATTGTTCTTGGCTCTTATTTGTATTCTGATCCTGTTTTTAAATGGTTGTTTTCCACTTACTGCTCTCCTGAATCTTTGCACTTGAAAATCATGGCTCTGATTTTGCTGATTTTGCATTCTTGTGGATATTCCAGCAAACAAAGGCAGTGTCTTTATTCAGAATCTTGCATGTTTAGAGGCTACAGAGTTAAAATACTGTCTTGTCTGGGCCCAACTTTTCTAGGTGGCACGTTCTTCCCTGAGACCCTACGACACGAATCTCTTTACTTGCCCTGAGGTTGACCTCAGTCGTCAAGCTCTGGGATGGAGTGTGTGTATTGCTTATAAGAGCAGTGGGGTTGGTGATGATCATGGCCCAAGGTCAGAAAAATCCTGGCTGAAGAAGATTAGTAGGGGACAATGCCGACTGGAAACATTCTGCAGAGGCTTCTGGTCATATTGCATACATAAAATGCAAAGCTAAGAATGGAGCGTGTCCTTTGGACCCAGTGCCTGGTATACCCTTTCCTGACCCTCAGAATTTGGACTGAACAGAACCCACCACCACATAATTCATTTCCTCAAACTTTCATGAATTTCTGTTGGACATTGCAGTGATTCGCAGAACCCAGAAGCATGAGGGGATCTCCTCAAGGGAGGAGGGGGTGGGAATCGGAACTGAATGGCTTCATAGAAGAGTTGGACCTTTGAGGAAGTATCAACCCTAACTCCTTGGGACTAATCTGTAAGTTCATGCTTCTCAAAGATGTTGCTTCCACACAAGGAAAACTACCAAGTGCTATGAGGAGGTTACTTGGGTGTAAAAGAATAATATAAGAGATTTTGGAAAGTGTGAGGTTTGAAGATATCTTGGGGTCCAATTTCCAATTTTTGGTTTCAACAAACTATATCCTGCCCACTCTCTAGGGCATAGAACACATAAGAGCCCAAGGCAGGGAAGGAGCAATGAGGGGCTGGAAGGAGAGAACAATGGGCTCAGAAATCCTTGGCTTTCCATTTACCTTTCCTACACACCTCTTGGGGAAAATCTTCTCTCACTATAGACTAACATGCTTTTGATTTCAAACAAAGGGTTACACTAGCATGGCTCCGAAGGAAGAGGGGAGTCTGTTCTCTATCAATTTCTATGTATAAGGCCAAGGGTCCCTCACACGCAAATTATTCTCAGGCAACCGCACAATTTCACCTTTAGGCTGGGAAAGCTATCAGTTCTCTTTAGACAGGGCTGTAGGTCTCTTGGGAATCAGAGCTGTGGTCTAAAGATGCTATTTCTGTGTGTTCTCCTGTGCCTGGTGATAGTTCCCCAAGATGAAATTCAGATATGCGACCTGGGTCTATTGGGATGGTTATGACTTCAGGTGACTGACAAGGACAATATTATTTTGTTTGCAGGTGTCCTGTCCCAGGTGCAGCTTCAGAAGTCTGGTCCTGGACTGAAAGCCCTCCCAGAAGCCGTCGCTTCCCTGCACTATCTCTGGTTTCTCCATCATAAGCATTGGTAGCTGCTGGAACTGGATCCACCAGCCCTCAGGGAAGGGGCTGCAGTGGATGGGATTGATATGCTCTGAGGGTAGTACAGATTATAACCCGTCCTTCCAAAGCTGACTCTCCATCACCGGAGACACATCGAAGAAACAGTTCTCCCTGCAGCTGAGCTCCATGACTACTGAGGACGCAGTCGTGTTATTACTGCACAAGGGAAACACAGTGAGAAGTCAGTGTGAGGCCAGACATAAACCTCCCCTGCAAGGGAGACACTGGGCAGCAGGGAGCGCGCAGGACCCACTGAGCACACACACCCAGCCCTAGACAGGCACAGATGGATGGCAGGGAGGATTTCCTGTTAGAATGAGGGCCTTTTCTCCTTACTCTCAACATCCCCAGAGAAAAATTTTTCTTTTTCTTTTTTCTCTTTCTCTAAATGTTCTCCTTGCGGCAAGATTGGAAGGAAGAACTAGCATTCTCTGTTTGCAGTACCAATAATAAAAGTGACGCTGACCTTCATTTTCATCCTATAAACCTCAGTTTCCTTTGTGAGAAAGAGATAATCATTCTCACACTCTCTGTGACTCAAAATCTGTTGACAAGGAAATGCAGGCATGTACAGATTCATGAAGGCAATGCATGATTTTAAATGCCCTGAGCTCATGGCTCTTACAGTGCATGGTCTGGTCTCGGGAGGTGTCTGTCTGCATTATTCCCTGTGCACTGTGGGTAGTGGTTGACTCATGTTCTCTATGTCTGAGAAAATAATTGTGGAGACATATGGATCTAAATTTGTGATGTGTCCTTAGTTATGTTTGGTACCCCTTGTCTCCCTGTATGCAGAAACGGCGTTCCAGGCATAGAGAGCCCCATGACATTGGGAACAGGTGAACTGGAATGACCTGCTTAGTGGGCAGAGTCATTAGTAAGATCATTCATTGGAATCACAATGAAATGAATACTCATTGGAAGGGCAACTTGATTCCAAAAGATAGCAAATGAGTTTCAAGAGGAGGAAATTGCAAACTAATATCTCAGAATGTTCTTTATTCTCAATTGATAGTAGTGAGACTTCTCACATATTTTGAACAGGTCATTAGGGGAACCATTTCCTAGAGAAGGACATCCTGTTTGGCAGAGTATCACCAAAATAGAGGAAATCACTCAGTTAGATGCACAGACAGTGGCTGCAAACATGGTCTCAGACTTAAGAGCAAATGAGGATGGTTCAGGACTTGGCAGGTTAGCTGTTCTCTTGTGCACAGAACCATTGTGAGTCAAATTGACTCAAAAGCACCCCGCAAATCTTTTATGGAGTGAGGTGCAGAAAATTGAGATTAATGTTGGTCAGTCACATGTAATTACCAAAATTATCATAAATTATACCATTTAAAAACTGTTAAAATTATTTAACATTTTAAATACAATAAATATACCATTTCTTAGTTATAGTTATATGCCTTGCAAATAATTAGGAAAGCAAAGTGCAATAAATAAGAAATACATACTGTAAAGAAATAAATGTTATATAACAGTCCACTCTCCCTGGTGGCATAGAGGATTTCACATGGGATGCTAAGTGCAAGGTCAGCAGATAAAATCCACCAGCCATTCCGAGGGAGACAGATGAGGCTCTCCAGAGTTTTACAAGGATTGAGAATTATATAATCCAAAGGAGGGAATAGTGTCAGAGCTTACACTGTGAGATTCTGGCATGCAGAAGGCTGTGGATGACAGAGGAAGCTCAAACGCATTTGCAGGATCTTCACAGGGAATACACCTCCAGTGATTTCCCTCTAACCATGACTGAGGGATGGAACAAGCTGGTGGTCAGAGAGAGAGGGTATTGGAGGGATGACTATAGTAGGGCAAAATGACACATCTGACTTGGATGGTTAGAAGCTTGTCATTTGATCTCCCCTTTAATATACTTTGTGATTAATCTGGGTTTTAATATTTTCTAGTTTTGTTTGCTATATTTAGGGTTTATTTCTGCTGTGTTTAGTCATTGTTGGTAGCATTTTTGACACTCTTGATATCTTTTTCTATGTTTTTCAATTTATGTAGTGCAGGATGGGTGAATCTACAGAGACAATAAGTAGAATAAGGGTTCCTGAGGACTTCAGCAAGAGAGATGGGGAGAAGAGGGAAGTTAATAGAAAGGAGTTCAAAGAGGAAGAACATGTTTTCTAATGGATTGTTGTAGTGATTGTAAATACTGCTTCCATGATTGAACTATAGAATGGTGTGATGTCTGAATTAGATATTTTTGTTTTGTTTTTATTAAAAAAATTTTTTCTTTAATTGGTTTACAAAGACGCTACAGACTACATCGAAACTAATCTTTGTACAAAAAGGCCAAAAAAGAGAGAGAGAGAGAGAGGAGGAGCCCCAAAATACCCAGAGACAAAGGTGGGGATGGGACGGGAACAAGAAAGGAAGATGAGAGAGCAAGATGAAACGGAAAGACAAGAGAGTAGCTTCGTACATAACAACAGCAAAGAAAAGACAGAAAAGCGAGTAAGATGAGTGAGCATTTTAAAGTGGATTAGATCTTAATAAAAGGATTTTTAAAAAGAAATAAAATGTTAAAAGTTATTAGTCGCAGGACAAATGTAAAACATTTTTATTTTGAATACTGTTAAAAATTATTTTAATAAAATAACACTGCAACTAAATAATAAATCTAACATTGATATAATGTTATCTAATATATATCATTTAAATTTTTGCCAATTTCTCAGTTAAAAAAATTTTACAGTGCCTAAAACCCTAAGGAGTTCTGCTCTGCTCTAGATGGTCACTCTGAGTCAGAATTCACTTGGTGCCTGTGGGGTACAGTTATTGACCTTCCAATAGCTAGTTTGTTTTCTGTTTATTCTGTATTTTGTTTAAACATATTTAATACTATTGTCAGGAATTGGTTTTTTTTTTCCCATTATCTTGGTTTCCATAGAATTTCCCACATTGTGTTTTGAGGTTAATGATGCATCTTTTTCTGTGGCATCATTTATGGTTTTCCTTTTAAATATATTTTTTCTAGTGTGCTTCAATTAATGAGGTAGCTTGATAAACATAACCATATTCTTCCTTCCATTTGTATTGTCCCCTTCTTTTGTAGTGTAAGGACATCTTAACAGTATATTTCTGTTAAAACAATGTCCTAGGTCACCAGCAAAAGTCCAGCTTACACACAGGCATTGTGTACAGCAGTAGTTTTCTCACACGGGGAAGAGACAGAGTCGGCTCATCATCAGGAGTGGGCACCGTCTCCATAGACAGCAGTCTCACTCAGCGGCCAGTGCAGGGATGGAGGTTTGCAAGACTGCCTTGTTTGTGCTGCAGTTGAAGAACAGTGCTCCCTCCTCACCAGCAGAGATAACAAAATAGGGTTATGCTATGAGGCGGAATCTACTGGAAGGCAGTGAGCTGATTTTGTTATTGTTGTTGTTTTGTATATTCCATGTAATGTGTATAATAATCACTTTGGGGAAAGTTAGCCTGTGTTCAGAAGAAAGTAGATGATGTATGTTATAGGATGCCAGTGACTAAAGAGTGTTTTTGGATCCAGAAGCTTTGGGAAAGGCAGACAGACAGCAAGGTCACGTTCCAGTAGCCAGACTGACACATTTGGACCTAAGCACACCTCAGTCTATGATGGACTCTGGGGAAGGACAGCAAACTGCACTTGGACTGCCTGCTTCCTCAATTTCCAATTACTATTTGCGTTTATCTAAGATGCATTTTGTCATTGTGGGTAATATTCTTGAATTTTTGTTGTTTCTCTGTTTTACATTAGATGAAAGCAGGAATAGATGAACATATAAAGATAGCAAAGAGAATAAGGGATTCTGGGGCCTACAGTGGGGGGCGGGATAAAAGGGAGCTGATGCCAAGGATTTCAAGAAGGAAGAGGGTGTTTTGAAACTGATTTTGGCAGCAAATATACAAATACTGCTTGATGCACTTGAACCATGAATTGATATGATTATTAGCTCCAAATAAAAAGGTTTTGGGGGTAAAAATGAGAAAAATAAAACATTAAAGACTTTTCCATTGCTAATAACATTTTAAATTCAAATTTCTGCTTATAACATAATCTCTTTACTGGTTCAATATTTTAGCTAGTTTTTTGAAGTGTTGTAAAAAGCAAGGCTTTCCATCAGTTTCTGATTGTGTGGAAAATTATCTTTCACTTTTTAACTTATTTTTCTCATGGTACATGTATAAGCAACAAAATAATATTTTCAACATTCTTCTCCTGCATAATTCAGTGGCATTAGATTATCATTTTGTTCAAAAATTGATAACTGCTGTAAAATTTCCTATCACACACATCACAGAAACCCATGAAAAAGAATTCTGACTCAACAATTTCCTCCTTAACATAGAATAAATAGATGGACATGTCTGATCAGAGCACAGGGGAGCAAATAAAGGGGGAGGAAAAGAGAGTGGAGCACATCCTGGCCCAACGAGCCTTATGGATATTCCAGCTCAGAGCAGCCAATCCACAGAGAAGAACATATGGCTGGCCCCACTATGAAACAGGACATCCCTCACTGACTCCTAGCCCTACAGGGGACAACACTGGAGACATAGTGTGGGAATTTAAGGCCAAACACAAAAGGCATGCAACAGAACACCAAGGGTAACAGAGCAACAAAGTCCCCAGGGAATACCAAAACTAGACTTTGGGGCCAGGGTGTGGCACCCCATCAGACTCCATGGGAAAACACTTCTAAATGCCAACAACGAGTCCTTGAACTAACTACAGGCTCTTCTTTTTTCTTGTTGTTGTTTTGTTTTCTTTTGTTGCTTTGTTTTCCCTGTCTTGTTTTGTGCATATTGTTATCTCTACAGGTTTGTCTAAATAAAATAGGTTAGATAAACAATCTGCAGGAGAAAACAACAGGACCCACAGTTCCGGGGGATATGCGAGAGGGTGAGATGGGTGGGGGTGGGGGGGTAAAGGAAGTACTGTTAACAAACCCAGGGACAAGGGAACAACAAGTGATCCAAATCGGTGGTGAGGAGGGTGTAGAAGGCCTGGTAGGGTGTGATCAATGGTAATGTAACCGAGAGGAATTACTGAAAACCAAATGAAAGCTGAGCGTGATAGTGGGACAAGAGGAAATTAAAGGAAATAGAGCAAAGAACTAGGAGGCAAATGGGCATTTATAGAGGTCTAAAGAAAGGCATGTGCATATGTAAGTATATTTATATGTGAGGATAGGGAAATACATGTATGTGCATAAATATATATATATATATATATATATATATATATATATATATATATAGTATTAAGGGAGCAAATGGACATTGGGCCTCCACACAAGTACTCCCTCAATGCAAGAATACTTTATTCTATTAAACTGGAATTCCATGATGCTCAGCTTCCCAACACAATCACTGAAGACAAAGTGGTTGTATAAGCAAATAGGATGAAGAAAGCTGATGGATACAGGCTTTCGAAAAATCTAGCATCTAGGGTCTTAAAGACTTGAAGGTAAACAAGCAGTCATCTAGCTGAGAAGCAACAAAGCCCACATGGAAGAAGCACAATAGCCTGTGAGATCACGAGGTGTCGAAGAGATCAGGAATCAGGCATCGAAGAACAAAAATCATACCATTGTGTGCTCACCTACCTGATACGATTGCTGAAGACAAACGGGTGTATAAGTAAAACTGGTGAAGAAAGCTGATGGTCCCTGGCTATCAAAAGACATAGCCTGTGGAATCTTAAAAGCTTGAAGGTAAACAAGCGGCCATCTAGCTCAGAAGCAACAAGTCCACGTGGAAGAAACACATCAGCCTGTGAGATCACGAGGTGTCAAAGACATCAGGTACCAGGCATCAAAGAACCAAAAAATCATATCATTGTGAATGAGAGGAAGTGCAGACTGGGGACACAAAGCCTATCTGTAGGCAAATGGGCATCCCCTTATAGAAGGGTCCGGGAGAGGAGAGGAGTCAGTCAGGATACAATGTAGCAATGATGAAACATACAACTCTCCTCTAGTTCCTAAGTGCTTTCTACCCCTACCCCACTATCATGATGATCCCAATTCTACCTTACAAATATGGCTAGCCCAGAGGATGTACACTGGTACACACAGGAACTCAAAACACAGGGAACCCAGGACGGATGATCCCTTCAGGACCAGTTGTGTGAGTGGGAATACAGGGAGGGTGGAGGAAAGGTAGGGTGGAAAGGAGGAACCCATTACAAGGATCTACATATAAGCTCCTCACTGGGGGATGACCAACAGAAAAGTGGGTGAAGGGAGACATTGGACAGTGTAAGTTATGACAAAATAATAACAATTTATAAATTATCAAGGAGGAGAAGCAGGGAGGGAGGGGAAAAGTGAGGAGCTGATATCAAGGGCTCAAGTAGAAAGCAAATGTTTTGAGAATGATGATGGCAACAAATGTACAAATATGCTTGACACAAAGTATGCACATATGAATTGTGATAAGAGTTGTATAAGCCCCTAATAAAATGTATTTTTTAAAAAAACATGGAAAAATTACCCTACTACTTTCTTGCTTCAATTATTTTGAAAAGAAGTGTGCTTTAAGGCCTTTTCTCTTCCTGTGGAAAGAATGAAGCCTAAACTCGTGTGTTCGTCTGGGGACTTTAGAGAAACAAATCTACAGCAACTCACGCATAAGAGAGCTTTATCTAAAGGTTAAATGTACATCGAGAAAACATCCCAACCCAGTGCTGCCCAAACCCACAAGTCCAACCTTAACCCATATGTCCAATACCAGTCCACAAAGTCCTCTTCTATCTCACAAAACAGATGCACTGATGCTAACTGCAGGAGGAAAACCAACTCAGTGAATGTGTAAACATCTCATCGCTGGCCGGGGTCTCCAAATGGGAGCTCCAACACCCAGGGCTGCATTGGGGTAGGTCCATGTGGCTTCTCCTCAGGGATGTCTTGCAGGAAGTGAGCCTTGCCAGCTAAAGCAGGGGACTGGCTACGGCAGCTGCACCCTGGTCTGACCATCAGAAAGCAAGAGACTCAAGAACTAGAAAGGCGAGGCTCACTGAGCCATTTATCCCTCCGCCCTTCAAATTAACACCACATGTGTTTATAGGCCAGGTTGGCACAATAAACTAACTACCTCAACTCTGTTCAATAACTTCATTGTCTTTCAGGCAGATTTCTTTCTTAATCAGTATTTTATTGTGGAATATATTTCAATATAATATCCATATAAATATCTATATCTATAGATCATACTTACTCCTGCTGTAACCAATTCAGATTGTTTGCAAGATGTAGCACTCTCTACCTCCAAAGCTGTTCACAGTGCAGGAGAGTGAGTGTAAGTCCAGAAAGAAAACTAACCTCAGGGAGAAAGCTGACCTGGAGGGGTGCTAAGGACCCACCAGTTCTGGACCAAATGAAGAAAGAAGTGAGGACAGGAGCCTGGGTAAGGACTTCAGTGTCTGGTCAGCTAGAACTGCTGTGTTGACCGCTATGGTAGCTCTACTGCCTCAAACATGGTGAGGATAGAGATTGTATTTAATTTCAGTAGATGAGAATACACATAAAGTTACATTGAACATGAAATCTGCACAGATGTTCATATGATTGATAGAGTGAAGACCTCAGAGAGAGGACTGTGTTCTCCCAAGGACATCTCGAGCACTGCTTTTCTAGTCTGAGTCCCAGAGCTACGGGCTCCATTCAGCCCTTTCCACCTTTACATACAAGTGCACCTCTCAGTCACATGCAAATACCAGTCCCATGAAACCACAGCATGCATGTACTTAAATTCGTATTCCTTCTCACCCTGGAGAGCACTCTCTGGGTGTCACGAATCTTATCCACATGAACATGAATTGTGTGTGGGTTTTCCTCTTTCTGGTGGCAACTCCTGGATGTGAGTGCTTCAGGGAGTCATACATGAAGTCTGGGGACGCATCATCTGAGCACATGACTCTCTGTGTTTCTCTTTATCCCCAGGTGTCCTGGCCCAGGTGCAGCTACAGGAGTCAGGCCCTAGACTGGTGAAGCCCTCACAGACCATGTCTCTCACCTGTGCTGTCTCTGGATTCTCTTTAACCAGCTATCATGTAGCTTGGGTCCGCCAGGCTCCAGGAATGGGACTGGAGTGGTTTGGTGTAATAGATACTGATGGGGGCACAAAGTATAATCCAGTTCTCCAATCCCGAGTCAGCATCACCAGGGACACCTCCAAGGGTGAAGCTTATTTAAAACTGAGCTCCGTGCATCCTGAGGACACAGCCCTGTATTACTGTGCCAGAGACACAGTAATGGGAAGTCAATGTGAGCCCAGACAAACCTTAGTACATCAGGCCATGGGTTCAGCAGATGTGAAAGAGACAAGTCAGTGATATTTTCCTCTCAAAAGCTGTGGTTTCCTCATCTTGTCAGCACCTCTCTAGGGACCACCAAGCACAGACTCTAGGGAACCTTCATGTATCTGAACTTGCCTTCTTTTCATTGGAATGGACTTTGTCTATTTCACCATTTATCAAAAGGAAGACTTAAAAAGTAATAGGCATATATGAAATCTCAGTTTACAATTCAGGGTACTAACCAGTGTTGTTCCTTGTCAAAGTTAGAAATATTTTTAAAAAACACACCCAAATTCACTGCCATTGAGTTGATTACAATTTATAGTGACGCCTCTATGGGTTTCTGAGATTATAACTGGTTATGGGAGTAGAAAGCCCTGTCTTTCTTCTTTGGAGTGGGAACTGGCATGCAGATCTGAGCCCAACACAAACCACTATGCCACCAACCTCATTATAATAATATGAATGCAGGAAAAAATTTTCATGTTAGCTCCAAATCTTGTCCAAGCCATCAGATGAATGTTCAATGTTTTCATTCTAGTGAATACTCACCAGTGTACATTTATGTAATAATTTTAACTTAGAATGACCTAAATAATATTGAACTTGTTGAATTGCTAGGTACCGTTGAGCCGGCTTCAACTCGCAGAGATCCCATGTGCAACAGGATGAAATGCTGCCCCAAAGTGCACTATCCTCACAGTCATTCCTCCGTTTGGACTCATCATTGCAGCCTTTGCGACAATGCATCTCCTGGAAAGACTCTCTCTTTTTCATTGACAGTCTACTTTACCAAGCACAGGACCATTCTCCAGTTGTGGTGCTCCTAGTGACATGCTCAAATAAGGGAGATAACGTCTTACTTGAATGCTTGGTCCCGGTACACACTAGTCTTCAAATAGACGCTGCTTTTTAAATGTTTAAAGAAGTCTTGGGCAGCAGATTTGCCCAGGGAAATGCATCACTTGTCTATGACTTCTATGAATATTGATTGGAGATCCAAGTGAGATGAAATCCTTGACAACTCAATCATATCTCCATTTTTCATGGCAATTTTTATTGGTCCCATAGTGAGGATTTTGGTTTTCTTTCATTGAGTTGTAATCTGTAGTTAAGACACCAGTCCCTGGTCTTAATCAGTAAGTGTTTCAAGTCATACTACCTTATGGCATGTGGTATTATGTTATCTGTGTACTACAGGGTATTAATAAGGTTTGCTCCAATCTTATTTCTGTGCTCTTCCATGTTTAGGACTTCTTAGATTATTTTCTCAGCATATCATGATGCACAGAGAAACTACTGAAATTTTTGCTGATGCCATATTACTGTCATGCACAATTAGCGTGCATTTAAGAAACAAATGAGAAATCACACCACAGATTACACTGAACATACATGCTAAGAATGACTGAAAGAGTTGAAAATTCTTCTAGGAAAACACATTCAAACACTCAGTAACCACCTATTCGAAATAAAGATCTCACAACAAACAAACAACACCCCTGCAATAAAAACCAAACAATCAAAAAACAGAGAAGAATAAAAACCCTCTTTTGAGTTTCAGACATTTTAGAGGGAGCAAGCTTGTTCAAGTAGTCCGAGAAAGTGTCCATTTCTAGGTGGTCCAACAAAAGTCCATGCTGTACAATCCCTCACCCAACACTCTTTTCTTCAGGACTGAAAGAGAGAGAGGTGAGCTCTGTCCTCCATCCACACCTGCTGTGGAGGACAGTGGAACCACTTCCTTTCCCATTCCCTGAGAGGGAGTTACCTCAGGAAGAGGGCAAAGCTGGCTGAAAGCAGCATGAGAAAGGCTGTGATTAGTTCAATCCCTGCATCTCTGTTGTTGTTTGGGGTCATTCAGTCTGTTTCCCCTCATGGAGACCCTATGTACAACTGAAGAAATGCTGCCTGTGTGTGCACCATCCTCTCAATTGTTCTTATATTTTATTCCAGTGGTGCAGCCTCGATGTCAATCCATCTTGTTAAGGGGCTTCTTTTTCACTGACCTCCTACTGTAACAAGAATGGTGTCCTTTTTTTTCCCCTTTAAACATTTTATTAAGGACTCATACAACTCTTATCACAATCCATGCATGAATCAATTGTGTAAAGCACATTTGTACATTCTTTGCCCTCATCATTTTCAAAGCATTTGCTCTCCACTTAAGCCCTTTGCATCAGATTCTTTTTTCCCCCTCCATCCCTGCTAAACCCTCCCTCATGAGACCTTGATAATTAATAAATTATTATTTTTGTCACATCTTGCCCTGTCTGAGGTCTCCCTTCACCCCCTTTTCTGTTGTTCGTCCCCCAGGGAGGAAGTCACACGTAGATCCTTATAATCAGTTCCCTCTTTCCAACCCATTCACCCTCTACCCTCCGAGTATCACCCCTCACACCCCAGGTCCTGAAGGTATCATCCACCCTGGATTCCCTGTGCCTCCAGCTCCTATCTGCACTAGTGTACATCCTCTGTTCTATCCAAACTTGCAAGGTAGGATTCAGATCATGATAGCTGAGCGGGGGAGGAAGCATTTAGGAACTGGAGGAAAGCTGTATTCTTCATCGGTGCTACATCGCACCCTGACTGATTTCATCTCCTTCCCTAGACCCCTCTGCAAGGGGATCTCCAGTGGCCAATAAATGGGCTTTGGGTCTCCACTCTGCACTTCCCCCTTCATTCACTATGGTAAGATATTTTTTCTCTCTGATGATGCCTTATACCTGATCCCTTCGACACCCCGTGATCGCACAGGCTGGTGTACTTCTTCCATGTGGGCTTTGTTGCTTCTGAGCTAGATAGCCGCTTGTTTACCTTCAAGCCTTTAAGACCCCAGACACTATCTCTTTTGATAGCCGGGCACCATCAGCTTTCTTCGCCACATTTGCTTATGCACCCGTTTGTCCTCAGCAATCGTATCACGGAGGTGTGCACCCAATGATATGATTTTTTGTTCTTTGATACCTGATAACTGATCCCTTCGGAACCACGTGATCACACAAGCTGGGATCTTTTGATAGCTGGGATCTATCAGCTTTCTTCACCACATTTGCTTGTTCACCCGCTTTGGCTTCAGCGGTTGTGCCGGGAAGGTGAGCATCATAGAAGGCCAATTTAATAGAAGAAAGTATTCATGTATTGAGGGAGTGCTTGAGTAGAGGCCCAAGGTCCTTCCGCCACCTTAATAGTAAACCTATAAATATAGTCACATAAAATGATGCCCTTCTTGAAGGACTGGTTTCTTCTGCAACATGTCCAAAATATGGGACATGAAGTCTCATCAACCTCGCCTCTGAGGTGCATTCTGGCTGTATTACTTCTAAGATAGCCCTGGAGTGTGTTAATGGGTAGGCCACGCAGTAGTTCCCCTTTAAGGAGGGAAGCTTTCCATTGACCTGGAGCCTTGTTGCGACATTCATTTGGGGTGAAGATAAAAGCTCCAGTCCCTCCACTGGGAAAGAGATGGATACCAGGTGGGCAGTTTGAATGTCTCAGGCATTCTTTTCTTCCTTCTTTCAAGACAATTTTTTAGAAGGCACCATTTTTGTCATTCACTTCCACCCCTGGCAACTACAGAAGCCCACCTGAGACTGAAGGGGATTAGGGACCACCCTTAGTTTGTCAATCCTTTCTCTGAATAAGTTTGAACATGCAATAGCTACAACACTTGAACTTTCCATAGCTACAACTAGTGCAAAGGGAATACTACCAAGTCCATTTCCATATGACCAGCAAGAAGAGACAGTCATAGACACAGGAGATTTTCCAGATTAGAGCTCCTCATGAGGGAGCTCAGAAGAATGATATTCAGCTGTTTTAATCAAATATGGGAATGTTTTAAAAAGAAAGGTACATAAAACGAAAACAAAAAGGGCTACCGAAAAAATTTTTTAAATATCAAACAAAACCGATAAAATTTAGGAATAATTCAACAACTCCAAAAACAAATCCAAAAGAGAAACACTAAGATAGTTGAAATAAAGAACTCTGAAAGATAAAAGTAGTAAAATAGAAACAATGGAAACCTGAATCAATGAGCTTAGACAAATCTCTCGACACTAAATTAAAAGAAATATCTATTTTTTAAAACCCTAATAAAATATAAGAATTTTGTGGGACATTATTAAATGGAGCCATTTATATTGATGAACACCTTTGAAGAGAATGGAGAATAAAAGGACACAAAGGATATATAGTACAGGAAAATGATGTTTTTAAAAGAAAATAAATCTGTTTGAGAACTCAGGAGCATGTACTATTTTCAATGGCCCCATAAAGCCCACAACAGACCTGAGAAATGAGAATCTAAGAAATACTAAAAAGGATCATCAATGAATAAAAAGTATGAGTAACGTTCCATGCTTGTGAGAATGACAATGACCTATCTGTCTTGAAGGAAATATAGCCAGAATTCTCTTTAGAAGCCAGAATGGGGAGGTGTCCTGCCAGATACTTTGCATATGTAATCAGGAGGGCCAGTCCCTGGAGAAGCGTGTTGTGCTTTCTTGCTAGGACTCCTGAAACATGGGTTCAGGTAGAAAGAAAACAAACAGCCCTCCACCGTATTGATTCACATGATCTCTGTAAGAATGGGTTCAAACAGAATGGTTGCGGGAATGCCATAGATCAGGATGTATTCTGTATTGTAAGAATGAGCGAAATCCAACTGGCCATCATCTAACAAGAACAACACCAATGAGTTAATATATTTTTGTCTGCGTTTGCTGGCAACTGAGTGTATTCTTTGGTGAAGTACCTATTCATGTCCTTTGTCCATTTTGAGTCTCAAAACTGTACCACATGTTCGGTCCCGACTGATGTTTAGTGAGATGTTAGGATAAAAAAAGAGGAGTGAACTCCCCAGAGAATGTGCTGAGAAATGTGAAAATAGGGTAGACTAAATGTCCCTATCAGTCAGGGTTTCTAATGAAATAACATTTTATTTTCTCTATGCTCACTGTGGACCAACAGTTTCTCTTATCCTCAGGTTAAAGCTCTTGATTTCTCAATGAATGAAGACCCATCCCAGGGAAGAGGAGGGCATTAGACTGGACACTTCTCTACTTCTCCCATCCTATCCCCACGGCCTCACACATCAGGTCTCTTATCCAATTTCCAGGTTAAATCTGAAAACTGAAGGAAAAATCATATGGTGGGCAGAGTTCTCTAGACTTAACAGACCTTGTCCATAAGTCTTGTTTTTATTTTGCACATTCTGCAGTCTGGAGGTTACTTCTCTCCGGTAGTGTCAAGAGATTCTAAAAATGGGCTGACATTAAAGAGATTTCCATTATTTGCCATTATTGATTGTTTTTCCCTTCTTAGGTGTCCTGTGACAGGTACAGCATTAGAATTTGAGCCCGGGAGTGATAGCTCTCCTTAAGGTTGGCAATCTTAGTGACTCTATACTTCCAGAGCTGGATCTGCCAAAAGAGGCAGGCAAGGCTGGAACAGCTGTTAACAGTATGTTTTTGTAGCAGACAACAATCTTCCTTCCATATCAAAGGAGTTGACTCTCAAGCTCCAAAAAAAAGTCCAGACAGCAGTTCTCCTGCCGCTGACTGAATGAGCACTGAGGGAGCAGCTGTCTATTACTGCAATGAGACTGACAGTCAGAGGACCCAGTGCCATCCCATCCACAAACTGCACTGCAATAATGGGTTGTACAAAGCAGAGTATCAGGCTACTCCGGCAAGGGCAATAGCGGAGTCACGGGAGCCAGGAGGTTCCTCTTCAGTTCTAGGGCTTCTTTCCCTCTAAGGTATTTTCTCAATTGATATACTCCACCTTAGTATTTATGACTACATCAAATATAGTTTATAATATTCATTCATTTATACATTATATGCATATTCAGAATTACATGAGTTCTGGTGGCATAGTGATTACTTACTTGGCTGAAAAACAGAAGGTCAGGAGTTTGAAACCACCAGCTGCTCCACAGGAAAAAACCTGGGCTTTCTGCTCCCATATAGAGTTACACTTTCAGAAATACTCAGGGGTAGTTCTCCCCTGTCCTGCAGGGTCGCTATGAGTCTGCATTGATTCGATGGGCGTGAGTGAGTGTGAGTGAAGCATACATTGAGATGTATGACTGATAGCTATGACATGTATTTAATGATTTTTACATCTTGCAGGGCTGTATTGGGCTGAATGAAAATGAAAGCACAACATTGTAACCTGTGGGATTCAACCAAAGAGAACTTAGTGGGGAATTCATAGCCACACACATCTGTATCATATAGAAATACAGCTCTCAAATTAATTACCTCAGTTTCCATTTCATGAGACTAGAAGAAAGGAATAGTATGCCCCAGCACAGGTAGCAGGGGGAAATAAATAAGCATAGGGACTGAAGTAAATGAGATGGAAGGGACACAACTAGTAAGCTGATTAAATGAAAACGGCCTCTGTGAGCAGACGAAGTAAGGAAAAAAACACACACTTTTCCTGATCATGACAACAGAGGGAGGACCCGAACCTCCACATCGGAAACTAGACAGCAGATGCCATGTCGCATATTTATGGATAACTTCATGCCCACAGTATAAAAATATCACTTCAATGGAGAAATTCCTTGGAAGGCAGAGGGGGATATGTTCTCATGAGAGAAACAAATAATAGAATCGTCCACTATCATCACACATATCCACATCTTAAAGGGGACGAGAGGATGCATTGTGAGCTCTCATATCACAAAGTTGTTATGTATGTAATATAAAGTTTATAAACTGAAAACTACTTTTAAAAATATTGATAATATACAACTAAAGGAATGCTTGATAAACAACCTGTTTAAAAGCTTTGTTTTCCCTTGAGAGTGCTGGTACTTCTCTGAGTCTGAGGGAGAACTCTTGCCCATATTCTCTTCTCATCTCCTTCTAATTATCAGAGGACATGCAAATGCAGCTCTCTGGCTGCTGAGAAACCGGCCATAGGCCCTGATGTGGGAGAGCTCAGAGCACAGTCCCAGTCTCTGGGTTCTCTGCTGTTTCCATTTTGCACCCAGGAGCTAGTGCAAAGGACACATAATGAATTTTGTACCAATCTTGGCTTTCATTTTGACCATTTTACATGGTAATCATTGTCGACCCTGCTGTGTATGTGTGTAATTGTGAGTACCTTAGTATATATGTGTGTGACGGCTGATCACGGTGCCTCTGTGTTTGCAGGTATCCAGTATGGGGTGCAGCTGGTGGAGTCTGGGGTGATCTGAGAAAGCCTGGGGGTCTCTGAGACTCCTCTGTTGGGCTTCTGGATTCACCTTCAGTAGCTATGAAATGATCTGGATCTGCCAGGCTCCAGGAAAGGGCCTACAGTGGATCTCAGGTATTAATACTGGTGGTAGTGCATACTATACAGACTCCGTAAAGGGGAGATTCACCATCTCCAGAGACAACTCCAGGAAGACGCTCTATCTTCAAATGGACAGCCTGAAAGCCGAGGACACGGCCATGTACTACTGTGCAAGACACAGCGAGGGGGAAGTCAGTGAGAGCCCAGACACAAATCTCCCCAGCAGGGAGGAGAATGGTCTGCAGGGGGCGCTCAGGACCCACAGAGCACAGGACTCAGACCCAAGAGCAGGTGCAGCTGACGCTTCAAGTTTGCTTTCCTGTGGAGATCTGCTGATTCCTATAAATCTGTTTCCCTAAAGAATCTCTCTCTTATTGAAAAAAAAAAAATCCGTGCCTATGCCTTTTAGCTGTGATTTCAAAAGTTATAATGTAACAGGAAAATATATTCTGTTCTACAGCAACAATTGGCCTGTTTACCCTAAGGAGAGAAAATGACTGTGTCAGGGGTCTCTGCATCACAGTTCCCATGTCTCTCACATAAATGCTTCCCAGTGAGACTCACAGTCAACTGGAGCCTTGGCAAAGGTAACTATAAATAATAGGTGTTTGAATATTGGCTGAAAATGTAACACTATATTCTTCCCTCATACTTTCTGAGGTATTCTGACAACCATTTAATTAAAATCTAGGCAGTCAGTCTATTTTTATTTGGTTGTTTCTTCAGATTACACTGTTTGGTTTGATTTGGTTGTTTTTCCTAGCAATGGTAGCCTAGTATTTTATTTTTTTGTATTTTCTGGAAACCCATCTGCAAATAAATAAATTCACTAATTGTATTTCATTCTGTGGATGCTAGTATTTTCTGTCTATCCTCCAGAACATTCAGCCCAGGATCGTCAAAACAGATAAGAACTTATCTGCAAATTCTGGACTCAGAGAGCTCACCTGCTCAGTCCCACAGAATGTCAGCCCACTACTTCTGGTTTCACCCAGAGGGCTCACATTTGTCCTATAGTCAGCTTACCCTGCTTATGCTTTAGGATGACATGTACACTTTCCACACTAGAATGACTGAAAAGACATCGGAGTGTAGTTGTTGAAGAAAAGTTCTTCCTTTTTGGTGACTCACAAAAGCCATTCCTATTTATAGCACACATTGAATTGGAACCACTTTCGGCTGAATTCACTGAGATTGCTAGAGTTAGCTGATGTTCAAACTTCTGAGTATCTAATGATGTTACCATAATCTAATGCATAAAAGAAAATGAGTATCTGACCATTTACATGTCCTTGGATTTATTATGAGTGGCTTATAAATATATACCAGTAAGTCACTGAAAACAGAGGAACACAGCCTTTATTCCTAGTCATTCTCAATCCTACAGCCACAGCTACCTCCTCAGCCACAATCCTCATCACTTTCTGTGGGCTGAAAACACTGGTACTGGTGAATGGAGAAGTCATGGACAGGACTGAGTTCTCTGAGGAAACAGCCAACATTCTCATCCCAGATGAAGCCCTTCTTCACTTTATTACAAAGGGACCACTCATGATGCATTGTTTAACGTAGGGCTTACTCACTCAGGATAATACACCTGAGAATCTGGACCTTGGTCGCAAGAATATTTCGGCTTCTTCGGCTTCTTGGGGGCAGCTCTCAGAGGTGAGAAGCTCAGGAATTGAAACATGAAGGTTTGGGAGTGCTTTACCTTCACACTTGGCTCACTGTCTCCAGGTGCAGCTGCAGGGCTTGAACCAGGCTTGTAAAACTCACAGATGTTGTGTTTCACCTCTTCTGTCTCTGGATTCTCTTAAATCAGCTGTAGGTGGGTATGCTATGGAGTGGTGAGAGCACAGACTATTCTCCTACCCTGATGTCTTGAGTACACATTCCCAATGACCCCTTTCATAGTCACATTAACTGAAGGCTGAGTTCCATTCCTGTGCAGGCCATTGCCATGAATCCCTGTGAAATGAGGTCGGGAGAAGTCAACGTGTTTCCAGAACTCCAGGTGAAGAAAGGGGTCTGAGCTGCACTCTGCTCCATTATCTTCTCTTCTGTGTGGGTCAGATTTGTGCTCCTCTAAAACTAATCAGCAAGTCAGGCTACTAGAGAAAACCACAATTGGTTTAATTCCCAGTTATCAAGCCTACCTTAAATATAAGGCTCACCACGCCACCAAGTCTTAAGAACAGGCTTCAACTCAGGGATCTTATTTTGGTCCATTGCAGAGAAAGGTTGCCTTCCAGACCCTCAGGGAACAACATTCTTAATCTACGCTTGACTAAGTTCTAACTCTTTCCAGAAAACTGTTAGCGTATGCAAAAAATCCAACAACAAAAAAACACAACAGAATGGTGATAGTCATTCTATCACCAGTCTAGAGATCAATAAATACATTGTATTGGATAAATAAACCTTATTACGCTTGTTTAGAGTGTTGAAGAGCAGGGATCTTACTTTGAGGAGCAGGTTCACCTCACCCAAACGACCATATTGTCAATTGCCTCATATGTGGAAATTGATCACTGAATAAGGAAGACTGAAGAAGAATAGCTTTGACTGAATTGTAGTGATGGCCAAGAATACTGAAATAACATTGGTCTCCAAAAGCACAAACAAGTCTGTCCTCGAATAAATGAGCTCAGAATGCTAGTTAGAGGTAAAGAGAGTGAGAGCCCATATTACATACTTTGGACAATGTTGTCAGAAGGGAGCTGTCCCTGGAGAAGGACAGTATGTCCGGTAAAGTAGAGGGGCAGTGAAAAATAGGAATCCCTCAACTAAATGGATTGACACAGTGACGGCAACAATGGGTTCATCCTAAATTGAGAGTCTGTTAAAGGAGAATGCAGTGTTTCCTTCTGTTGTGTACTGGGTCCCTGCTATGTGGAATCAACTCAATGACACCTAACATTGACAACCTCAGAAACCACTAATCAATACAGAAGACAGGCACAAAATACTAGTGTGATAGTTATATTTACAAAAGTTATTTCCATGGTAACAGATGCCAAATCTTTCATGTGAACTTTGCCGGAACATAAACTCTCTTATTAAAAAGAAGGAATGGGTTTCCTTTGCTAAAACAAAACAAAACAAAAAAAAGTGATGATAAAATCACTGAGGAATTCCTGTCCCTCATTGATTTAAACCATTCTCCTGGAGGTGGACTGAAACAAATTCTCTACGATTCACCCAGCATGTCTTATGACAGAGTATTTCCCATCTTGGGCTCAAGTGTGAGGGTAGCACACAATCAGTCAGGTGTGAGTGACTATTTGTCCATCAAGATTACTGTAAATCATTTATCCCTCTGCGCAAGTAGTTCTCAACCTGTTGGTCACAACCCCTTTGGGGGTCAAACGACCCTTTCACAGGGACGCCTAAGAGTATTGGAAAACACATATTTCTGATGGTCGTAGGAACTGAGACATTTTCCATCACCAGGCAGGTCTGCGAACATGCAGATACACCCACATATGAGTCCCTGACGTGAAGACTCTTACCCATGCTACACCAGGCTTCATCGTGAAGATTGTTACCCATGCTACACCATGCTTCAAGACAAATTTCCATTTATTTATAATTAGAAATATTTCACAATACAATAATTACATGTTTTTGTGATTTATCACTATGCTTTAATCATGTTCAATTTGTAACAATGGAAATACATCCTGCATATGAGATATTTACATTATGATTCATAACAGTAGCAAAAATAGTGTTATGAAGTAGCAACTAAAATAATTTTATGTTTGGGGATCACCACAACATGAGGAACTGTATTAAAGGGTCACAGCATTAGGAATTTTGAGAAACACCACTCTACACTGAGGGGTCAGCTACAAGACCTGAGGATCCATCCAGAACAAGTGATCTATGAGTTGAGTGGGTTTCAAGATGCTCAGAGGGTCCAGAATCAACTGAATCAAAATTAAATTCCATGAGAAACTTCAAGGCTAAATCTAAAATAGATTAAAGACCAGAGGATTCACACACTATGAATAAACACTTTTTTTCTTAAGTTCAAGCTGTTGGGTGAAAACATAACAATAATTGTGAGAATACACTTACTATCATTTTCTATGAGACCAGTAATAAACTGTTAACAAGGTCATCAATAAAATGTAGATCAATATTTATAATGGATCTAAATGAAAAAGTGCTTGAAAATATTGGGAACTGAGTCAGACAACATACTGAAATAATTATATACCATGATTAATTGGAATCTTCCCCAGAGTTGATTTAACATAAGAAAATAAGCTCTGTAATATAGCAATTAATGCAAAAAATGATTAACTATCTAAATAGACACATGAAAAGTACTAAACAAAGTCGGAGGCTTTTCATGTTAAAAAAAACACCTCTGCAAATCTAACATGAAACAATATAGTTCAATATGTGAATATGCTAATACACATTCCTATTTTTAAAAAGTCAAAATGTCAGACTTAGACGAAAGAGCAAAACATCACCCCACCTCAGAAAAAGGACAAACATAAATGTTCACTTTCACCACTGATATTAAACATTGACTGTATGTTCTAACTAGAGCGATCAAAATAAGATTTTTTAAGGAAGAAAAGAGGCTTCCAAAATGAAATAAAATTTTCTCTAATCATAAATTAATGTTCATATCCATAAAATATTCAAAATATTTTAGGTAGGTAATAAATATAAAAACGTTGTAGGCTACATTTCAACAGGCAAAAATAACTTTTGAAACTTAACCCACTAACTATTAATTGCTAATCAACAACTCCCAAACCATTAACCCTTATACCTTAAGACGCTGAGCATCCTTACAGCTCACTGATAATATCCTAAAACACTGAACCCCTAACCACCTGAAAAGTTCTTTACCATCCACAATGTCTACTAACACCCTGAGCATTCCCTGATACCCACAGCCAATTAGGAACAAAAATTAGGATTTCCTTAAGAAATCCTAACACCATACACCAGGGGTCCTCAAACCACAGCCCTCAGGTCACATGACATGAGGCCTGCCGAGGATATTTATCAGGCCCACCAGTTGTTTTTGCCACCTCTGCCTGTCCTGCTTAGCACCAAACCTGTCCAGTGTGCATATGAATTTGTTCATAGTTTTTTTAAAAAACTATTGTTTGGCCCTCCAACGGCCTGAGGGACAGTGAACTGGCCCCCTGCATAAAAAGTTTGAAGACCTCTGCCATACACTCTCAAACTAACCTAATTCAATTAACCCAATTGTTTGAATCAGGAGCACAACTTTGAGTATATTCTACAATCTTAATCCTAACTTTATCACACCATGTCTCAATATCAGAAACCACCTTCCAAAACTATACTGTTTAAACCATGACTCTACATCTTTATACCATAAAACAGAAGCCCCTAAGCAACTCCAAACATAAGCTGGTAGGCACGACACATTCTAAATATAAAGCCCTTTAATCTGTTCACCAACATCTGACTCTTAACTCCTGATACTTATGTTCTGTTTCTATCCATTGACTCTTGTTCTTGAACCGGGAACATTAATCCCGGGACCTAGATTCCAATCTCACACAGACTCTGACTCTAGCACTCTACAACCCCAAAGTGAACCAAAATCTAACCCATCAAGAAACTCACATTGCTAATTATGTATGTGGAACTGTCTGCTCTTTCAGACTTTACCTAAATGTAAGGAACTAAGGTAGGCAGACAGGCAAAACCAGGAATCACAAGCACGTTTTCAGTAAACTTTTAAGGCATTTGCATCTGATTCATGGAAGGTGGCAAAATAAAGTGGTTTATACATGTTTATATATGAATATTTTATATATGAAATGAAAAACTCATTAGCAATAAGTATACATGGAAATTCCCACGCTGGAAAACTAAATGGATCATGAAGAAACACTAGCAAAAAAGTAAAACAAAAGAGGCAATAGAAGAAATGCAAATGAGGACTCAGGTTTATAACCAATATGCGAAGAGCCCAAAGTCACCATTACAGTCCCCAAGAAACAAGGTGACCTTATTGAACTCAGAATACTGAGGTCACAGGGCATGGTTTTGTTCTGTTGCCCATTAAAAACAATGAACTGTCACTGAGTCCATTCTGACTTATAAACGTCTCTACAGGGCAGAGTACAAAAGGCTCTGTGTGTTTCTGAAACTGCAACTCTTTAAGGGACTAGAAAGCATCACCAGTTAATGGTTTTGAATTACTGAATGTGTGGTTAGCAATCCAACACATAACCCACTACATCTCCATGGGTACATCCTGTTCTTATAAACTGGAGAAAACTAGATGGCAGCTAACAATAAGAAAGGTATTCTTTTCAATGTCTCTAATTAATCTAGTTAGGACCCAGAGCAAACATCAGTCCTCAAAATAGGGGGGAGGGACACATAGGTAAGTCCTCTCTCAGTTGATTTCTCCTGTGAACTCATTCTGTGTTCCTGCCTATGGAGCCATTTTGTTTAGTGCTGGTTTTCACCCTATGCCCTCAATAGTCTAATTAACTGAATTCATTGAAAACTGTGATTTGAAGGATGTGATGGGATTAACTAAGAGACAGCCCAAAAGAGTTTGTTCCAGGAGAAAATACCTTCTGAAGTTATCCATTAAAAATCTTACTGAGTATAGATTTACTCTGAAACCACATATGGTCACCATACAGAATCAAATGGTGGGTCAAATGATTGCCATTTATCAAATTATTATCTAATTTAAATACAAGGAGCTCATTGGTAGCCAATCTTTCATGCCATGAATGCACAAGTGGGTTTCAAAAAGATCATGGAAAAATGCAATAAAGATAATGCTGAAGACTGTAGTATTATTATGTTAAACAGAATAATGTAATAAATATTTTATAATTCCTCAATTACTATATATGAATTATATATCTGAATGTTACCTTGTATTAGGAATAATATATCTTAAAAATCTTTAAGAAACCTATTCACCTTCCATAAAAATGCAGAAAGAATATTAAGAAATTTACATAGAGTGTCTCTCTTGAAGATCTACTAAAGTTGATATTAATTTTATTCTCTAGCTATGGTAAAGAGACCAGTTAGGTTACAGTATATCTGTATGATTCACATAGAAAATTGTGAGAGCTGGGGGACTTCCGGGAAGATGGCAACGGAGTGACACATACCAGAGGGACTCCGCAGATTCCAGCCCAGGAGAGTTGCTCAGAGGGAAATTCAATGCCACTGGATCGCAGGAGGCACATCATAAAGATAAGTAGGCTCAGATCCACGGTGTTTTGAGGGGATGGGGGCTTTTGGCTTACCTCAGTGGAAGCCGGCTGGGGCTCGACCCTAGCCTAGCCACTGTGTCTGCCAAAGCCGGGACAATTTGGAGCCTGTAGCAGGGCTTGGCCTCCGCGCAGCCACAGTTTTCCCCTGCCTACCTCAGGGCAGGGACAGGGCCCTTGAGGCTCCACCAGCAGGGATTGGTGTTCAGCTGCATTGTTGCTTCTGTTTGCTTCTCTGCTCTATATTCCCACGCAGTCTTGGAGGGCTTTGCAGGGGCTTTTTTGGGGCACAGCCACAGCTTGCCGCGCCGCGTGGGCTGAGCATGGACTGAACCCAAACCCCCACAGGTCCATAGGCAGGGATCAAGCTTCAGGTACACTGCAGTGTCGGTTAACATCTCTGCTCTCTGTCCCCCCACTTCTCTGGGGGCTGCTCAGCAGCTTTCTTGCGACTGTTCTTGGTGCTCAGCTGCTTTCTTGCGACTGTTCTTGGTGCTCAGCTGTGGATTGCCGCTGGGGCTTGGGGCAGGGAGTGGGCCCTTGCAGGTCCACAGGCAGGGAGTGGCACTCAGCTGCACAGTTGCTTTTCCTTCCCTCACTTCCCTGTACCCCGGCACAGTCCAGTCTCACTTTTTAATTTTTCTCCCCCTCTTGTTCCTGAACTGCTCTCTCACACTCCATTGCAGACTTACAGGACACTCCCATTGCCCTAGGGTATTTGCGCCTGGGCCACACCCAGCTAGGTGAGCTCCAACCTGCATAGATAGCCCAAGGCTAGGGAAAGGCCTGCTTGCTCTCCAGGGGATACTCCTCAGGCTCCTCACCAGGGAGTTCCTGCCTGTGTACCTGGGGACATAAGGCAGCTCAGCCAACACTTATCAATATTCAAACCAATAGCAGGGACTTCAGCCCAGCCTCTGCACCACTGGGGCAGGCAGCCAACCTGCCATCTGGGGCACTCCCCTGATAGGGAAGCCACAGGAAGATAAAGTGGTAGGTTAATAACCTAGCAAAATCAGCTGTAGGCAGTTCGAAGAAGCATTCCTATAAGTCTTCCAGAGAGTGACTAGAAAATGGCACCTGGTCCCTCAAAAACAACTCAACGCAAACAGCCATCAGCCCCAACGACCTCAACGAAAAAAACAGGAGAAACAAAAGACAAAGGCAGAAGATGTGCTGAACATAGCAACATACATAGAAGAAGCAGACATTGAGATACCATACAAAGAAATTCTCAGAATGCTGCTTGGAGCCATGCAAGATATGAGGGAAACAATACAGAAAAGAGATGAAACGATAGAGGAGATAAAAGACATACACCAAAGGGAAATACAGAAGCTTAGGGAGGAAATAACGAAAAACAAGAGCAAAATCATGTTCCTTGAGAATCTATTGGAGGAATCAGAGAACCACATCAGTGTCTTGGAGGACAGCCAAGCAGACTTTAATAAACGTGAACAAAAATCTAATAAGAGCATCAGAGAAGCCGAAGCAAACCTAAGAGCTATGTCTGATGCTATGAAGAGGAACAACATTAGAATTATTGGCCTACTGGAGGAAGGCACAACAAAGAAGTCATCTGCAACTATAGCGAGAGAATTCTTGGAGGAAAACTTCCCCAGTCTAATGAATGAAAACCAAGCAACCATCCAGGAGGCTGAAAGAACACCAGCACAACGGGACCCCAAGAAGAAATCACCAAGGCACATAATAGTTAAATTATCCAACTTTGAGGAAAAGGAGAAAATCATGAGAGCAGCTAGGGCAAAACAAGCAATCACATATAAAGTTCAAAACATAAGGATATGCTCAGACCTATCAGCAGAAACTATGAAAAAAAGGAGAGAGTGGAGTAACATATTTCAAAAGTTGAAGGAAAACAACGCAAATCCAAGAATACTCTACCCAGCCAAATTATTGATCAAGATTGATGGAGAAGTAAAAGTCTTCCCAGACAAGGAAAAACTCAAAAAATATGTTACAACAAACCCAGCCTTACAAAAGATCCTCGCCGACTCAGTATGAGCAGAAGAACAACACTCACCAAGCACAAATAAGAGACCAACACATAGAACAACCTCACCCAAAGCACAACAAAGAGAAAACAGACCCCAAGACAGCAATGGCTTAGAAAACACAACCCATCAATTTGCTGCCTATAGGAGACACATCTCAAGGCTACAGACAAAAATAGGCTGAGAATCAAAGGCTGGAGAAGGACCTACCAAGCAAACAGCAATACAAAAAAAGCAGGTGTTGCAATCCTTATCTCGGATAAAATTGACCTAAAAGTGCAAACCATAAAAAGAGATAAAGAGGGCCACTATATAATGCTCAAGGGAATCATAGACAATAAACCACTAAGCATTGTAAACATATATTCCCCGAATGAGAGACCAGCTCAATACGTCAGTCAACCAAACACTCCAAAAGATTAAGAAAGAAATCACAGACTCGACAATTATAGTGGGCGACTTCAACACACCACTCACTGAGAAAGATAGATCACAGGGAAAGAAACTCAACAAGGAGACTAGAGAGCTAATATCCACAATTAGACAATTTGACCTAATAGATATTTACAGAGCTTTTCATCCAAATAAAAAAATTTCACATTCTTTTCAAGTCCCCATGGCACATATTCAAAAATAGACCACATGCTGGGGCAAAAGGTAAATCTACATAAATTTAAGTACATTGAAATAATGCAGGCCTCTCTCTCTGACCACTGTGCCATAAGACTGGAAATCAGCAAAAAGAAGACGAAGAAAATAAGAGCAAATAATTGGAGGATGAATAACTCTATACTGCAAAAGGAGTGCATACTGGTGCAGATCAGAGACGAAATCAGGAAATTTCTAGAAACCAACGAAAATGAGCACACGATGTACCAAAACTTATGGGACACAGCAAAGGCAGTCATCAGAGGAAGGTTCATAGCAATACAAGCACACCTAAGAAAGAAAGAGAGACTCATGATGGATACGCTGACACAAAATTTACAAAAACTAGAGCAGAGTCAGCAGGAAAACCCTACTAATAGCAAAAGAAATTATAAAAATCAGGGATGAGAGTCAGGAGAGGAAAAATAAAAACACAATGGAAAAAATTAATATCGCTAAAAGTTGGTTCTTTGAAAGGATAAACAGGATCGATAGACCATTGGCAAACCTAACCAAAGAAAGGAGGGAACAAATCTCAATAGCAAGAATAAGGGATGAAAGAGGGGTCATTACAACAGACCCTAATGAAATCAAAAGGATAGTTACACAGTACTATGAAGGATTGTACTCCAGTGAATTCAACAATTTGGAAGACATGGACAAATTCCTGGAAAAACAATCCCTCCCTAGACTATCCTCAGTGGACATCAAGAATCTCAACAGACCCATAGCAATAGAAGAAATAGAAAAGGTTATCAAGGGATTTCCAACAAAAAAATTCCCTGGACCAGATGGCTACACTGGAGAATTCTACCAAGCATTCAGGGAAGAACTAATACCAATCCTACACAAACTTTTCCAGAACATAGAAAAAGATGGCAAACTCCCAAACTCCTTCTATGAAGCTAGTATAACTCTGATACCCAAACCGGGCAAGGATCCCACAAGAATCGAGAATTACAGACCAATATCCCTAATGAACATTGATGCAAAAATCCTTAACAAAATACTAGCCAACAGAATACAAAAGTATATAAAATAAATAATTCACCATGACCAAGTGGGATTCATACCAGGGATGCAGGGATGGTCCAACATATGAAAGACCATCAGTATTATTTGTCACATTGACATGAAAAAGTATAAGAATCAAATGATTATATCAATAGACGCAGAAAAAGCATTCGACAACATCCAACACCAATTCCTGTTTAAGACACTAGCGAAGATAGGAATGGAAGGAAAGTTCCTCAAGACAATACAAGCTATATATGAAAAACCAACAGCCAAAGTGGTAGTCAATGGAGAAAAGACTAACACAATCCCACTGAAAAAGGACCAGACAAGGATGCCCCTTGTCCCCACTCCTATTTAATATCGTGCTGGAGGTTTTAGCTAACAGCATAAGGCAAAGAAGTGACATCAAAGGTATTCGTCTGGGGAAGGAAGAGGTGAAACTATTGTTATTTGCAGTTGATATGATTCTATATATGGAAAATCCCAAAAGTTCCACAAGTGGAGTACTGGAAGCAATAGAGGAGTTTGGCAGAGTGTCAGGATACAAGATCAACAAACAGAAGTCCTTCGGACTATTATACACATCATATAAGACCACAGAAGAAGAGATCAAAAAGGTCGTACCCTTCACAATAGCCAAACACAAATTGAAATATCTAGGGATACACCTGACTGAAAAAACAAAAGCCCTATATAGGGAAAACTATAGAACACTATTACAAGAAACCAAGAGCAACCTCAACAAATGGAAGAATATTCCATGCTCTTGGATTGGGAGACTTAATATAGTTAAGATGTCAGTTCTGCCAAAAGCACTATATAAGTTTAATGCCACCCCAATACAATTACCATCACCTTTCTTCAAAAAAAATGGAAAAACTGATTACCAACTTCATATGGAGAGGGAGAAACCCAGAATTAGCAGAGAACTCCTCAAGAAGAAGGACACTGTAGGAGGGCATGCTTTACCTGACTTTGGCACATACTATGCAGCCACAGTTCTCAAAACTGCATGGTATTGGTACAATGACAGATACTCAGACCAATGGAAAAGAACTGAAAACCCAGAAATAAAAGCATCAGCATACACACAGCTGATCTTTGATAAGGGCCCCAAATATATCAAATGGGAAGCCGATGCCCTCTTTAACAAGTGGTGCTGGAAAAAATGGATATCAACATGCAGAAAAATGAAGGAAGACCCTTATCTCACTCCATGCACAAGAATAAACTCAAGGTGGATCACAGACCTTGAAGTTAAACCCCAAACTATTAGGGCCATCAATGAGGGAATTGGGACCAACTTGAGAACTTTGGCGCAGGGAATGCACAGGCTATCAGAAGTAGGGAAGGACACAAACACAGAGGAGGCACAAATTGACAAATGGGATATACTGAAGATAAAACACTTGTGTACATCTAAAGAATTCACCAAGAGAGTAATAAGAGATTCCACAAACTGGGAAAACATCTTTAGCAATGACATATCAGACAAAGGCCTTATTACTAAAACCTAGAATACTCTGCTAGCTTCCAAAAAACAAAAACAAAAACCAATAGCCCACTAGAAAGGTTCGCAAAGGACTTGAACAGAAATTTTACAAGGACAGAAATCCGAATGGCCAACAAACATATGAGAAAATGTTCCCGATCTTTAGCCATAAGAGAAATGCAAATTAAAACAACAATGAGGTACCACCTGACACCCTCAAAGGTAGCCCAATTCAAAAAATCAGAAAGCAACAAGTGTTGGAGGGGCTGTGGGGAGACAGGAACTCTCATCCACTGCTGGTGGGCCTGTAAGTATATACAGCCACTATGGAAATCAATCTGGCGATACCTAAAACAGATGGAAATAGAGTTACCATATGACCCAGCAATCCTCCTACTGGGCATATACCCAGAAGAGGCAAGGAACAAATCAAGACCAGACATCTGTGCTCCAATGTTCATTGCGGCACAGTTCACAATTGCAAGGAGTTGGAAGCAACCCAAATTTCCATCACCTGACGATTGGATTAAAAAAAACTGTGGTATAAACATACAATGGAGTACTACGCATCACTAAAAAGCAGTGATGAACGTATGAGGCACATAGCGGCATGGGAAGAACTGGAGGAAATCATGCTAAGCAAAGTAAGTCAGGCACAAAAGGACAAGTACAACATGAGCCCGCTGATGTAAGTATTAAAAAATTTTTTTTTTAATGCAAAAGTGGCATAGGGAATAAATCTACTGTATACAAACATTTCTGGGGTGAAGTCTGTGTAGTATGGCAGAGACCAGACCAAAACCAGGGATGCACAAGGTAGACAACAGTGGAGGAGGTGGGGAAAGGAAAATAAAAGGATGACTATAAGGAATCAAAGGGAAGTGGGGGCATGAGGTACTAATCCACCCAAGGGGAGGGTATTGTTTATATCTTCACAGGAAAGTGGGACCAGACTTCAACCCAGTGCCACAAGGTGTGAATGCAATATCCCGGCATGGAGTAGGGAACCAGTGGAGAGGTCTGGGAGGCTGGCCCCAGCACCAAAAATTAAGTGTATTCCTGCCCCTCCCCCAAAAAGAATTTGTTTCAAAGGATGACATTGATTCTGCAGCTCCGGGAGATGGACATATCTGATCAGAGCACATGGGAGCAGATGAAGGGGCAGGAGAAGACAGTGGAACACAGCCTGGCCCACCAGGCCGTGAGGATGATGTTCCGGAGTAGAGCAGCCAGTCTACAGAGAGAACAACATGGCTGGCCCTACTATGAGACATGATGCCCCTCAGTGGCTAAGGGCGATACAGGGGATAGCACCGGAGACACAGTGTGGGAATTGCACCTGACCTGATCCCACCACACCCACACCGAGGCAAAGCACTGGGGGAGTGCAGTGGAACAGCAGGGGAATGGAGTGGCAAGGTCCCCAGGGAATGCTGAAGGTAGACTTTGGGGCAGGGCGTGGTGCCCCAACAGACTGGACTGGAAAACGCTCCTAAGGGCCAGCAAATGATCCTTGAACGAACTACAAGCCTTTCTTTTGTGAAGTGTTTTGTTTTGTTCTTTGTCAGTGGTTTGTTTTTGTTGTTTTGTTGTCTGGTTGTATACTGTTGCTTTGTTTTCCTCTGTCTTGTTTTAGTGCATGTTAGTGTCTCCACATGTCTGTTTGAATAGGACAGGCTGGATGAACTATCTGGAGGAAAAACAATGGGACAGACAGTTCCGGGTGGGGGAGGGGGAGGAGGGTAAGGAAGTGGTGTTAATAAACACAGGGACAAGGGAACAACATGGGACCCAAAATGGTAGTGAGGGGTGAGTGGCAGGCCTGATGGGGAACGATCCAGGGTAAGGTTGCGTAGAGAAGAGGTATAGCTGTAGCCCAGGTGGGGATGGAGCATGGTAGTGGGGCAGGAGGAAAGTCAAGGGAGATGGAGGAAGGAGCTGGGAGTCAAGGGGCATTTATGGAGGTCTAGACAAAGACATGTACATGCAAACATATATATGAGGATGGGGAAATAGATCTAAGTGTCTACATTTATAGGTTTAATATTAAGGTGGCTGAAGGACCTTGGGCCTCTACTCAAGCACTCCCTCAATGCATGAATACTTTCTTTTATTAAATTGGCACTCTATGATGCTCACTCTCCCGACATAGCTGCTGAAGCCAAAGTGGGTGAACAAGTAAATGTGGTGAAGAAAACTGATGGTGCCCAGCTATCAAAAGAGATAGTGACTGGGGTCTTAAAGGCTAGAAGATAAACAAGCGGCCATCAAGCTCAGAAGCAACAAAGTCCACATGGAAGAACACACCAGCCTGGGTCATCGAGTGGTCCCGAAGGGATCAGTTATCAGGCATCAAAGAACAATTAATCATCATATCATTGGCTGCACACCTCCATGATAGGATTGCTGAAGACAAATGGGTGCATAAGCAAATGTGGCGAAGAAAGCGGATCGTGCCCGGCTATCAAAAGAGATAATGTCTGGGATCCTAACGGCTTGAAGGTGAACAAGCAGCCATGTAGCTCAGAAGCAAAAAAGCCCACATGGAAGAAGCACACCAGCCAATGCGATCACGAGGTGCCCAAGGGACCAGGTATAAGGCATCATGCAAAAAAAAAAAAGAATATATGTATATATATATATATATACCATATTGAATGACGGGGGAAGTGCAAAGTGGAGACCCAAGGCCCAAGTGTCGGCCACTGGAGATCCCCTCATAGAGGGGTTAGGAGAGGAGATCGGTCAGTCAGGGTGGAAGGTAGTACCGATGAAGAACACAGCTTTCCCCCAGATCCTGGATGCTTCCTCCCCACAACTACCATGATCAAAATTCTACCTTGCAGGGCTGGATAGGACAGAGGTTGTACACTGGTACATATGAGGGCTAGAGGCACAGGGAATCCAGGGTGGATACCTTCAGGACCAAGGGTGTGAGGGGCAATGCTGGGAGAGTATAGGGTGAGTGGGTTGGAAAGGGGGAACTGATTACAAGGATCCACATGTGACCTCCTCCCTGGGAGAGGGACGGCAGAGAAGGGGGGGAAGGGAGACTCCGGATAGGGCAAGATATGACAAAATAACGATGTATAAATTACCAAGGGCACATGAGGGCGGGGGGAGCGAGGAGGGAGGGGAAAAAAAAGAAAAAAAAAGAGGACCTGATGCAAAGGGCTTAAGTGGAGAGCAAATGCTTTGAGAATGATTGGAGCAGGGAATGTATGGATGTGCTTTATACAATTGATGTAATGTATACGTATGGATTGTGATAAGAGTTGTATGAGCCCCTAATAAAACGTTTAAAAAAAAAGAAAATTGTGAGAGCTGAAAATTAACAGAATGACTTAATTTTTCTGAGTCCTGCAAATTTTGCATATTCAAAAAGGTGGTTTCTCATGTTATAGTTAAAAATTCAACCTCATTTTATAGTTTAGAGTTTTCCTTCTTTGAAAGAATGCCAGGTCCCATAGGTTCTGGAATGTGTGCACATGCACGCATGTGTGCCTGGCTTAGTTTTTGATGTCCCTGAGCATTATAATGGTTACCATGGATAGATGTTCATGGAGAGATTCAAAGTTTCTGTCTACTCAGAGTCTCCGGGAAGAAAGCCTTTGAGAAACCAGTCACTGAAACCCCTCTGCAACATCCCTGTGCAATGACACACATGGAGTCTGCAGGAGTTGGTGTGGGTTTGATGGCATCTGTTTGGCTGGGTTAATTTCTAGGGGTGGGGGAGAATCCTGGTTTCATTTCCTACTCTCAAAGCTGGCAGTTCAACTACACCAGCAGATCTGTATAAGAAAAACGAGGCTGGTTGTTCCTGTATAGATTTTGAATCTCAGATACCTACATAGGAACACTATGAGTGAGAATTGACATTGTGGCAGTGAGTTTGCTTTTTGGGGTTAAAGACAAGGAAGGTTTGTAGGTGGCACACACCGCTTGAACTAGACTGTTCCACTAAGGGTTGATGGATTAAATTCAGCCTGCATTATGTGGAAGACAGGACTGGAGATCTATTTCCACAAATGATACTCCAGAAATGCTATGAGCTGTTCTGCTCTGTAACACATGAAGTTGCCATGAGATGGAATTAACATGACATGGAACCTAACCAAAGGGAAAACAAACATGATGAAAGCATATTCATGTCTATGGACAAACATTGGTTTTATGTTGAAAATATGACTAAATCAGAAACGCAAAATAATTTTCATTAAGAATCACCATGCCCATAGTGAAAAACATGTAAGCCTACTGAGAATTTGACCTATCTAAATTACTTAGTGAATAAGTCCTACTGCTACAGTAAATGTATGGCAACTCCACGAAATGTAAGCAGTTGTATCCCATGATGTGGCAATCTGGTTACATATTAATTATAGCCTAGAAACCACAAGGAAAAGTTTAAGGTCCTATGGCATCACAAACAGTGCACCAGAGTGCACCTGAGAACAATAAAGCAGCGAATAAAACAAGCCTTTTAACAAGAGTACTTGGATAAAGGGTTAGAACAATTAAGTATTTCCATGCCGTGGGAGATAGAAAATGGTAACTTTATTTTCAATAAGATGATATCTTACTATATATAAGAATTATATATTTGAATGTCACCTTGTATTAGGAATAATTGTGACCCAATATTTTTAAAATTAGGAGTTAACCTTAGTAGGACACAATTCTTACACAGTCAAATCAAATAAATTGAAGAAGAAACAGTTAACAAATGAAATAAATACATCAAAAGGATTAAATCAATTTATATAATTAGAATTGGGTTCTATGAAACATTGTCTGTACCCACTAGGATAACTGATAAATGAACGCTTTAAATACTATGTAACTGTGAAAAGAACTCAAAACAACCAAAAAAGTGCTTACTTTGAAGGCATGTGTCACTAAAAGATAATATTAATGCACAAAACCAAAACTCACTGTCATCGAGTCACTTCTGACTGCCTCTGAATTTTCAAAACGGAAACTCTTTACAGTTGAAGAAAAGCTATTCTTTCTCCAGATTGATACACAAAATGACCTGAAAACAAAATATTTTCTGGATTCTGCAAATCAAAGGATGATAAAGGAAACCAAAATTCCCTGTTAATAAAAAGAGTGGACATTAAATCTGGGTCAGCAATGATCTACGAGTCACCAGGGAAGATAAGGGGGTGGTGGCACGGGTAGAAGAGCGCAGTGATAAAGAGGTGAGCCATTAACACAACCAATGTCTGAGCTGAGGTGCTCTTCACACTCCAAGTGGAAAGGTGCAGCATCAGCAGAGACAAAACCCAGGAGCTCTAGTAGAGATTAAAGTCTTAGCACCCCAGTTAGTAAAGGGCTGTGGATGGCAGTGCATGCCTAACGTCCATTTGAAGGGCATCCCTGTTAGGTTTCTCTCTCCGGTCTAAATCTCAGCCTCGGTCCTTAGCTCCACGCGAGAAAGATTTCATGCCAAAGCCGGGCTTGTGATCCAAGTGAATTTAATGAAAGTTCAAAGAAGCATCAGGTTTACGCGGCACCCATAGGATTCCTTTGACCATGCGGCCTGGCAGAGACTGCTCCGGGACACGCAAGGATCTCTCTCCTCCCAAAAGACCACCAGACCACCCAAACAAGACAAGACCAAGAGACCAGGCGCCCAAGAGACCCTCTCCCTTCTGGTCCCTGCCTTTCCAAGGGTTCCCGGGGGAGGTGTGGTGAACGACCCCAGGTCGATCCCATTGGCTGAATTGCAATCACCCAGCCCAGGTGGGCTGATCCAGGTGTAACGCCCATCCAAGCCCACCAGCGGGTAAATCCAGCTTTTGTCTTTGCTGGCTCTCCTGGGCATGCGTAATGGACTTCCCAATTCCCTAGGCTAAGCTACCTAACATCCCCATAGATTAAATCCTCCACCGAATTATTTCTGATTATTAATAAATGTTCTCTTTAAATTTTATTTGAGATTGGAGTCCCTTTTGCAGTCTGAAACAGAGCACAAGCTAGTTTCCGATGGGCAGAAATGACTAAGGAAGCACACGCAGTCAAGATCTGTTTTAGATGAAAAAGGAGACCCCATTTTAAATATAGTTTAAAGAGAATATTTTTTTAAATGTTAAGAGACAAAGACAAAGTAAAGACACAAACAAATCATGTATCTGGAAGAGGGAAGCGACCAACAAGAGGTTGAAATGGCTTCCCAGGTTCACAATTGAGATGTGAATTAAAGAGGTTGTAGGGGTGGGGCAGGGCAAAGGAAACTGCCACAAAAGCATGATTGGTGATCAATGAATACATCACAATGACAGACACTTCCATCCTTAGATAGCGGGCTTACAAGATGGGTCCAGGGCCTCCTGACCGATGCAGTCAGGGCAAGGCTGATTGGACTTGGCTCCTGTCCAGGAGAGCCCCTAAACCATTTGGTGACCTCCATCAAGGACACACATGCAGGCAAACATCCAAGAGACACTGCCCCTCCCTGGGCTGCCTGGAGAGTTGAAGGTAATCCACTCTCAAAAGTCCTCTGCCTGAGGGCCAGATTACCTACAGCCTTGCTTCCTGGGCAGAACACACTCAGTGGAGGTTTACTCGATGTGAGGACTTAAACTGTGCGGGGTTTGGGGCTGTGACTGCTATGGCACCCTTTTGCAAAGCAAGGTGCTGGGAAGTTAAACTCTAATACAGACCACAGTCATCATGGGGTGGCCTGATAACTGCAAGGCTGGCCGCTCCTTTCGGTAAAGGCCACTCTGGGGTCCCTTGCTCTCATGCCTGACACCTGACATGGAGGGAACGGACACCAGACAAGAAACTACACCCAATCGGGCCTTTCTGGCTTGAGAGGTGAGGGTGCATGAGGGGTTCTGGGCAGGATAAAGGAGGCAGAGTATTCCCATGCGTGAATGCTCTGAGGCCTGTACCCAGCTCAGAAAGGATTTAAATGGAAATGTCCCAGGGGATCATGGCGTCCTGGAACAGGGGCCGACAGGGTGCGGGAATTGTAATGTCCTCAGGAACCAAGACACAGCTGGGGACGTCACCCTGCAGGGGCCTCCATTCATGGAATCCACATGGAAACATAGAGACTCACCTATGCTTGTGGGAAGCTCACTCTGAACCTTCTCAGTCAGAGGAAGTAGGTTCAACAGGAAATTGCATCACCTAGGTAGGGGGTGGGGTGGAGTCTGCCCTAAGGGGTGTGACCTGGAAGAGATGGGGAGGGAGGGGCCAAGAGGTGAGCTTCAGCACCTGGAGTGGCAACTGATTCATTCTTAGTTGCATAGTCTGGAAGCTCTGCTGAAACCTGTTCATTTTGGGTGACCCTGCCTGCATTTGAAACACAACAACACACAAGCCATGGCAGAAAGACAAGCTGACAGAAAGTGGTGGGTGGAGAGCAGGCATCCCAACTGGGAATATCCCCAAGAGACACTCCCATTGCATGGATTACAGAGACATACCTGATAGCACCTGATGCCATCTGCTCCACTTGACCATGCCTCTCCTGGCACCATATGACTTCCTCATGAACTCCTCCAATCACGCAAGTCAAAGAGGCCTAAGCCTTGTAGACTCAAGAGCCACAACGGAAAGACCCTTTACAAAACTTCATCCTCAGACACTGATTTCAGGCTCTGCTCCCTATGCTAGACCACCCAGACTCCAGCCTCCTTTTCCCAGGTGCATGCTCAGGTGAGCATCTAGATTAGAGATTCCTGAAAATGCCACAGTTGTCTTCTGCTCCTCCTTGTCCCCCTCCACCTCTGTATCGATCTCCTCATTGCTAAAGATGTATTCCCCCCAGTCTGTGGGTTTTGTATTACTCTTTTGAAGAAAACTTTCTGCGTGCATAACAGTGTCTTATTTCCAGCAAGTTCCAATCATCTAATTGTCCTTCACCAACAGTGTTTCCTTTAATACATTTGTTGTGTTGAGGTCTCTCCCTTCTGTTTCCATATTATTGAGTGTTTTTATCAGGAATGGGTGTTGGATATTGTCATATATCTTTTCTACATCTATTAACATGATCAAAGGGTTCTTATTCTTTTCCCTGTTTATGTAGTCGGTTACATTAATATTTTTTCTAATGTTGAAACATCCTTGCATCCCTGATAATAATCCCACTCAGTCAAGGTGAAATATGAACTCAAAGGCAGGGATAGGTGCTCTCTAACTCAATCAATCCCATTTCCACAAACCTGCACATAAACTATTAGGGTATATGATGTAATCATTCTCCTCAATTAATTAGAGTCATGAAATCATCAAATTTGTTACTGTGTTGTTAAAACACCAGTATAATATATCCCGTTGTAGAGTGTATTTTTAAATGCTTTTACCCCACATTCTCTGCAGTTGTAAAATAAAAAAAATTTTCTCATGCAGATCTACAGTTGTTCAATATTGTCCTTAACTCTTGATTAATCTTGCAGTTATATATTTTAAAACCATGATTATATGTTTTCAACAACTGTTCTGAATGATTATTAAGTTAATGCTTATTTTTAAAAGAAATATTCTAACATTTTAGTACTTATTGTACTTAGAGCCAGTGTACAATGGAAGTTGTTATTGTTTGGTGTCATTAAGTGAGTTCTAAATCATAGTGACCCTGTGTACCACAGGAAGAAACACTGGCCTGTACTATACCATCTTCATAATTGTTCGTATATTTGAGCCCGTTGTTTGCCTTTGTCAATCTAAAACGTTTTCTTCTTGTTTGCTGCCCCTCTACTTTACCAAGCACCAGTTTTAATGTGATGTTACTATTGTATTTACCTCCAGTTTTCAAATACACAAACACACTAAGGTTTTACGTATATGAATAAGAACATATATTCAAAAGGACAATAAAGTCAGACCTGTCATATGAATTCTGGACTCATAGAACCATAGAGAGCAGAGTAAAAGCTCCTTAGGCTTTTGTGTTTTTCCATTTTATAGAACGTACTGTTTCATCTTTACCATAGCAGGTACTGTCCTTATAAACAATAGTCCAAAACTAGACCGATGATGTAGTAGTTTATTTTCTCAGTCTCAGACATGCATAAGCACCACATGGAAGTTAGAGTGTACTTCAGTATCTTAAGAGATGAAAAAAATATTCAGTTTGGACAACAGAAAAGGGGTGAAGGGAGATGACGGACAGGGCAAGGTATGACAAAACAATAATTTATAAATTATTGAGGGTTCATGAGGGAAGGGGGAGTGGAGAGGGAGGGGGAAAAAAAAGAAGACCTGATGCATAGGGCTTAAGTGGAGAGCAAATGCTTTGAAAATGATGAGGGCAAAGAATGTACAGATGTGCTTTACAAAATTGATGTATGGATTGTGATAAGAGTTGTATGAGTCCCTAATAAAATGTTTAAAAAGAAAAAAAGAAAATATTCAGTTTGTTTTGTGTAACATTAAAATTGTGTTGCGATGGTAGAAGTATATTGCTTATTCTTTTACGTGGCCCTGAGCACACCTTGTACCATGTGGATATTCAGTGTCACATAGGGAAGTTGGTGCCTTTAGCTCAGTCAGTTCTGTCTATGAGGTATGTGACTTTGATCATACATCTGATAATAATCTAAACGTTTGTCAGGATAAGAATCTGGGTGTTTGCGGGTTTTTTCCCCACTAAGACCTCCACATTTTATTATTTCCAATTCATCGCAATCCCTTCCTGTATGGTCAGTGTAATGAAGAACAAACTTTCAAATAATGTTGGTGGGAATGATGTCATATTAATCTCTGCCATATCAAGTAAGATTCTTATTTTCCTGAATGTCTATGCAGCTTAATGAAGCCTTAACTCCTGCCTGTTTTTTCACTTATGTGTTTCCGGATCACACCCATGACTACTCTCCTCCCTTTCCGGGTCACGCTGAGACGGGCCGGAAGTGGCGGTGTCCTAGCCGGAAGTGAGTGTCATACCGTGGGTCCTACTTGCTCTGCCTGGTGTGTGGTGCCAGAGAAGCGCCTGCAACCTGAGCACTGTGTAGTCTGCGCGCCCAGGTGAGGGGACGCGCGGTGACCAGTTTGGGGTGACCCTGGTGCACACAGCAGCCTGGCTGCGTGCAAGCGCCCTGCTTCCCCCTCCCCCGCTCCGTCAGCGCCCCTCGCATGGTGAGATGTGGGAGGGTGTCCCAGGGGCTGCTTCCATCCCCCAGTTTTGGGATTGGTTGGGGTTCCTAGGGAGAATTCCTGTTGGAGAAAGTAGGATCCCAGACTGGGGCTTTGGGCGTCGGGGTTCCGGATTCATTGCGGGAACTTTGCGTGTCTCCCCCGCTCCATGGTTTCCTTTCACACAGCGGTGGCTCCTCCCTGAAACTCCTAGAACGTCTTCCGCTCACAGGTGAGCCCCGGGTCTGTGGCTTCTCTCACCACGAAGTGACTGCTGTTCAGGAAGCGAGTGGCTGCAGCTGGAGCACAAAACGTTAGGGCTTCCTCCGGAGGTTTGCCCAGTCTGCTCCCCTGGGCGGTGCCTTCTCTGGGAGCGGGGAAGGGGAGGGGGAGGGGTGCACCCGGTAGTCCAGAAACGCCCTAGCTCATTCTTCACAGCTTGTAGGGCGGCAGTGGGGAGCGCGCTCAGCCATGAGGGTGTTGAAGTGATAATCCAGCGCACCCACCGCGCATTGAGGTGTGATTGGCATTCCCAGGTTGTGGGGTAAGTCCAGGACTGGGACCTCAAGGGAGGTGACCCAGGTTGGTGGCTACCAGTCAACCGTATGGCAGGTGGCAAGTAAAAGGAGAAAGAGACCGGCCCAGCTGTACAAAGATGGGGTTCGGTGAGCAGGAACTCAACCAAAAAGAGGGCCAGTCTTTCTTTGGGAAGGCATATAAGTCTCCAAAGAAGGGCAAGACCCTTCAAGTACGGAAGACCCCCCGTTCCCACATACACTCTTAAAAAATTTTGCATGTTATTTAATTTTTAAAAAACCCTGTTTGTGTTTAACAGAAAAAAGCTGGAGGAAAGCTTCTTAGTGGAGGACAGACAGCTGGAGGAAAGGTTTCTTTAAGAGGGACAGGAGGAAATTGCCACCAGTAATTGTTTTTCATGCAGAGAAAGTAGCCAGTAAAAGACATCCAGGCAATTGAACTGGATCCATTATTTCTGCAAATCTGTTAGTGTGGGGGAGTGTGGGAGCTGCTCCTGCCTATTGCCCAAAGGGATATTTCTGTTTCTGCTGCCTCTGAAGAAGTAGCTTGTCCGATGTTTAGATTTATGCCGACTCCATTTTAACTGTGTATTCCCACCTGGAGTCATTTTATCCCTGCTCTAATGAAAATTCCGAGTGTGTTGCTTGGTTTGTAGGGTACTTTTGGTTTGGTTTTGGTTTTGAGTAAGCGCTTTTAGGAAAATTTCCAGCTTTACCGAAGCCATGAGCTAGATCCGGGAGTTGAAGGAGGCTGTAGAGTTGCTCAAGGAGACCATCCAGGTGGGGTGTGGCTCTGCTAGTGAGGGACTGAGGGGCTGGCCTGGTGCTCCACACCACTCCTTGAACACATGCTGGCATGACAAGAGGCAGCGCTCCCATGAAAACTCACTGGCAGCTATTCTGACCCAGCGACCCTATGGATAGGGTAGAACTGCCTGTGGGGGTTTCCCAGACTGTAACTCTACACAGGAGTAGGAAGCCTCTTTTTCCAGCCAGTAGTTTCCAGCTGATGGCTTTGTGGTTAGAAGTACAGCATGTAACCCACCAGACACCGGGACACCTGATCTCTACTGTAGTCTTAATTCTCCACCCAATCTAGCTCTTCTAGGAAAGCTCATCCCCAAGCCACATGGGACTTCCTACAGTCCCCTGGCCAGGGGGAAGTTCTGTTCAAGTCCTTGCCTGAGTTTGGAGGGTGATTCATTTGCAGAGAACAGCTCTTGTTCATTCCGTGAAGGTTCACACTGTACTTTCTAGATCCCAGCTCCTGTGCAGAGGCAAAAGCCCACCAGCATGTCTGTGTAGGCTGATAGGCCCTACCGTCAGAATTGAGATCAAATTCTAGTGCTTCTATTCATTAGCTGATTTCCTTGGGAAAGTATTTGAGCCTCTAGTGGTTCGTCTCTGAAGCGGGCCAGATATTTGTGGGTTAAGCGACTCAGTGCAGGTCTGGCATGCCGTCAGTGGCTGCTGATATGATCCGTGCTGCAGAGACATGCACACACATCCTAATGATGCTGGACCACGTGGAAAGGAGGCCACGGGACACTTACAGCTGAGGATGAAAGTCCAGGAACATTGCTGGGGCCTGTCCTCCCTTTCAAGTGCCTCAGGGACACAGGCATTTGAAAGGACATGAAAAAAGAGCTGGACACAGGCCAGCCAGGTCCTGGTGCTAACTAGCCTCCCAGAACTCATCCTCCTTCTTGATGAGCACAGGGAACCTTTGGCGGGAGTTGAGCAGAGCAGTGACATGACCATGGCAGCATGATGTATATCACTGGGGCTTCAGTGTGGAGCCTGGTGCAGGTATTTGGAGAAAGGGTGCAGGTGTGGCTGCAGGGAGAGCAGGTAAGAGGTTGGGATAGTTCAGAAAGGAGGTGTGGCTGTGACATAGGGATTGTGGTGGGGGCTGACGGGAAATATCGGAGCTATTTTGCGTTGGGGGCAGATGATAGAGGGGGGTGGCTGGCAGGATTTGGTAGCATACAGGGTCAAGAAATAAAGCCGACTCTTAGCTTTGTGATGTAGGCAAAGCTTGGGGACCTGGATGAGGATCAGGAGGCAGGATGTGGGCATCTATGCAGGCATTTGCATTCCTTACCTGAGTCAGGACCCCAGGAATAACTTGCTACGTTGACTGGCAGTTACTGAACTGGCTGGGTCTTTTCCCTCTGTGTTGCAGCAAGGTCCAACCTGATAAGCTCTCCCGAGATGTCCAAGCAGCCAGACTACAACCCGGGGAACATTGAGAATAAAGCAGAACCCGCTGTAGACCTGCTTCTCAATTACCTGCAAGGTGAGGCTGGTTGCAAGGGGGTGTGGGGTGTCGGGGCAGGGGAGTGGGTCGGAGTTCTGCTGGCTCCTGAACAACTACAGGTGTTGACAGCTGTTGCTTGAGTGAGTATGGGACCTGGGGGACACCACTCACCCCAGTGGACCATGTCATTCCAGCTTTCAAGAAGGCCCTGGACCTGGTCATGCAGGTGCAAAAGCAGACCAACAAAGGAACCAGAAGCAAGAAAAAGCCCCAGTGATGACTCTAACAAATCTGCTAAGAATGGAAGTTTCCCACAAACTTTTTGAAGCCCCCTTGTATCTATCTCACAACTTTTGCCTGTTCAGTTATTTACAGGTTTAAGCCTTATTAACAGCTATTATAAAAATCTGTTTGAAAGCTAACATTCCATGATCCTTGTCATTTTCCCATCACCTCTACCCTCCACCCCCCACTTTCTGCAACTGACCCTGTTAACCACCAGTAACCTTTGACATGTCACTCGGGGGAAGTTCTGTTCCAGTCCCTGCCTGAGTGTGGAGGGTGGTTCCTGTGCAGAGACCTGCTCTTGTTCATTCCGTGAAGGTTCACACTGTCCTTTCTAGATCCAGCTCCTGTGTAGACACAAAAGCCCTCCAGCATGTCTGTGTAGGCTGATAGGCCCTACCATCCGAATTGAAATCAAATTCTAGTTTTTCTATTCATTAGCTGATTTCCTTGGGAAAGTCTTTGAGCCTCATTGAGCCCCTAGTGTTTCGTCCCTAAAGTGGGCCAGATGTTTGTGGGTTAAGTGATTCAGTGCAGGTCTGGCAGGCAATCAGTGGCTGCTGATGCGATCCTTGCTTCAGAGAGACATGCAAACACATCCTAATGATGCTGGACCAAGTGGAAATGACACGGGACACTTACAGCTGAGGATGAAAGTCCAGGAAAATTGTTGGGGCCTGTCCTCCCTTTCAGATGCCTCAGGGACACAGGCATTTGAAAGGACAAGAAGAAGGAGCTGGGCACAGGTCAGCTGGGTTCTGGTGCTAACCAGCCTCCCAGAACTGATATCCAGCTTCCTGATGAAGGCGGGGAACTTTTGGAGGGAGTTGAGTGGAGCAGTGACATGGTCATAGCAATATTAGGTATATCACTGGGGCTTCGGTGTGGAGCCTGGTGCAGATACTTGGAGAAAGAGTGCAGGTGTGGATGCAGGGAGAGCAGTGGGGAGGTTGTGGGTATAGTTCAAGAATGTGGCTGTGCACAGGGATTGTAGTGGAGGCTGATGGGAGATATCAGAGCCATTTTGGTTTGGGGCAGATGGGGGTGGAGGTGGCTGTCAGGACTTGGTAGCATATAAGGTGAAAAAATGATGAATTTTTAATACTTTGTCTTCCTGAGCTGCCCTTTGAAATTATCAGTTCAACTTTATTAACTCTATCATTTCTTCCATTTGCCTTAGCTACTTTAAGTAATGAGCAATTTCAATGTCTCTTCTGATATCCACTTTGATTTTTTTCTTGCTTTTCTGTGTTTAATGACCTTTTGCTTCCTTCACATATGATGTTCTTAATATCGCCCCTCCTCCCCCAGGTAATTAGTGTTCATTTCATTAAATGTTACCTAAATTCAGATTGGATAGCCATAAAATATATTTTAGCTCTTGTAGACTTGTTTTAATATTTTTCAGTTTCAAACAATTTACAGAAATTTCAGACTAAATGTATAATAGAGTTATATAGTTTATGTTTAACATACTTATATCTTTAGAGTACTGACTAACTTCTTGACTAATTTTTAATTTGTGGAGTTTTAGTTGTTGACTTATAGCATTTATGTATTCTGAATACAAGATTATTAGGTATCATGAATAGTTACTGATGTAGGTTGCCTTTTTCAAATTCTTGATTGTGTCTTTCCAATTATAAGGGACTTTAATTTTGATGAAGTTCAACTTATGTTGAACTTGGGCTGCTTATGTTTAAGATGTCATAATTGCTTAAAATGCAAGATATCTTAAGAAACCATTCCCTAATCCAGGGTCACAGACATTTATATATATGTTTTCTATTAAGGGTTTTAGGATTTGGCTCTTACATTTAGGTCTTAAGATCTATTTTGAGTTAGTGTTTGCATAAAGTGCAAGGTGGCAGTCAAAACCCATTCTTTTTTCCTGTATCTAGTTGTTTCGACAGCATTTGCTGAAATCACAGTAACTTCTCTGCACTCTTTTTGAATCATTTAGCTATGTATGTATGAGGTTGAATTTTTAGACTCTCAATTATATTCCATCAATACGTTATCTTTATGTCACTACTACACAGTATAATTACTATAGCTTTTTAGTAAGTTTTCATATCAGGCAATGAGCATTCTCCACCTAGATTTTATTGTTTCTCCAGATTATTTTGGCTATACTAAAACTGTCACATGTCCATAGAAATTTTAGAATCAGCTTGTCATTTTCTGGAAAAGCAAACCTTGAGAGGAATGAGGTTGAATCTGTAGATGAGTTGTAGAATATTGCCTCTGGATAACAATCAGTCTACCAAGCCATGAAAACGTCAGCTTTGTACATGGCTCATTATTTGCTCAGATCTCAGTTTAAATGTTTAGCCTTCTCACATCTTATGCAAAGTTCACTCCTGCTCCACTATAGTACGTTATTTATAAACTTGACATTTATTACCGTCTAAATAGTTTGGCTTGCTTGGTAGAGTTTATGCTTCAAGTAAGTCTTTTATTCTAAAGATTCTCTAGGGCCAAACATAATGCCTACTAACAATAATTGTTCTTAATTTTTGTCGGCCCCAGTTTGTGCTGAGAGTGTGCAGATGGAGTGTTGTGGAGCGGAAATACCGCAAGAAATATGCTTGAGGGAAGTGGGTTTTCGGCACCCCCATAGAAGCATGCAATTAGTGGATGATGGTTCCGGAGGAGTCCAGTCCCCCAGAGCATCTCTCTGCTGGGAGAGCAACTTTCTGGAGAGGTCTCAGATACACCAGAAAATTTTTCTGGCAGGTCCCGGACTCAGAGAATCGTTCTGTTTTGGTCTGGACCCCAAACAGCATCATTCTGGCAGGGTCATGGATCCCTCAGAGCATCATTCCAGCAGGATCCCAGAACCCTAAAACATCATTCCACCGATGCTTCCAGTGCTTCATCAATTTGTTGAAACTTTTGAAATTGAATTCAGTCAATGCTTGGCAACTGGTTTTGGCGAATTCCGTCAGTGCAGCTTGAATATCTTCCATTAGTACTATTGGTGCTTGTTTATATCCTTCCTCTTGAAATGGTGGAATGCCAACTAGTTCTTCTTGGGAGAGTAATGTGTATTCTTTCCATCTTCACTTGATGCTTCCTGGATCGTTCAATATTTTCCCCATAGAATATTTCAATATAGCTCCTTCAAGCTTGGATTTGTTTTCTTCAGTTAATTGAAGATGTAGTGCATATGTTCTTTCATTTTGGTTTTCTCACTCTAGGTATCTGCACATTTCATTGTAATACTTCTCCAGATCCTTTCTGAAAGTTTCTGTTCAGCTCTTTGGCTCCATTTCATATGAAGTGCCTTAGATACTCCATGATTGAAAGCACTTTTCAGAGTCTCTTCTGACATCCAGTTTGATCCTTTCTTTCCTGTCTCTTCAGTGATCTTTTGCTTTCTTCATGTTCTCGGTGATATCCCACGACTCATCAGGTGTCCTGTCCTTGGTGTTTAGTGAGTCAAATCTGCTCCTGACACCTTAATATTCAGGTGAGATAAACTCAAGGTTGTATTTGGCTCCCGGGGGCTTGTTTTAATTTTCTTCAGCTTGAATCTTAACTTAGCTATGAGCAGTTGATGGCATGTTACACAGTTGACTCCCGGACTGAGTTTAGCTGCTGACATTTAGCTTCTCTATCTTGTCTTCCCACTGTTGTAGTCAGTTTGATTCCTGTGTATGCCCACTCCAGGTATTTGCTATGAAGAAGTTGTTAGTCTTGTAAAATTCTATCGTGATCTCCAGATTTATTTTTATCACCAAGACCATATTTTCCAATTATTGTTTCTTCCTCTTTGTTTCCAACTTTTGAATTCCAATCACCAATAATTATCCATGAATTCAGATTGTGTTTGATCAATTTCAGACTGAAGATGATGATAAAATTCATCAGTTTCTTCATTAGCTGTAGTGGTTGATGCATCGATTTACATAACCGTATTGACTGGATTTTCTTTTATGCAGAGAGAAGTACAATAGCATTGTACTTCAAGTAGATCTTGAAATGTTCTTTAGGAAGATGAATGTGATTCCTCTTGAATGTGTCATTCCCAGCATAGCAAACTGTTTGACTGTCTGATTCAAAATGGCAGATATCAGTCCGTTTCAGCTCACTAATACCTAGCACATTGATCTTCATGAGTTCCATGTAATATTTTATGAGTTCTGGTTTTTCTGTATTAGTACTTCATAATTCTGAGTTTCAGTGATTAGATCATTGTCGCTGTTTCTTCTCATATTGAGACATCCTCTATCAGCAAATGAAGGTCTCAACGGACTTATTCCATCCACGTCATTATGATCAACTCTGCTTTGAGCTGGCAGCTCTTCCCTGACCATATTTTGAGTGCCTTCTATCCTGAGAAAGAGCCCTGGTGGTATAGTAGTTATTCATTGGTCTATGAACTACTAATTAGCATTTCAAAACCATCACTGTTTTTTGGGAGAAAGACAGGGCTTTCTACTCCCTTAAAGAGTTACAGTCTGGGAAACACAGGGACATTTCTGTCCTTTCCTGTAGGGTCACTAAGAGTTGACATCGACTCACTGGCAGTGAGTGTTCTGAACTGAGGTCTTATTTCTGGCACTATATATGACAGAGTTCTGTTGCTATTCGTGAGGTGGCAGTGACTAATTCTCCACAAGTGGACAGCCTAGTTCTTTTTCATATGAACTGCTTTCAGGAATCACCTAGCTCGCACGTCAGAAGTTTAATTGATTTGGACTGTGGTATGGTCCACTGGGTTTTTTTTACAGCTCCGTTATAAGTGATTATGCTCGTTAACCAGGCTTGAGAACCACTCCAAAATGAGTCAGTTCTCCCAACCCCAATATTCACCAAAAGCAAAGAGAACATATCACATGCACCCAAATATTCAAACAGGAGATGGCATTACCTCCCTGAGAAGCCCACTGTGGTGGCTAAATGGTCTCATTTCCAGACTCCCCCCGAACCACCTACATGCAAAAAAGTATTTTATAAGCCCCTTCTTTGCCAAAATGACCTTTGTTGGATCATTTCTCTATATTTGAATCGAGACCAAGATCATTCACCTTCTTATTTGTTAGACGTCCAGGAAACACAGGACTTCTGTTACAATTCCTGGAGATAGCTCTCACAGAGGCAAGAATGAAACATTGTGCCTGTGTTCCCATGTTTTAAAGACTGTGTATCAGGACACGATGACACACTTAGAACTGCGATTTCAGAATACAGTACATTATTCCATTAAAAATAAACAACCACAATCATATTGTGTCAGTCTGGGTACATTGGAGAAACAAGTCCACAGAAACATGTATAAGAGAGTTTTATTTAAAAGGTTAATGCACATCAAGAAAACATCCCAACCCAGTGCTGCCCAGGCCAACAAGTCCAATATTAGCCCATACATCCGACACCAACCCATAAAGTCCTCCATCTCACAAAACACACGCAATATTGCTGACTGAGGAGGAAAGCAGAATCAGTGAGCTAGTAAGCATCTCAGCACTGGCAGGGGTCTCCACATGGCTTCACCAGCACCCAGGGCTGCAACAGGGTAGGCCTATGTGGCTTCTCCTCAGGGATGTCTTTCAGGAATGAGCCTTGCCAGTTGAAGAAGGGAACTGGCTAAGGCAACTGCATCGTGGTCCAACCATCAGAAAGCAAGAAACCCGAGAATTAGATTGGTGAGGCTCACGGAGCCATTTATCCCTCCATGCTTCAATTAAGCCCACATGTGTCAGCCAGGTTGGCATAATAAACTTTATCATACCAACTAGAAATTTTTCACCAGTAATTTTTATGTGTCGTAAAACATTGTGGACACCAGCAAGGGATTCTTTTTTATAACTTAACTATCAATAAAATAAGTCAAAACCTGTATGCTTTTCCCAAGACAGGATTTCACAAGAAGAATGAAGCATATGTGGGAACTGGCCATGTGTTAGGAAAGCTTGAAAGGGACAGAATCCTTTAATCATAACAGTAAGGACGCTTAGGTGAACTTGCCCGGACTTCCACAGTCAATAAGTACCAAGCCTGAGATTTCATCCTCATTGTGAGTCCAGATGAACCAATCTTGCCACTAATACCTGCAGGCGTGGGAGTTAAAACCACACCATCATCAACAAGTCAATTCTAACTATTGGGACCCTCTAAGACAGACTTAGAAGTGACCCCTGGTGTTTCTGGAGCCTGCAAGTCAGTGTTCCCCAAAGTGAGTAAAAGCGCTCCCCTGAGGTGGAGGTTGGGATCACTGGAATGATGCAGGGAGGTTGCAACAGCAGATACCTACACTTTATCCCAGGTTATGGGCGATACTACAGAAGTTTTCTATTACCAGAGAAGTGCTGAGTGAGTATTATTTTTCTGTAAAGGGCTAGTTAACCAAATAAGTTTGGGAACCTATGAAATTCTTTTTGTCAAAAGATAGTCTCATTGTTCTCCCACAGAGCAGCTGGTGGCATTGAACTGGTGACCTTGTGTTTATCAGCCCAATACATAATACACTACACCATCGGGGTTCCTTAAGTAGCAGCTAGTTAGCCCAAAGTCAAACAACCAGTTGCCGTCCAGGGGATTCCAAATCTCAGAGACCCACGTGTGACAGAGGAAAGATACTCTTGGGGTTTTCAGTGGTCATATTTTTGAAGTACGATGCCAGGACTTTCTTCAGGGTGTTGTTGCTTGTGAATTTAAACTGTCAATCTCTTGATCAGTCACGGGCATGCACTGCTCCATCCAAGGACTCCAGTTAGGAGAAAAATAAGAACACAACTCAAACAAACTCTCTGCCCTGCACTCAAGGCTGACTCAAAGCAACCCTTTAGGACAGGCTAGAACTTCCCCTGTGGGTTTCTGGGACTGTCTCTATTCACTGGATTAGAAAGCCTCGTCTTTCTCCTGAGGAGCAGCTGATGATTTTGAACTGCTGACCTGTAGTTAGCAGCACAACACATAGCCACTCTGCCACCAAGGCTATTCAGGATGATTATGAGGTAGGCGAGAGCATGGCAATTTTCAGGGAATATAAGAGATCATTGTGACGAGCTTTGATTCTGAGATGGAGAGGGAAGGCTTTGACATAAAATGGTTTTCTCTTTCGAATGAATGTTCTAGTTATAACATGGGAAGTAGGTCATGGGAAGCCAGAGTATGTGTGGAGGACGCCCTGATGGCACTACATTAAGTAGTTCTCAGCCGCTAACTGAAAGCAGTGCTGTGGAAGAAAGACCTGGCCATTCATTCCTGCAGAGACAATAGCCTGGGAAACCCTGTGGGGCAGCTTTGCCCTACCACACGGCTCTACCGTGAGTTGGAATCTGACTGATGCACTACAACAAGACTATGCATGGAGGAGAGGTAATAGCTTGAGCTTTTTGTGTTTTAACTGTTTTATTGACATAATTCACACATACTCCTTTATTCTACTCATATATTTAGCTTCTTATTTCCCCCAAACCTCCCTGTCATGGTGTGAATAACCAGTATTCCAAATGTATGATGAAGTTTTGAACACAAGGATGTGTCTCATTGTACCCCCGCACAGCTAAAGACATAGAGTTGCCATAATTCTACGTCTCCATTTATTTATGTTTTCTCTGTTTCTTCTACTTATGTCTGTCTGGTGCAGACCTACTACTGCACTGTTCTCAGAGTCCTGGTGATCAGAGTTCTGTGGTAAAAATATTTTTGACCAAGGAAAAACCTGATCCCATTAAATACACCTGTCCCCCTGGGATGTTATTCCCCAAGCCTCACTGGCCTTCCTGAGGGCAGGCAAGCTAGGACACAGCCAGGAAGGTGGTTTCCTGGCTTGTTTACCATCAGCATGGAGGCAGCCACTGGAAAAGCAGAGCGAGGCTCACAGTGTGTGATGTGAGTGGCTAATAGGTCAGTCACAGAGAAAATCATTAAGAGGGATATTTCCACACTCAACGCCCCAAACATGTTACTCCTGTGTAACCCTGTAAATTCCACACGTTGCCTAATGAACCAAGCCAAAGGATATGAGACATGTTTAAATTTACATATACAGCATGCATTGCCCACAATTAAACTGTAGTTTATTTCCTGCGTTCTGTTTGTTTAGTGGTTTACATATATGTTTCTAACTACAGGGTTGAAAGTCCACATCAACCAGTCATTTCTTTGGATAAAGATGAGGCTTCCTGCTCTTTTAAGGATTTACTGGTTGGGAGCCTGGGGGAGTATGTCTGAAACAAACACACAAAAGCGCTCCACAATCTGCCTTATCTATTTAAATTAGGTTATGCAGTCAAGGTGATTTGGACAGCCTGTCCCCAACTAAAACAGTAACAAAACAGAGAACAAATATTTATTTAATAGTAGAATTCAGAATGACATCTTCCATCAAAATCTCTCTCCCTGAGCAACACGGCCGGGGTGTTTATAGACAGTGCTTAAGGATGATGATGCTCTAGCAAGCCAACTTGAAATGGAGATTTTGTATTCAGGTTTTTCTCCTTGTTCGTAATGGTCTATCCACATCCCAGCTAAAAAAGTTAGCAACTTCTGTCCTTCAAATAGAAGCGGGCTTAAGTTTTTATTTCAAAGGAGGAATAGCACTGCTGCGTCAACACATCGTGTACTCTTTAACAAATTTTCAAATTTGAAATGAGAAAAGGGAAGTGCATGAAGCCCCAGTGAGGTCCTGTGATGTGTTGCAGCATCAGGAGTACACGCTGCAGACGGTAAATTAAGAAACCTGTACTTTGTATTCTTGCATTAACTTATAATAAACTGCTATCAAATTGAGTTTAACTTAGGGATTGAATTTTGAGGCCTACGTATGTGAAAGACTGAGGTTTACACAAATTGTTGTTAGTTGCTTGTGATAGATAAGGTTTATTGTGCTAACCTGGCTGATAAATACATGGGATTAATTTAAGGGTAGAGAGATAAATGGCTTGGTGAGCCTCGCCTTTCTTATTCTCTGGTCTCTTGTTCTCTAATGGTCTGACCAGTGTTCGGCTGCCTTAGCTAGTTCTTTGCCTCAGCTAGCAAAGCTCACTTCCTGGGAGACATCCCTGAGGAGAAGCCACATGGACCTGCCAAGATGCAGACCTGGGTCTAGAGAACAGCGTGGAGACTCCTGCCAGCGCTGAGATGCTTAAACACTCACTGATTTGACTTTCCTCCTGCATTTGGCATTATTGCATGTGTTTTGTGAGTTTGAGGAGGACTTTGTAGATCTGTGTTGGATATATGGGCTAATGTCAGATTTATGGGCTTGGACTGGCCTGGGTTGGGATGGTTTCTTAATGTACACATAACTCTTACATAAAACTCTCTCTTATATACATATGAATTTCTGTGGATTTGTTTCTCTAATCTACCCAGACCAACACAGTGCTCTCCTGTCAGGTCTGAATCCCTGACCTTATGCTCACAGATTGAAACACTGCCAAGTCCTGCATCATCCTGAACATTGTGGCTCAGTCTGAGCCTATTGTAGCCAATGTGTCCATTCATCTTCTTGAGAATTTTACTGTTTGAGTTGCTGTACATTTCCATCCATGTTGTTCTTTCCCAGGGACTCTCTCTCCTGATAACATGTCCAAGATACATGAGACAAAGTCTGTGCCATCCTTGAACCCAAAGAGCATCTGGCTGTACTTTTGTCAAGGCAGATTGGTTTGTTCTTCTGGCAATCCATAGTACTAGCAGCACCCTTTCCTAGTACCTTCATTCAAATGAGCATATTGAGACCACTAAATTCAGTTTGAATCTCACATACTGTCAGCCTCAATTGCTTATTTCTGACCACTTACCTGCAATGTCAAAAAAGGTAATGTAAAGGAACTCTGAAGAGTGTTGGCAAGCCTCTTCTGGATAGGAGAGGAGAGACTTACTCACTTTAGCACTTTCTCAGGAGCTTACGTATCCTGGATTTCCTTTGACAAGTATTGGAGTATTAGGCTAATATTTTGTGAATCACACCTGGAAAACAGAGGGCTGTTATCCGATCTTGTAAGGTTTTAAAATGTCATTGCTGTCCCTATCCTAATCACGGTCCTTCTCTTCCTCCTGAAGTCAGAACTGAGGCTGTGTTTACTCAATCTTTCACCACCCATGATTTTGTGAGTCTCGCCCCTCCCCCCACCTTATTTTTCCCCGGTGAAGAGGACAAAAGAGCTCTCTTCAAACAAGGATGGGCGTCTACAAAAGATGCAGGCCAGATTCCAAATTTTTTTAGTTGTATATGATTACTGTTTATTTTGAACTGACTTTTAAAATCAGCAAAGCTCAGGAAATCTTCAGGCATCCTTCTTCCTTCTTCCCAGTGACTCTCACAACAGCTGTGAGGGAGAGCATTCATTCTCACCCCCAATATCTAAAAACAAACAAATAAGACACTTTTAAATTACTCAGTCTTTACAAAGTGACTTCGATATCGCCTTGTCTATTTGAGACAAAAGTAATAAAGATCAAATAAGTGGAATTTTCTTGTATGTTCCAGGATCTTTTTGAATTCATATCTGAAAATGTCCTTCACTGCAGTACTCTGCATCCTTACAATTATTATTGTCCATTCCAGAACTGCTTGGTTCATCAATAAACCCTTTGATTATTAACTCAAATTTCAGTTTGGTCTTTGGAAGGAAGAGCAGAAAAAGAAAATACTATGTACATTTCTTGAGAAATGATGTCTACCAATCACTTCCAAATTCCTTAAAAATAGAGAGCGAGAAAAAACAAACAATTCTTAACAATAGACTCACTGTCTCTGGGAAACGTTATCTTTATGCCTTCAATAACTAATATTTTGTAGCAAGATTCTATTTGTTGTAAGTATAATAAATAGATAGAGTCTGACAACAGAATAAGAACAACCAAGTGGTGTTAACAAACACAGGGACAAGGGAACAACATGGGACCCAAAATGATAGTGAGGGGGGAGTGGCAGGCCTGGTGGGGAATGATCAAGGGTAGGGTTGTGTAGAGAAGAGGTATAGCTGTACCCCAGGTGGGGCGGAGCATGGTAGGACAGGAGGAAAGTCAAGGGAGAATGGAGGAAAGAGCTAGGAGTCAAGGAGCATTTATGGAGGTCTAGACAAAGACATGTACATGCAAATATATGTATGAGGATGGGGAAGTAGATCTATGTGTCTATATTTATAGGTTTAGTATTAAAGTGGCGGAAGGACCGTGGGCCTCTACTCAAGCACTCCCTCAATGCATGAATACTTTCTTTTATTAAATTGGCACTCTACGATGCTCACCCTCCTGACACAACTGCTGAAGCCAAAACGGGTGAACAAGTAAATGTGGTGAAGAAAGCTGATGGTGCCTGGCTATCAAAAGAGAGAGTGTCTCTGGGGTCTTAAAGGCTTCAAGATAAAAAAGCGGCCATCTAGCTCAGAAGCAACAAAGCCCACATGGAAGAACACCCCAGCCTGTGTGACCACTTGGTCCCGAAGGGATCAGTTATCAGGAATCAAAGAACAAAAAAATCCTATCATTGGCTGCACACCTCCACGATATGATAGTCGAAGACATGGGTGCATAGCAAATGTGGCGAAGAAAGCTGATGGTGGCCGGCTGTCGAAAGAGATAGTGTCTGGGGTCTTAAAGGCTTGAAGGTGAACAAGCGGCCATCTAGCTCAGAAGTCATAAAGCCTACATAGAAGAAGCACACCAGCCTGTGCGATCACGAGGTGCCAAAGGGACCAGGTATAAGGCATCATGCAGAAAAAAAATTTATATATGTATATATATATGATTTTACATATATACATATATATATCATAGTGAGTGAAGGAGGAAGTGCAGAGTAGAGACCCAAAGCCCATTTGTTGGCCACTGGAGATCCCCTCATAGAGGGGTTTAGGAGAGGAGATGGGTCTGTCAGGGTGCGATGTAGTACCGATGAAGAGCACAGCTTTCCCCCAGATCCTGTATGATTCCTCCCCCCAACTACTATGATCCGAATTCTACCTTGCAGGACTGGATAGGGCAGAGGTTGTATACTGGTGCATATAGGAGCTGGAACCACAGGGAATCCAGGGTGGATGATAACTTCAGGACCAGGGGTGTGAGGGGCGATACTGGGAGAGTAGAGGGTGAGTGGGTTGGAAAGGGTGAACTGATTACAAGGATCCACATGTGACCTCCTCTCTGGGAGATGGACGGCAGAAAAGGTGGGGAAGGGGGACTCCGGATAGGGCAAGATATGACAAAATAACAATCTATAAATTATCAAGGGCTCATGAGGAGGGGGGACCGGGGAGGGAGGGGAAAAAAAGAAGGACCTGATGCAAAGAGCTTAAGTGGAGAGCAGATGCTTTGAAAATGATTAAGGCAAAGAATGTACGGATGTGTTTTATACAATTGATGTATGTATATGTATGGATTGTGATAAGAGTTGTGTGAGCCCCTAATAAAATATTTTTTTAAAAAAAGAACAACCGTGAACATTGTGCATTCTGTTTGAGCCCATTCCCCAGCCTGCTTAACTTTGTGTCTCAATGCAGATCCAACAGCTTGTCCAACTTCCCCTTGGATATAGGATGTTGCCACAGGATGTCGGAATACCTCATTTAATGCCTATACTTATCCTGCATTTTCCTTCCTGAGAAGACCCTTCCTCTGTTGAGCCCTTTCCTCAGAAAAATATCCCATTACACCACATGACTATCAGTTTTGACTAACCTGGACAGGCTATCATGTCCACAAAAGACATCCCCAACCTTCCAGTCACAGATCACGTAGAACAGCATTACTTTGTTCAAAGAACCAAAAGTCACCATAGATAAGTCACCAGACCAAATAAGACAACATTTGGAGCCAAGAAGTATAATGAGCCTTATCTTGCTAAGAATTGCAACCCCACACTAATTTGTAATCATGACCATCCCTATGAAATGTGTTAAACATTCTTCATCCTATACTTTGGTATACCAATTTATTGGACTAGTTGTCTACAAGTGTTAACATGGTCCACTATTTTGTTCAGGAGCTTCCCTTGGGGAATCTCCCGGCTCAGTCCTTGTTTGCTCCAAGGAGATCGGTCCCCATTTACTGTCATGCAGCTCCTGTCTTTGTTTCTCTGCAAGAGTCGTGTTGGTAACATGTCACACATTTCTTTTTGCTGAGTGTTTTTCAACATAAAATTATACTCTGTTTTCCAGAGTCACTATGAGTCAGAAGCAGCTCAATGGCAGTGAGTTTCACTTTGGTTTTATCCCAAAGAAGATGACGGGGTCATAATTTATTTTCAGCTTCTGAGAAAACTATGAAGATCTCTATTTTATTCCGCAGGCTTCTAGTATGCAGAGCACCTCACCCATTTCCAGGTGAAATTTCAAATTAGTGAAAATGTTACATCATGGCCAGGGTTCTATAGGATCCACAGACCTTGTCCGTAAGTCATGAAATTCCTGTGGAGAGTCTTCTGGCTAGTGGGAACTTCTCACTAGTCTTGTCAAGATTCCAAAAATAGTTTGACATAATTAGGGTTCCATTACTTGTCATCAGTGATTATTTTTCCTGTTCCCAGTTGCCCATGGTTTGGGTCCAGGATTGATGAACCCTTCATAGATCCTCTCCCTAAGCTTCACTGTCTCTGAGGACTCCATATTGCCAGAGCTAGAACTGCCAAGATGCTATTGCTTGGTATGCTCCTGTGACTGGTGACAGTTCCCCAATGTGGAGATTCAAATATCTGACCTGGGTCTATGGGAATGGTTGTGACTACAAGTGACTGACACAGAGATCAGTGTCTTTATTTACACTTGTCCTATTCCAGGTGTAGTTTCAGGAGTCGGGTCCAGGATTGGTGAAACCTTCCCAGAAGCTGTCTCTCACCTGCACTGTCTCTCTGGTTTCTCCATCACAAGCAGTAGTTATTTCTGGAGCTGAATCCACCAGAGCTCGAGGAAGGCGTTGCAGTGGACAGGACACATATGGCCTGATGGTGGTACAGATTATAACCCATCCTTCAAAGCCGATTCGCCATCACCAGAGACACATAGAAGAATCAGTGCTCCCTGCTGCTTAGCTCCATGACTGCTGAGGACATGGCCATGTATTACTGTGCAAGGATCACAGTGAGGGGAAGTCAGTGTGAGCCCAGACACAAACCTCCCCTGCAGGGAAGACAATGGGCAGCAGAGGATGCGCAGGACCCGCAGAGCACACACTCCCAGCCCTGGGCAGGCACAGATGGATGACAGGGAGTATTTCCTGTCAGCCATGTGTCCTCAACCAGCTCTCAACATCCCCAGGGCCATTTTTTCTTTTTTAATTTTTCACCCTTCCCTCTAAATCAGTGGTTTTCAAACATCCTAATTCTGTGACACTTTAATACAGTTCCTCATGTTGTGATGGCCACCCCACCATAAAATTACCGTATATACTCGAATATAAGCCGACCTGAGTTTAAGCCAAGGCACCTAATTATTACCTGGAAAACCAGAAAAACTGATTGACTCGAATATAAACCTAGGGTGGAAAATGCAGAAGCCATCGGCGAGTTTCAATAATCAAAACAAATGAAAATAAAATTACTAAAAATGGAGACATCAGTGGAGTAATGTATTTAAATATTTATTTTATGTAAAAAACATAAATAAAAGGGCAACAAGTCACTTAACATTAGTAAACCAACACAGTAAGTGGAAAATAGGTTCAGCAAAATTAATAAGGTATGAACAATGATATACCTTAAGAGTACTATTCTCTGAGCTCAATCAGCAACCAAGCTAAAATGTAAAGAGTTAAAATCCTTCAAAACTGGATTCCTCATCATCATCCATATCCCAATGCAGAGCTTCAGCTGGTGTGAGGTCATCATAGACGCTGTACTCACTGAGATTGCCATCATTGCCATCACTGCTGTCATTTTCATACAATGTGCAGTCTTCACTGCCTTCCATAGCATTACTAATACTACATTTCTGGAAGGCACGTTGCACCATGTCTTCTGGAATGTCTTCCCATGCATCTCGAACCCACTTTTCTATTAATGCTGTGTCAGGATTCATGAAATTTCCTCCTTTTGTTAGTCAGGCTTGACCAGATGACATCCATTCATGCCTCTGACCTGTGTATAACCCAAACCCCAGACTCTGAGACTCAGAAGAATCCCTTCTCAGTTCCATCGATGAGCAAGGCATTGCAGAGAGAACTGTAGAATCTGCAACAACATTTTTTGGAACTTGAGGTTCCAGTTCTACAGACCCATCTTCTGCCTGGTCTGTCTCTTTGTCGGGTGAGTTGGATGGCACTTCAGACTCCAGAAGGTACTGGACTTTCCTCTACTGCCTCCTCCATCTGCATTTCAGAATTGAGTTATTACATCGTGGGGCAGGGTCCAGGGAACTACATCAATATCAGTGATGCAACAGGAAAGCCACCTGCTCTTTGATGTGGCACCACACGACCTCACCTGCTCAGAACACCCCTTTGGGCTAAGAACTGTCTCCCTGGTCCTAATTCTCTTGATCACACCAGGGACTGGACTCAGAGGTCAACTCTGCCTCCTCTTCATCTGCAGAAGACCCTGTAGTGAGTCAGGAATGCTGTCGAAACCCTGCCAAGGCCAAAGCAAATCCTGACACCTCCCCAGATTCCACTACCACAAAATCTCTTGACCTGTCCACACCACCCTGAGAAATGTTCGTCAGAAATTTTCTTCTTGCTTGGACCCACAATCAATGCTCATGGAATCAGCAGTTGAAAGACCAAAAGATATATTACATTAGACAAATCTTCTGTACAAGATCTCTTCAGAGTATTGAAGTGCAAGGATCTCACTTTAAGGACTTAGGTGTACTTGATTACCCGCACTCCCTCAGAAATAGAAAACATAACTAACTCAGCATTATATTGAAATTCAAGTACACTTGATCGTTCTTCATATATCCCTAGTGAGTGTTATTCATGGTGAACCAAAGACCTACCTTCCACAAAGACGTGATAGGTTTATAGGGAGTTCTTAGGATACTTGAAGCAAAGGAACCCACCTAGCCTCAGGTGCAGTGGATAGGATAATTACTGATTGCTTTTTGAAACTCATGATTAGCCTGTCAGATAGCAAGGGTTGACCTAGAGCAGTGATCCAATTCAATCGCTCCCCCAGGACTCTTTAACTGAATCTTGACTTTTCTCAACCTATCTACCAATAACCTTGCACTACAGTTTTATTGAATAGGAAATCATGCTTCCTCAATGCAAATACTATTGTTATTGTCACTTTCATTGATTTGGTTGCAATCTTAGTGTCTCCATGTACGATAGAATGAAATCCTGTCCTGTCCTGTGTCATCCTCACAGTCCTTGCTATACTCGATCTCATTGCTGCAATCACGGTGACAAGCCATCTAACAGTTAGAATCTGTACGCTACACAGCAGCTCGTGTTTTTCTGTGTGCATTCGTCTATTGGTGTTAGAGCCTCCCTGTGGGTTTCTCAAAATAGCCTGTTATGAATGGGTGTCTACTATTTGTCCTCACTGCCTGTTTACTATTTCCCTGTCCCTAGTTGTTCTGCTCCATTCCAGCTGCAGGAAGCCCTCTGAGGAGTGGTGAAACCTCCCAGATCCTCTCCCTAACCTGTGCCGACTTCTCCACACACACCATAATCACTTAGTATTACAGGAGCTGGACCAGCCGATACCTTTGGAAGGAGTCAGAGTGACTGTTAACAATAGGCTTGGGTTGTCGGGAAAAAAACTGCACTGGAGTTCTGAAGAACTGACCTTCAATCTCCAGAAGTGAGCCCACAAACTCCTTCTATCTATAGTTCCTTTCTGTGACCACTGAAGACAAGACACTTTTACTGTATGGGACAGTGGAAGTCAGTGGGCCCAGACACAAACTACTATACAGGAATAGGGCAGGGCTGTACCAGAAAGGTGGGTGCACAGGGCACAGGACATGTGACTCCCGCATGGCAGAATTAAGAGAGGAGGCATCAGTTTGTAGTGGCTGGGTTCTAAAAGATAAAATGGGCATGCTTTATGAACAATTTTATGTAAAAAAAACCATCAATGTCAAAGCAAGGAGGAAATATCTTGGAAGACAGTGATAAGGATAATAATGTTCACCAACAAGAAACATACCAGAGCTATCTGTCATCGTGTTCACATGAGGAGTAACCATCTGTCCATCCACCCTGAGGAGGAAGGATACATTCTGAACTCTCATGCCACAGAGGTTCTCTTTTATGTATGATAGTGTTTATCAATTTAAAATGTCATTAAGTATTGCTAGCTTTTAAATAGAGGAGCAGCAGCAGTGCTTCTGTACCATGTGTATAAGCAGCCTTTATAAAAGCCTCCATTCTCCTGTGAGGGTGCTTCGGTTTCTTGGGTCACAAGGAGAACTCCAACACAGGTAGTCCACTCCTCTGCTTCTGAGTGGAGGGCCACATGCAAATGCAGCTCTCTCAGTGTGCCAGTGAAACCTGTAGAGCTTCTTTCCTGGGAGCTCTGGGCAGGAAGCCCCACTACAAAGGGCCTCTGCTCTTTCCATTTTCAGCTAACTCAGAGGACACATCATGAATTTTGGATGGGGTTGGGTTTACATTTAGGCCATTCTACATGGTAATAATTGACGACAATGCTGTGTGGTTGTATGTAGAATTGTGGGGTGGGGAGAGGGAAGTGGTCTTATCACAGTGTCTCTGTGTTTACAGGTATCAAGTGTGAGGTGCCGCGGGTGGAATCTGGAGACGGCATGAAAAAGCCGGGAGGGGGGGGGTTCTCTGAGACTCTCCTGTGCAACTTCTGGATTCACCTTCAATGACTATTATATTAATTTGATCCGGCGGTTTCCAGGATAGAGACTGGAGTGGGTTGGTTTTATTAGAAATGCAGCAAAAGGTCAATCAACAGAGTATGCTTCATTCATGAAAGGCAGATTCACCATTTCAAGAGATAATGCCAAAAGCATCACCTATTTGCAAGTAAATGTACTGAAATCTGAGGACACAGACATGTATTACTGTGCAACACACACACTGAAGTCTATTTAGTGTAAACCAAGACACAAACCTCACTTACAGTGAAGGATGGAGCAACAGGGGGTGCTCATGCCCTACTAAACCATCCCCAGGAGCAGACACGTGTGTGGTGAGGTGTTTCCTGCCAGAGGCTGTGGTTTTCCTCCCACTTGAGCCGGAGAATTATTAAGCTGTACATTCAAGACTGTAAGCAGTGTAGCTTGTGACACTTCATTCTTGTTTCTTTGTGAAACAGGTTTTGATGTAGGGTAGAAAGGGGGAACTGATTACAAGAATCTGCGTATAGCCTCCTCCCTGGGAGAGGGACAGCAGAGAAGAGGGCAGGGGGAGGTGTCAGACAGTGTAATATACGACAAAATAATAATAATAATAATAATATATGAATGATGAAGGGTTCATGAGGTAGGGGGGAGTAGGGAGGGAGTGGGGAAATGAACAGCAGATATTAAGGGTTCAAGCAGAAGGCACATGTTTTGAGAATGATGATGGCAACAAATGTACATATGTTCTTGACACAATAGATGGATGTATGGATTGAGATAAGAATTGTAAGAGCCCAAAATAAAATGATTTGAAAAATAAAAGAAAAAAAGAATTTTAAATAAATAAAATGAAAAAGCAATAAAAATCGAACAACCATACTTCAAGACCCAAACCCTGGATTTTGAGAAGGATGTCTATCTTTGAAGAACCATCCCTTGTGGATTATTCTTATGAAATAATCAAATCATAAACTGGATATCTGGATAAGAATTTAATCTCCGATTTATTGTTATCCCCAAGCCCTCACAGGCTGCTGTTTTTAATGAATCTGAATTCCTTCTATGTTTCAGGCAGTGCCATGAAGCCTGGGACCAGTCGTCTGTGTCCTGTGCCTAAGTAAAGGGTCTTTTCCCCACTGTCTTCTCAATCAATATCCATAACCTGGAGCACAGCTATGAAACCCTGATTTCTTCAGTAGGAGATTCTATGGCAAATGCTAGATACTGTGAGGGGTCTCCTGTCATGATTTGAATAACTAATATCCCATTTGTAGAATCCTTGAAAAGGAAGTGCTATCTATTAAATGATGTGCCTCACTGAACCCCAGCACAGCTAAAGACACACAGACTCCAGAATTTATTTTCAACATCTCCATCTATCCATCCATCCTCTGTTTTTTTGTACTTATGTCTGTCTGGACCAGAGCTACAACTTCTCTGTTCCTATAGCACAAGTTTTCAGAGTTTTTGAGGTAAAAGTATTCTTAATAAGTTATCTGCCCAAGGAAACACCTTTCCTGATTTCACTGAATACACCTCTCCCCCCAGGACGTTATGTGGATGTGGACCTCCTGAGGGCAGGCAAGCGAGGATGCAGTCAGGAATGTGGTTTCCTGGCTTGTTCACTATCAGCTTGGAGGCAGTCACTGTAAAAGCAGGGCGAGAATCTCAATGTGTGGGGTGAGTGGCCAATGAGCCAATCACAGAGAAAATTATTTAAAGGATCACTTCCAGACTCACTTCATATAAATGTAGATAACTTCCCAAACACATTAGCCCTGTGTACACCTGTAAATTCCACAGCATGTCCAAGGAACAAAGGCAGAGGACATAAGGGATGTGTAAATTTACACATATAGCACGCACTGCTCATTATTAAACTGTAGTTTACTTCCTAAGTCCTGGCTGTTGAGTGATTTCCATGTATGTTTCTAACCACCAGGTTGGCAGTCCACATCAACTGATTACTTCTTTGGAAAAAGTTGAGGCTTTCTGCTCTTTTAAGAATTTACTGTCTTGGTAACCCACAGGACTATGAAAAATTAAAATAAAAGCACACAAAACTCTTATTTATTTAAATTTATTTATACAATCCAGGTGATTTGGGAACCCTGACCCCAGATAAACCATTAACAAAACAAAGATGGGAGGGAGAACACAAATATTTACTGAATATTAGTAGCCAAGGGGGACATAATTCATCTTGTCCATCAAAATCTGTCTCCCTGGGCAATATGTCAACGGGTGCTTTATACACAGTGTTGGAAGGTGTTGGAGGGTCTTTTGTTTCCAGGGTTTTCTCTTTGTAGGGGCATGTCCACATCGCAGATAAAATTGTTAGTACTCTGTACTCAACTAGAAGTGCACTTTATATTTTAATACATTTTTATATCAAAGAAGAAGCACAATAATTTGTCAACACACTATGTACTCTAACAGAATTGTGAATTTGAAGCAACAAAAAGGAAAGTTCATGAAGCTCCAGTGGGTCCTGTGGTGTGTTGCAGCATCAGGAGTACACACCGTGGACAGCAAATTAAGCAACATGTAACTTATGTTGCATTAATTTATAATAAAATGGTGAATCTCTAATAAAATGCAAAATCTGTCAGAAAATGTAAAACTGTGAAATCTGTTCCACGTCCATAATCTGATACATTTACTTATGGGTGTGCTTGCCTACAACTTTAAACCACACCCACCATCGTTTCCTCTGGAGCGCACCTTGGGGAATCTTCTGGCTCAGTCCTTGCTTGATGTAAGTAAAGTGGACCCCTTTCACTGTCATGCAGCCCTGTCTTTGTTTCTCAGATAGAGTGGTGTTGGTAACATGCCACACATTTCCTTTTGCCGAGTGTGTTTTTCAACCTAAAACTCTACCTGGTCTTACAGAGTCACTATGAGTTGAAAGAAACTCAGTGGCAGTGAGTGTGGTGTTGGTGTTATCACAAAGAAGAAGATGGGGTCAGACTATCCCATGTCAGCTTCTGAGAAGTCTGGAAATGTCTCTACTTTATTTCTGGGGCTTCTAATATGCAGAGCATTTTATACATATCCATGTAAAATCTCAAACCGGGTGAAAAACATTATGTCGTGAACAGGGTTCTCTAGGATCCACAGGCCTTGTCCATAAGTCATGTGTTTCCTGTGAATATTCTTCTGACTAGCAGTTTCTTCTCTCTGGTAGGGTTGAGATTCCAAAAAAGTGGCTTGTCATAATGAGGTGTCCCTTACTTGTCACTAGTGATTATTTTCCCTGTTCCTAGTTGTCCATGATTGGGCCCAGGAGTGATGAATCCCTCACAGGTCCTCTCCCTAAGCTTAGTTAGGTATGATGAGCCCATTTTGCCAGAGCTGGATCTTCCAAGGCCTGCAGAAGAGTTTGGAGTAGGTGTTACCAATATTTTTAATAGAAAAAACAACCACTCATATCTAAGGAGCAGATTCTCAACTCCAGAACAATGTCTACCAAACAGTTCTCCCTGCAGCTGAGCTCAATGACCCTGAGGGGACAGCTGTCCATTACTGTGTGAGAGGAACAGTGAGAGGACTCAGTTCTGTCGCAAACACAATGTCCCTGCCATAATGACATAGTTCTATAGGGATAATGGTGCAGTGGAAAGCACAGAGGCACGACTTTTGAGACCAGTGCAATGTGGAAGGCATGGGAACAAGGACCACCCTGTTAGCATCTAGGATTTCTGTTTCCTCCAAGAATTCTTTCTTCCTTAATATTTGTTACAAAACCCCATAGATAGTTCAATATTCTTATGGAAATAGATCTGGTGATATCTAAAACAGATGGAAATCGAGTTACCATACAACCCAGCAATCCCCATACTGGGCATATACCCAGAAGAGGCAAGAAACAAACCAAGGCCAGACATCTGTGCTCCAATGCGCATTACAGCACAGTTCACAATTGCAAGGAGTTGGAAACAACCCAAATTTCCACCAAATGACGAGTGGATTAAAAATCTGTGGTACACAATTCTACCTTGCAAACCTTGTTAGACCAGAGGATGCACAGCAGTACAGATGGGATCAGGAAACACAGGGAATCTAGGACAGATGGACCCCTCAGGATCAACAATGAGAGTGGTGATATCGGGAGGGAAGGGGGCAGGGGATAGAAAGGGGGAATCAATCAAGGGGATCTACATATAACCTCCTCTCTGTGGGATGGGCAAAAGAAAAGTGAGTGAAGGGAGATGCCATGCAGTGTAAGATAAGATAAAATAATAATTTATAAATTATTAAGGATTTATGAGGGAGGGGGGTGCAGGGGATGGAAAAAAGGAAAATGAGGAGCTGATTCCAGGAACCCAAGCGGAAGGCGAATTTTGAGAATGATGAGGGCAATGAATATATGTGTGTTTTACACAATTGATGTATGTAGGATTGTGATAAGAGTTGTATGAGCCCCAATAAAATAATATTTTAATTTACATATACAGCATGCACTGCCCATAATTGAATTATCATTTATTTCCTGAAAAAAAAAAGCTGTGGTACATACATACAATGGAGTAGTATGCATCACTGAAAAGCAGTGATGAATGTATGAAGCATATTGCTGCATGGGAAGAACTGGAGGAAATCATGCTAAGCGAAGTAAGCCAAGCACAAAAGGACAAGTACAACATGAGTCCGCTGAGGTAAGTTTAAAAAAAATGCAAAAGGGACATAGGGAGTAAGGACCAGGTAGTATGGCAGGGGCCAGAGCAAATCTTGGGATACATATGGTAGCCAATTAAAAGGATGTTGGGAAATAGAAAAAAAAAAAGGGTAGCGGGAACACAGGGCACTGACCCACCCAAGGGGAGGGTATTGTGTATATCTCCACAGGGAAAGAGGGACCAGACTTCAACCCAGTGTTCCAAGATGTGTATGCAACTTGCTGGCATGGAGTTGGGAACCAGTGGAGAGGTCTAAGGGGCGAGCCCCAATCCCAACTACATGGACACCTTCTCCTCCCCTCATAATAGTTTATTTCAGAGGACAGCACTGAATCTGAAGCTCCAGGAGAGGGACATGTCTGATCAGAGCACAAGGGAGCAAATGGGTAAGAGGAAGAGAGAGTGGAGCACATCCTGGCCCACCAAGCCTTGGGGACAATATTCACGCCCAGAGCAACCAATCAAGAGAAGACCACATGGCCAGCCCCACTATAAGATGTGACATCCCTCACTGACCCATAGCGCTACAGGACACAACACTGGAGACACAGTGTGGGAATTCTACCCGATCTGATCCCACCACACTGAGGCAAAACACTAAGGGTGTGCAACAGAACAGCAAGGAAACAGAGCAAAGAAGTCCCCAGGGAATACCAAAAATAGACTTTGGGGCTAGAGTTTGGCACCCCAACAGACTCCACTGGAAAACCCTCCTAAAGGCCAACAAACAGTCCTTGACCTAACTGCAAGATTTTCTTTCTTGTTGTATTTTTTTTGGTCATTGGGTTGTTGCTGTTGTTGCTTTGTTTTCTTTGGTTGCTTGGTTTTGCTCTGTCTTGTTTTTGTGCATGTTATTATCACCACAGGTCTGTCTAAATAAGATAGGCTGGATGAACAATATGGAGGAGAAAACAATGGGACCTACAATTCCAGGGGGACATGAGAGAGGAGGAGGTGGGGTGGGGGGAGGTAGTGATGTTAACAAGCTCAGGGACAAGGGAACAACAAGTGATCCAAATCGGTGGTGAGGAGGGTGTAGGAGGCCTGGTAGGGCATGATCACGGGTAATGGAACCAAGAGGAATTACTGAAACCCAAAAGAAGACTGATCATGATAGTAGGCCAAGAGGAAAGTCAAAGGAAATAGAGAAAAGAGCTACGAGGCAAAGGGCATTTATAGAGGTCTAAATAAAGGCATGTACATATGTAAACATATTTATATATGAGGATGGGGAAATAGACCTATGTGCATATATTTATAGCTTTAGTATTAAGGTAGCAGATGGACATTGGGCCTCCACTCAAGAACTCTGTCAATGCAAGAATACTTTGTTCTATTAAACTGGCATTCTATGATGTTCACCTTCCCAATGCGATAGCTGAAGACAAAGCGGGTGCATACACAAATGTGGTGAAGAAAGCTGATGGTGCCCGGCTATCAAAAGATATAGTGTCTGGGGTATTAAAGGCTTGAAGGTAAACAGGCAACCATCTAGCACAGAATCAACAAAGCCCACATGGAAGAAGCACTCGAGCCTGTTTGATCACGAGGTGTCAAAGGGATCAGGTATCATCAGAACAAAAAAAATCAGATCATTGTGAATGAGGGGAAGAGTGTGGGCTGGAGACCAAAAGCCCATTTGTAGGTCACTGGATATCCGCTTACAGAAGGGCCTCGGGGAGGAGACGAGCCAGTCAGGGTGCAATGTAGCAAGGATGAAACATACCACTTTCCTCTAGTTCCTAAATGCTTCCTCCCCACCCACTATCATGATCCCAATTGTACCGTAAAAATCTGTCTAGACCAGAGGATGTATACTGGTACAGTTAGAAGCTGGAAAAACAAGGAATTAGGGTGGATAATCCCTTCAGGACCAGTGGTGAGAGTGGCAGTACTGGAAGGGTAGAGGGACGGTGGGTTGGAAAGGGGGAACCGATTTCAAGGATCTACATGTGACCTCCTCCATGGGGGACAGACAACAGAAAAGTGGGCAAAGGGAGACGTTGGACAGGGCAAGATATGACAAAACAATAACTTATCAATTATTAAGCATTCTTGAGGGAGGGGGGAGCGGGGAGGGAGAGGAGAAAATGAGGAGCTGATGCCAGAGGCTTAAGTGGAGAGCAAATGTTTTGAGAATGATGAGGGCAATGAATGTCCAAATGTGCTTTACACAATTGGTGTATGAATGGATTGTGATAAGGCTTCTATGAGCCTCTAATAAAATGATGTTTAAAAAAGAAAACAAATGAAAAATACCTGGATTTAGTTTTTACCTTGAAAAAAATATTGCAATATTCATTGCTTTATAGAGTTTCTACATGTAAATGTATTGGACTGAATGACAATGAAAGCACAAAATAACACACTATGTGGGCTTCAACAGAAGTGGGCTATTTGTAGCAACATATACCAGGATAATGCAGAAATACAACTCTGTGTTAATCTAGGTACTTTAGAGAAACAAATTCACAGAAACTGATGTATAAGAGAGAGTTTTATATAAAGGTTAAGTGTGCACCAAGGAAACATCCCAACCCAATGCTGCCCAAGCCCATAAGTCCAACATTAACCCACATGTCCAACACCAATCTACAAAATCCTCCTCCATCTCAGAAAACAGACGCAATGATGCCGATTGCAGAAGGAAAGCTGAATCAGTGAATGTGTAAACATCTCAGCAGTGCAGGGGTCTCCACACGGGTGCTCCAGCACCGAGGGCTGCATCGGGGTAGGTTCTTGTGGCTTCTCCTTGGGATGTCTTGCAGGAAGTTAGCCTTGAAAGCTGAAGCAGGGAACTGCTAAGGCAGCTGCACCCTGGTGCGACTATCATACAGCAAGAGACCCGAGAACTAGAAAGGCGAGGCTCACCGAGCCATTTATCCCTCCACCCTTCAATTAATCCCTCATGTATTTATCAGCCAGGTTGGTACAATAAACTAACTCAAAGTCTAAAATTAATTACCTCAGTTTCTATCTAACAGAACTAGAAAATGATGAGCATGCCATCTCATAGGCTAGTAGGGGAAAGTAATAAATAAGGGAACTCAAATAAATTAAATACCAGGAAATATAAGCAACCCAATTATATGGAAACAGACTGTTGGAAGGACACAAACACAGAGGAAGCACAAATTGATAAGTGGAATATACTGAAGATAAAACACCTGTGTACAACAAAATGCTTCACCAATAGAGTAGTAAGAGAGCCCATAGACTGGGAAAACATCTTTAACTAGGACATATCAGGCAAAAGCCTTATACCTAAAATACAATACTCAGTCCACAAAAAGAAAAAAAAACCAAATAGCTCTATGCTGAGGAGGGGAAAGGACCTGAAGAGAAGTTTCACAGGGGTGGAAATCCTAGTGGCCAATAAACATATGAGGAAAATGTCCCAGATCATTAGCTATAAGGGAAAACAAATGAAAACAAGTGTGAGATATTACATAACAAATTCAAGGATGGTCCAATTAAAAAAATCAGACGTCAACAAGTGTTGCAGTGGGTGTGCTGAGATAAGAAGTCTCATCCACTGCTGGTGGACTTGTAGGTATGTACAGTCATTATGGTAATCGATTTGGCAATACCTAAAAAAAAACGGAAATCATGCTACCATGTGACCCAGCAATCTCCCTACTTGGCATATACCCAGAAGAGGTAAGAGATAGACCATGGCCAGACATCTGCGCTCCAATGTTCATTGCGGCACAGTTCAAGAAGACCTTGGAGGAACCTAAATTTCCATCAACACATGATGGTATTATAAAACCGTGGTACATACATACAATGGAGTACTACACATCCTTTAAAAACCATTGATGAATGTGCATGAAGCATATCATCGCATGGGAATAGTTGGAGGAAATTCAGCTAAGCAAAGTGAACCAAGCAGAAATGGACAAGTACAACATGAGCCCACTGAGGTAAGCTTAACAAGCACAAGGGGCATAGGGGGCAAGTCACTAAAGGCATAAACTCCCGGATGAGGCCCGGGTACTCTGGCAGGGGTCAGACCCACCCAGGGATGAAGGTGCCAGCTGACTAAAAAGGAGGGGGAAAAAAGAAGAAGCAGAAGACATGGATATTGGGGGAACAGGGCACTAACCTACCTGGTGGGGAGGGTACTGTTTGTCTCCAGAGGAACGGGAGAGAGGGACCAGACCTCAACCTGGTACACCACGCCTTGAGGACAACATAGCGGTATGAAGCTGCAAACTAACAGAGAAGTCTGTGGGGTCCGCCCCAAACCCATCTTCCATGACACCCTCCTCAGAAGAGTGCACGACAGAGGACATAACTGAAGATACATCTCTGGGAGAGTGGCAGGTCTGCCCAGACCACCCAGAAACAAACTAAGAGGGAGAATGAGCGAGGGAGCAAGAGAGAAATGCATCCTGGTCCAGCAAGACGTGAGGATGACACTCCTGCCCACAGCAGTCAAGGCACAGAGAAAACCGTGGTGCCGGCCCCACCACGTGAGACATGATAGCCCTTCATTGACCCACAGCGCTGCAGGGACCACACTGGAGATGCAATTTGACAATTGTGCCAGGTCTGACCAGCCAACACCTGGTCAAACATAAAGGAGCACAATAGAGCAGCAAGGGGAGCAAAGCAACAAAGTCCCCAAGGAATCCAGAAAATAGACTAAAGATTTGGAGGGCATCAGACTCCATAGGAAAACATTCATTCAGATCAGAAGGCAGACTTGTTTGCTACTTTTGGCTGCCCTCTTCCTCCCACCCAGACTTCTTTTCTTTTCATGTCTCTCTCTGTATGGTAAGCAAGATAAACAATCTGGAGGAGAAAACAATGGGACTGACAGTTCCTGGGGGACAGGGGAAATGTAGAGGAAAGGGAGAGGGAGAGTCAAACCCGAAACAAGGGAACAGCAAGAGATCTAAAAAACCGATGGTGAGGAGGGTGAAAATGCCTGGTGGGAGTTAATCAGGTGCAATATAACTGAGAGGAATTACTGAGAGCCAAATAAAGGTTGAATATGAGACTGGGAAAAGAGTAAAGTATAAGGAAATAGAGGAGAGAACTAGGAGGACAAAGACAATTATATAGGTTAAATATAGGCATGTATATATGTAAACATATTAACCTATAACGATTTCTATGCAACATATATTTATATGTTAAGTATTACGGTAGCAGACAGACATTGGGCCTTTACTCAAGTCCTTCCTCAAGAACACTTTGTTCTTATAACCTGGCATTCTGCAATGCTCACCTTCCTGAATCAATCGCTGAAGACAAAATGGGTGCATAAGCTAATGTGGTGAACAAAGCTAATGGTATCTGGCTATTATAAATATAACACCTGGGTTCATAAAGGTCTGAAGTTAAACAAGCGGCTATTTAGCAGGGAAGCAACAAAGCCCACATGGAGGAAGCATACAAGCATGTGTGGTTATGAAGTGGTGATAGCATCAAATATCAGACACCAAAAGATCCAAAACAATCATATAGATGCAAGCAAGGGGGGTCAGAGCGAAGACCCAAAGCCCATCTGCAGACGATTAGACATCCCCTCACAGAAAAGTTACAAGGAAGGGAGGAGTCAGCCAGGGGGCAGTATAGCACCAATGAAGTACACAACATTCCGCTAGTTCTTTAATGTTTCTCCTCTCCACTATCATGACCCTAGTTCTACCTTACTAACTGGCTTAGACAGGAGCATGTACACTGGTACAGATAAGAGCTCTCGACACACCGAATACAGGACAGATAAACCCCTCGGGAACAATAATTGGAATAGTGATACCATAAGGGTAGAGGGTAGAGGGTTGGTAGGGGGAGAAGGGAGAGAAAGGGAGAACCTATCACAATGATTGATGTATATATAACACACACACACAAACAGCAGAAACCTGTGTGAGGGGAGACAGCGGACATTGTAAGATATGGAAATAATAATTTATAATTTATCAAGGGTCATGAGGATGGGAGGTTGGAAGAGGGAGGGTAAAAAGAGGAGCTCATACCAAAGGCTTCAGTAAAAGAAAATGTTTTGAAAAGGATGATGGCAACACATATACAAATGTGCTTGATACAATTGATGTGTGGATTGTTATAAGAACTGTAAGAGTCTCCAATAAAATGATTAATATATATATTTAAAAAGAACTTAAAGATACACACCTGAAATTGAAACAGGTGAAGAGTAGGTTAGAAATATTTAAAATATTTTAAACAAGTATAAGTTTATCTTTAAAAAAGAAAAGAAAACGGACGGTTTTGGAAGATTAAGTCAGGTGGTAAATATCCAGATTTCGTGATCATGACAAAAGAAGGAGGACCAGAATCCCCCAAAACAGAAACCAGGTAGGAAGCACCATTCCACATGTTTTCTGGGCAAGTTTTATGATCACCTTCATGCACACTGTTTAAAAATACCACTGAAATGTGGAAATTCCTTGGAGAACAACCATGAAATCTAATAATGTACCCACATAAGAAACAGATAAGAGAGCCGTCTACTATCACCATGTGTATTTACATCTTCAGGGAAACGAGAGAGGATGCACTGTGAACTCTCATACCACAAAGTTTGTTGTGTATATAATATAAAGTTTATAAATTAAAAACTACTTTAAAATATTGATAATATGTAACAATTAAAGCAATACTTGATAATAACTTGTTTAAGAGCTATGTTTTCCTTTGCAAATGCTTGTGTTTCTCTGATTCTGAGGGAGAACTCTTGCCCATATTCTCTACTTAACTGCTTCTAAATATCAGGGAACATGCAAATGCAGCTCTCTGCCACTGATAAACCAGTCACAGCCCCTGATGTGGGAGATCTCAGAGGATAGTCCTGTCCCTGGGGTCTCTGCTGTTTCCATTTGTGCCCAGGAGCTGGTCCAGAGGACACATCATGAACTTTGCACCAACGTTGGCTTTCATTTTGTCCATTTTACATGGTAATCATTGTAGATCCTTCTGTGTGTAGGTAATTGTGAGTGCATGTGTTTGTATTTGTGTCATCTAATCACAGTGCCTCTGTGTTTTCAGGTGTCCAGGGTGAGGTGCAGCTGGTGGAGTCTGGGGCAACTTAAGAAAGCCTGGGGGGTCTCTGAAACTCTCCTGTGCAGCCTCTGGATTCACTGTCAGTAGCTACTGGATGAACTGGGTTCGCCAGGCTCCGGGGAAGGGACTTCAGTGGGTCTCAGCTATTAATCCTGGTGGTGATGCATACTACACAGGCTCAGTAAAGGGCAGATTCACCCTATCTAGAGACAACTAGAAACATGATAAGACTTGAAATCGTGTATTACTGTGCAAGAGACACAGTGAGGAAAAGTCAGTGAGAGCCCAGACACAAACCTCCCCTGCAGAGAGGAGACTGGTCTTCAGGGGGCGCTCAGGATCCACAGAGCATAGGACTCAGACCCAGGAGCAGGTGCAGCTGAAGCTTCAAGCCTGGTTTCCTGTGATGATCTGAGGTTGCTTCTAAATCTCAGTTTCCCTAAGGAATCTCTCCCTAATTAAAAAAAAAACAATTCTGAGCCGACTCTTGATATCTGTGAATTCAAAATTATATGGTAACAGAAGAATATAGTCTGTATTACAGCAACAAACAGACTGTGCCTTAAGGACAAGAGGTAATTCTGGTAATTCTTCCAGGGGTCCCTGTATCAGAGTTCCCATGATGCTCACATAAATACTTTCCAATCAGACTCAGGGGAAATGGGGGTAAATATGACTATGAAGTGTTTGACTCTTGGCTCAAGGTTTGAGAGTGTATTCTTCTACCACATGTTGTTAGACTTCCTGACAATGGTTTAGTCACAGTATAGCCAGTCAACGTATTTTTTATTGAATTGTTTCTTCAAATGACAGAGATTTTGTTTTTGTTGTTGTCTGTTGTTTTTGCTTTTCTTAACCATAGTGGCCTATGATTGTATCTGTCTATGTTCCAGAAACTGTTGCCCAAGATTGTCAAGGCAGACACAAACTTATCTGTGTGAATTCAGGGTTCAGGGAGATCTCTAGGGCCAAACAGGATAATTCCGTTATTCATGTCAGATGTTGAAGCTTCACCTTCATAATCCCACAGAATGTTATCCCACTGATTTCACCCAGGGGTCCACATTTGTCCTGTTTACCAGATTATTTGTTCGGAAAACAAAGCCACTACTTCTGGTGGCTTTGCTACTAATTTATCGTATGATATTGATAACATTTCCAGTATCTAGGGACACACAACTGTAGGTGAACAATTTCAGATATTTTGGTATAATTTTGGGTGTGAATGACATTATTATCGACTACTTTCTAGATAAGAAATATCTTTGTGTCAAAGGTAATTTGCTTTAGTGTGACATGTACTCTTTCCACACTAGAATGACTCTTGAGTAGACACAGCAGTGTAGTGGTTGAAGAAAAATTCTTCCTTTATATTGACTCACAGAAGCCATTCCTATTTACAACAAACATTGAATTGGAGTCACTTTTGGCTGAATTAAGTGAGATTGCTAGATGTAGCTGATCTTCCAAATTTTGAATATTTTATATTACCATAATCTAATGCAGAAGAGAAAATGCATATCTGACATTTTAAATGTCCTTGGATTTGTTGTATCTTATAAATGTGTAAATCCATGAGAGTACATGATCACTGCCTTTATTTCTGAAGTCATCCTCCATCCTAATCCATGTCTACCTCCTCAACCATCTTCCTCATCACTTTCTGTGGCCTAGGAAAACTGGACCTTGGGCTTGATGAATGGAGAAGTCATGGTCAGGATTGTGTTCTCAGAGGAAATAGTCAACATTCTCATCCCAAATGATCCCCTTTTTAACTTTATTACAACAGTACAACTCACATCCAATCTCCACATAGTCCATCAGATAGTGTCTCATGATGTATTTGTTTAAATTTAGGTCTTACTCACTCTGGATAATACACCTGGGAATCATGGGCTTCGTTCCTAGAGCATGTCAGTTTCTTCCTCTTCTTGGGGGTAGTTCTCAGAGGTGAGCAGCTCAGGGATGAAACATGAAATTTTGGTAATGCTTTATCTGAGCACCTGCCTTACTGTCTCCACGTGCAGCTTGAAGGGGTTGGTCAAGGACTTGTAGAACTCACAGACATCGTGCCTCACCGGTTCTGTCTCTAGATTCTCTTAAACCAGTGGTGGGTCTGTATACTATGGATTGGTGAGAGCACAGCCTACACTCCTACTCTGATGTCCTGAGTACACATCCCCCATGACCCCTTTCATTAAACTCTGAGCTCCATTGCTGCGCAGGCCATTGCTATGCATCACTGTGAAAGGAGGCGTGGAGAAGGCAGTGTGACTCCAGAACTCCAGGTAAAGACAGGATTCTGAGCTGCACTCTGCTCCATTATCTTCTCTTCAGTGTATTTTTTTTTCCTTACACCTATGTGACACGGAGACGGGTGCCATAAAGTTAAATATGAAACTCAAACTAAATAGTGTGATATGATAAAAAAAATAAAGGAAACTGTCAATAAATGTATTCTAAATCATATCATAAACAAGGTCACAAAGATGACATAATGAAAACAAAAACATAAAGTGGGTATTTATTTGTGGGAGACAATTATAATAGAAAAATAAAGAACACATCTAGAAAATTTACATAGTTAATTGTGTTGTGTTGTGCAATATGGACTCATGCAGTTATGTAAGGTACATAAACATACATTGTACATATAAAGAATTCTCAATGCATTTATGAATAAATGTACTAAATAAATAAATATACATTTTGAGTTTTTGTGGTTGGTAGAGCATGTTGACTTGATCATTTTATAAGTAGCTCGCATGCTGAAAAAGTGTGAGTGCCCCTGATCTACACATTAAGGGAATGTTCTGCTATAAAACACGTATTGTCTGAAGTCTGTGTGCTCCTGGGGGATCCTAATCACTTTAACACCAGAAACTTTTGGCTATTTATTAAATGTTTCAGGCTAACCTTTATACAACTTAAATAATCATCCAAGACATCTTCTCCAGCGAAGGTAAGGAATAGCTCTTTTTCCTTCCTAATAACAACCCTCTCTCTTAAAATACAATGTTTATTGTTTTAAATGTTACTAAGTTTACAATTGTGGTTAAGAAAAGTTTACAGAATGACCATGCTTGTTATGGTGATTTGTGAGAATAAGAATGTGAATGCCTTCCACTCCCCCTCCTCTCCATTTTTGTTTTCAACTTGAAATGAGAAACAACCTAAATGACCCCAAACAGATGAATAGAATAAATAAATTGTGGCATACACGTGTTCATGCTCTAAGATATTTACCATTAAAATAAATTCATGCTGGATAGCTATAAAGTTATGGGTCTATTCCCACCTAAAGTATATAAATTTAGTGACATAAGCTAAGCAATAAGAAAATGATTTATATATTAATAACTATGGTATTTGGAATAATATGAACATGACTATGTTCTGTGTATCACTATCACATAACAAATCGTTCCCAAATATTATTCTCATCAAATCCTTCTAGGACATTCATTTATGTGTATGCTCTACATGTCTAAAAACACTGGAGATACCAGAGAGCTTGTCGTGACATAGGTAGACCTAGAGAACTTTATGCTGAGTGAAAGTATTCAATCTCAAGAGGGCATATATTCTATGACACCAGTATTAGCTAAAATGCAAAGACAGAGCTTGACACCTGTTCTGAAATTATGAAATCATTTAATATGATATCCTAGGTACTGTTTATCACTTCCTCACTTGTACATCTTAAGAGAAATAACAATACTTTAGTGAAGATTCCACCCCAGATGTGGACAATTTGTCACTTAGCAGGAAATGCAAAAGACAAAATGGCTCTTGTCATTCAGTAACATCTCAGGGTGACCCCAATTTAATAATATCCTGCAAGAGTATCATTAAAGGAACTGAACTATTCCCTCGACCTTAAAGCTGAAACAACTTGGTGTGGGAAGCACAAAAGACTGTTATGCCAAAGCTTTGGGCTTCAGAGCATGGTCCAAGGATTTCAAATGGTAATGCCAAAATCAGAGGAGGGAATGATATTAGAGGTTCAGTTCCGTGGATATCAGTGTTTAAGTTTTCTCCTTGCTGCTCCTGCTTTTAGACTTTCCAGACCTCATCCCAATCCCAAAATAATTCACCTGATGTTTCAGCACTCTCAGGTGTATTCTAGGGATTATTATGTTTTACTACTTTTTGTTTGGGGGATAGGACTTTGCTAAAGGGAGAAGTGATTAATTTAATCTGACCGTACATCCTTCTTAAATGGGCATTTTGAGCCTATTTCTGGGGTGTGGCCTTAAAAGGACCCTTGGTCTCCCTGAGGGGCAAGCATGAACCCAGGTGAAATGCCTCACCCTCTTCTGGGATATAGCTTTTCTCTCTCTCTCTTGTTACAATTTTAACCCTCATCTGTTTCCCCCTTAACTGCAGTAGTTAGCCGCATGTGCCCATAACTTCCCATTCGGGTGTCATTCACTTGTACACTTAGGCATTTACATGTTGTGGATGAGAGTGGTTATATTCTAGTAGAAATCTTTATGGTTTCCTCTGTTCTTCTTGGTCTCAATGGAGTTCCAACAGTTGAGTAAACTTGTATGATAAGAAATCAAGTATATTTTTCAGATATCATAATTTCCACATACTTCTCCTAAGACACTCATATATACCCCTCATATAGCTTTAAAATAGATGGACACACGAGAGGGACATTACTCTTCTGTTGATAAAACCAGCCTAGCCCAAGCCTTCCACTTGAGGATAGAAGACACAGCCATGGCATGCCCTGGTCTGCCCATTCACTGAGCAGGTATAAACAATGGCTAGATAAACAATGGATATGTGTGAGAGTTTCCTGGACAGGAAATCTTTGCGTTTGCAAATGTCCACGGAAAAGTGCAGCCAGTAGAGTTTGGGGGAAACTTGAGTCAGTTGAGAACATTTCTCAGGCTCTCTTGTCCAGTCTCTCCATTCACCATGAAAGCAGCTCCAGGGGAGGGCCTGCAGTGGGTCTCAGGTACTGGTAATAAGGTTGCTGTGTGAAGAAGAAAAGGCGTTTTGGAGAGTGTGGGGTAGTGGAGATACCCTGGTGTCCACCTGATGCGTTCACTAAACTCTATCCCGTCCACCCTCTGGGGCATAGGGCATATAGGCGCCGAAGGCAGGGCAGGGGCTGAGGGGCTGAAGAGAGAGAACACTGAGCTCAGAAATCACTGGCTTTCCTTTGAACTTTCCCCCCACACATCTTAGCCAAGTGCCATCCTCATCAGACACTAATATGCATATAAGTTCAAAGAGTGACCCTACAATGTGATCAAAAGTTAGAGGGGAGTCTGGTCGCTATCATTCTCTGTTAATAAAGACAGGATTCCCTCACATGCAGATTATTCTTTAGATACTAAGGTAAAAATCACCCTTGGGCCGGAAAGCTACCAGTTCTCTTCAGACAGGACTATAGGTCCCTTCGGAAAGAAAGGTGGGTGATTGCGATATCTGACCTAGGTCTACGGGGACGGCTGTGACTTCAAGTGACTGACAGGGACCATCTGTTTTTATTTGTAGACATCCTGTCTCAGGTGCAGCTTCAGGAGTCAGGTCCAGGACTGGTGAAACCCTCCCAGAAGCTGTCTCTCACCTGCACTGTCTCTGGTTTCTCCATCACCAGCAGTGGTTACTACTGGAGCTGGATCCGCCAGACCTCAGGGAAAGGGCTGCAGTGGATGGGATACATAGATTATGATGGTAATACATGTTATAACCCATCCTTCCAAAGCTGACTCTCCATCACCAGAGACACATTGAAGAATCAGTTCTTCCTGCAGCTGAGTTCTGTGACTGCTGAGGAGGACACGGCCCTTTATTACTGTGCAAGGAGCCCAGTAAGGGAAAGTTAGTGTGAGCCCATACACAAACCTCCCCTCCAGGGGATACATTGGGCCGCAGGGAGCGTGCAGGACCCCCAGAGCACAGACACCCAGCCCTAGACAGGCACAGAAGGATGACAGGGAGCATTTCCTGTTGGAATCACGGCTCCCTCTCTTAGCTCTCAGCATCTCCAGAAACAGGTTTTTTTTCTTTCTTTTTTTCTTTCTCAATATTGTCTCTTCACTGCAAGCTTGAGAAGAAGAACTGGCCTTCTCTGCAGTACAAACATCAAAGTGACTCTGACCTTTCAGCATCATCCTATATGACCCATTTTCATTCGTGGGAAAGAGTTTATCATTCTCATATCATCTGTTACTCAAAATATGTTAACAATGAAACACAAGTATGTGCAGATTCATGAGTGAAATGCATGGTTTTAAATGTCCCGAGGTCATTGATCTATTACAGCTCAGCGTCTGGTCTCTCAGGAGGTGTCTCTCTTCATTACTCCCTGTGCATTATGGGTAGTAATTGACCGATGTTCTCTAGGTCTGATAACATAATGTGGAGATTTCTGGGGTTAACTTTGTGACGTGTCCTCAGTGATGCTTGCTACTCATCATCTCCCTTGATGCAGAAACAAGGGTTCCAGGCATAGAGAGAGCCCGAACTCTGGAAGCACATGAACTAGAATGACTGATCTGGTTGGAGGACTCATTTCTGAGATCATTGATTAGGTCACAGTGAAGGACACACTCATTGGAAGGAGAACTCTGATTCTAAAATAAGCAAGTGGGCCATAAGGGGAGGACACAGCAGGCTTGTATCTCTGAATATTCTCTGGAATAGAGAACAGTAAATCTCTTCACATATTTTGAACAGGTTATCAGGGGGCCAGTTTCTGGAGAAGTACATCCTGTTTGGTAAGTGTTAGCAAGAAAAAGGAATATGCTCAATTAGATGCGCAGATAGAGTGGTGGCCTACATGGTCTCAAACAGAGGAGCAAGCGCAAGGATGGTTCAGGACTGAACCGTTTCTCTTTCTTTTCTTTTGTCTATAGTGTCATTATGAGTAAGAACTGAATCAAAGGCAACTAACAACATGTCTGGAATCAAAGGCTATTAACAACATATCTGGTGGAATGAGGTGCAGAAATTGAAATTAATTTTGTTTATCCAAATGCAATTACCTAAAATAATAATATAGTACAACGTTTTCTAAGTTAAGAAAGTGTTAAAATTATTTAGCAATTTTAATTCAATAAATATATCAGCCCAAATTGAGGTACAATTATATGGCTATCAAACAACCAGGAAAATAAAGTGTAATAAATAAATAATAAAGACTATGTACAAATAAACACTATATACAAATTCACTATCCCTGGTGGCATGATGGATTTTACATTGGGCTTCTAAATGGAAGCTCAGGAGTTTGAAACCACCATTCACTCCAAGGGAGAAAGATGAGGCTGTTTGCTCCCCCCAAATTTTCAGCGTCTGAAACCCGAAGGAGCCGTTCTCCTCTGTCCTATGAGATGCAATTCACTTGGTACCATTGGGTAATGGTAACTGAGTTTCTCAATGTGTATCTTAATTTGCTTCCTTATCTTCATTACTTTGTTTTACTCTGTATTTTGTTTAATCATATTTAATATTATTGTCAGTATTTGTGCTATTTTCCCCTCATTATTCTGGTCCCTATATAATTTCCTACATCGTGTTTTAATTATGTAACCTTTTTCTGTGCAAGATTTATGATACAATTTATAGTATATTTGTTAACACACTAATACTAATATATCAATTATTTTTTAACTTGGGTTTCTCCCTACATTTGTAGTCCATGACATAGCAATCCCGGGTGCCACATGTTCAAGACCGTGCATGCTATTTGAAGAATGAGCAGTTATCACCCACCAGCTTGTCCCTGGGCAAACAAAATCTAACAATCTGGGTCCACAAAGGTCACAGTCTAGGGAACCCTATCGGGGCAGTTCCAGTATGTATTATTACCTGAATATAAGTCACTCACAATTATGTCTAGATGTTTCCAGAAGAGTTGGGCCTTGTAGCAAGGACGATTCTCAGTCACTCTCAAGTACGATGCAGTCTGGATTCTCCGTAAAATATATCACCCTCGTGTCTCCTTCCTGGTGTTCTGGATTCTGAACTCTAGTCCTAGTCAACCTTTTTGGATAACAATAAGTTTGCTCTCTCTGATACTATTTATGTATCATAAATAATTGTCATTTTGTCTTTAAAACTTGACAGATTTTACTGGGCCATTTGGCTTCAGGCATTACTTTCATAATGCGTTTGAAATTCATGAATTACTATTTATATTTGTTCACTACTGCATTTGGCTTAGTCTTCATACTCTGTTTGCAGATTTCAATGTGCTCTGCAGAGCATTTTGTCCCACGGTCTCCTCTTCTATGAAGAACGATTCTGTTTCATACAGCACTCCATTCCCAGCACCATGTGTCCATACTGCTGTCGGAAAATGTACAGAAATTTTTAAAGAATATTGATTGTTTTTGAGACTGAAAAGAATAGTCTATTTTTCAATATAAAATAAAATTTGGAAACCTTCAATAAGGCTAATGTGCAGTATAGCACTGACAAAACAAACAACCTTCCTCTGGTTTTCATTAATTCTTCCTCCACATCCCACCTTCCCCCACTTTCATGACCCCAATTTTATCTTAAAAATCTGGCTAGACCAGAACTTGTATACTGGTACAGATAAGAACTCACAACATAGGGAATCAGAGCAGAGAAATCCTTCAGGACCGAAAAAGGGAGCAGTGATACTAGGAGGGTAAGGGTAGGTGGTGGGGATTAATGGGGATGCAAAGGTCGATGCATGGCCCCTCTCCCAGGGTGACGGACAGCAGAAAACTGGGTGAATTGAGAGAGCGCTCAGTGTAAGACATGAATAAAACAATAATTTCTAAATTCTTAAGGGTTCAAGGGGGTAGGAGGGAATGAGGAGCTGATGCCAGGGGCTCCAGTAGAAAGAAAATGTTTTGGAAAAATTAATCACAACAGATGTACAGATGTGTCTGACACAATGGATATATGTATGGATGGATGGTGATAAGAACTGTAAGAGCGCCCAAAATTTTTTTTAAAAATAAGGCTTATGTGTTAATTGAGGTGTCACAATTTCATAGACTAAATAATAACCACTGAAAATAATGTTCAAGTGAGAATGACATATTCTGATCAATGAAAATTTGATCTATTCCCTCAAGGTGGAAACATTTATCACCCTATTCTCAGAGCTAAGTGTGGTGAGGATCTTGACAAATCTGGCAGGAGTGAGACAGTAGGAATGTTTGTTGCATTTCGTTTGTTTTTCCTCCTCAGAGGAGAACACAGTTGACTTTGTAAAGTGTAACCCGCGGTCATTATGCTGGGCACCTGGATGGTGATGAAGTGAGTGTATGGAGTGCTCTGTGTGATCTTCTGATTGAGCCTGAAAGTTGCTTAGGACCTGGTGGTGGGGCTCTGACCTTCAGGCCTGTGCTGTGGTTTATATTTCCCCCATTCGTGTTTGGTTGCTTTAGTGCAGTCTCCCCTTTCTTTACCTTTGAAATGTTTATACCTGCTGAGTATGGCCCCCCACCCTTAGGTGTCATGGGTAGGAAATGAGGTGTGTGGCTGATAGTGGAAACATTTCACCACCAACTATGAAATGTCAATGAAATGGACCTTCCTCTGGTGAGAAATCTTTTGAATTGAGAATGGCCCTCCTCTCCAGTGGCAGAAACCCGAGGGCTTGTTTTGAATGCTCCCTTGAGAACCCAGAGGGGTTTAAACTCAAAGCCCATAGAATGTGGAGCTCCAGTAATGAGTGATCCCAGTAGTTTCCCCCTGTCACGGGAATCAATACTCAGCCTCTAGAAATCTACCACATTTTAATTGATGTATTTGGTCAAATACAGGGGTTCAGAGGCTTCTGATCCAGATAAGATCGCTGCTGTGCCTCTCTTAATGTACCCATTTTTAGATTTTGAATGGCATTTCGATATGCTAATTCACCTCAGCTCTCTGTTTGGGTGCGTGCAGTGAATCCCAGGATCAGTGCAACCATGGCTCACATTGCAGAATAAGGAGCGCGTCAGAGGAGGAGGAGACAGGTCAAGAGAGACAGAGCAGGGGTCCTAAGTGGAACTGGAGTGGTAGGAGTCCTGAGTGGGCCCTGGGTGGGTATATTAGAGAGAGTCGAGGTAATCTCCATGTGAATGGATATTATAGGGGTGCCTCTTAGCCCAGCATCAAGAAACTGTGATATACAGTATATCAACACTTATACTTTGTTCTTGTAGCTGAAAACTGGTAAACCATTGTCCTGGCCTTTAAATGAAGAACATCCAAAGGTTAGTTGGTTCTCACAAGCCTTAATCATGAGCTTTAATCACTTGAGTTGTTTTAGGACCATTTACAATAGGACGTATTTTCTTTGAAAATGTGTACTATACAATTGAAGTTTTTCTGAGTTTGTAGTGATATATCCTGATTTATGGGCTCTCTTTCTTTTTTTTTACAGCACTGTTATTATATTTTGAAATTACAACTTACAACTTCTGTTAATCTTATTAATGCATCTTTAATATATCTTCCAAACGAATTTAATTTATTTGGGGAATAATATCAAATAATGTGGTGATAAATAAAATATTTCCTATATTTTAAAGATTGTATTGCTTGGCTTTGTATGGTTTTTGAAGAGTTTACATATTTTTTAAATATTTAAATTTTTCTTACTTTTTGTTTTGTGGACTGGTTTTTATGTGAGGAGAGGAACTGAGCAAAACGTAAACCCATTAAAATGACGTTTTTGTTCAAATTATTTTAAATGAATAAGAAAATGTAAGGTTGTGGAAGATATAGCTGACTATTAATGAAAAACCATTCATTCCATAAAGCATAATAGTGAGGAGGATATAGTAAAGTGAGTAAGACCCCTCCCCACACACACACACAGTGAGAAATCATTACATCTCATGACAGACACAGATAATTGACCCCCTTGAATGGTCAGTATTAGTTCTTCAGACTTTGTTTTGTCAGATGTCATCTATGAAGTCGTTTGTAAGTGGATACATCTGCATCAGTCATGACTAGCTGCTAGCCGGCTTGTTGAGATACACCCACCATTAAGCATCAGGCTCCAGACCACATTTCAGATGTGCAGCTCTGCTTTCCCCATGTGTGGCTCTTTAGTGTTAACTAGGTTTCCTATTAGTTGTACCTGTTGCAGACCAGAAGTACATTCATGAATGTGAATTGTGTGCACATACAGTGCCCTTTAGTGTTGAAAGCTGAAGCCATCTCCCCTGGCACAACATCAAGCAAGGACATTGCCATATAGGTTGCAGCTAAACCACTGAGACCAAAGAGCACTCATCATGGGGTGACTGTGGTGCTTCATTTTCCTACTGGCTGTTGTAAATGGTATTATTTTCTTGATTCCCTTTTCAGAGCTTTCTATACTAGTACACAGGATTCAAACTCTTTTTCTACATTGACTTCTACACATGAGATTGCTGAACCTTTCAATTAGATGCAATATGTTTCTCATAGGTCCTTTGGGGCTTTTAATATTTCAAGTGATATCAGCAGCAATTATAGAGCTTAACTTCTTTGATGCCATTTTGGATGCCTTAATTTTATTTGTTGATTGATAGCTGCAGTTAACACTTTCAGCACACTATTAAATAAAATTGGTATCAGATGGTATCCTTTTCAGGTTCCCATCTGTAAAAGTAATGCTTTCATTAGCTCACAATTGAGCAAAATGCTTGTAATAGGCATCACATTTTGCTAGGTCAGTCCTTTCAAATTATTGAGACAAGCAGCCACATTAGATAAAACAGAATGAAACACATATGAGTCTTGCTTCATCCTCACATTTGCCCAGTTGAGTTCTTTGTTGCAGTTACTATGATGTTCTATCTTGTCGAAGTTCATCCTTTTGTTTGTTTGTTTGTTCTTAGTGAACTTATACTTTATCAAGCATGATGTCTTTTTCCAAGGATTGCTCTTTCTGATGTCCAACATGCTTAAGATGAAATACTCATATTTCCATTATAAGAAGCATTATAACTGTACATTTCCAAGATGTAATTGACACTCTACCACACTATCAAATTATTCACCAGCACTATAATTCAAATACATAATTTCTCCTTTAAACTTTCTCATTCGTTGTCCAACATTCAGGGGCATATGAGATAGTTGAAAGTAAAATAACTTGGGCCTAGTACATATTAGTCATCAAAGAGACATTATTTTTAACCTTTGGAGAGATCATGTTCATAAGATTTGTCCAATGAAATGCATCATATGTCTATTTCTTCTATGACCACTGATTGTAGATCGTGAGCAGGTGAAATCCTTGACAGCTTCAATCTTATCTCCACTTTTTGTGGTATTTTCTATTGATCCCATGGTAAGGATTTGGGCTTTCTCTTCATTAAGATGTAGTTCACATTGATACTGAAGTTATTCAAAGGTTTGGGGAGAAGCCAAAATGTAATTAAACCAGAAATTATTAAGAGCAGTACTTGGGGTCCACTACATAAGAGAACTATAGGATGTTTGTTAGGAAGGTCCAACCTAAATTCTCATAGAGTTCAGATTGTTACTGAAAGTATTGATCAGGATTATGAAGAAGAAATTAGGGCAGTAATAAAATCTGATATACCATGGTTAATAAATAATAATAGAGTTAAAGTGTATACCTATCAGGAAAAAGCATCTGAGAAGTCTGACCACCCTATGGATCAAGGGGTCTTTTGGAATGCTGTTGTGGGGAAACAACAGCACCCTCACATGGAATTAGAAATTGGAGGAAAATGTTTTTTTTTTTTTTCCAATTCGGGATATGGGGTCTCTTCCTTAGGGCATTCCTGAGGGTCTAAGACCCACCTACTAACCCCACCTAAATCCAACATGGAATGAGCGAACTTAATCAAGACAGAATATTGCAAGATTGTAAAATCCTACGATGTAAAACTCCTGAAGGTCTATACATCTTAATTGAGCCTGTAATCTTACTGAGAAACTTAAAGGAAACACGTCTGTTTGGTAACTTAGTTCAAAAACAGCTGTGGAAATTTATTAAGATTTTATCAGTCTTTAAAATTATCCTGTGTTTAAGAAGTTCTCACTACAACCAGTGAGCGCTCTTGATTTTCTGAGAGCTAACAGCTGAAATTTACATAATATGATGAGGGCAACAAATGTACAAATGTGCTTTACACAATTGACGTATGTGTGGATTGTGATAAGAGTTGTATGAGCTCCCAATAAAATGATTTTTTAAAGTTTCACTGGTTTGGAACCTGGCAAGTTCCCTGAGATTGGTTACAATGTCTTAGAGTCTCCATTGTTAACACAGACGGAAGAGATGAAAGGAAATTCTATGTCTAATAAATTTCATTTAGTCATTTTAACTAAAACAATTTTCTCCTTACTTAAAGCTTGTAACAAAATTAGGGCAGATAGACACATATTCACCTCTATAGAAATTAGCTGATCATAAGAAGTCCCAGCAAAATGGAAATCCCCTTTGGGATCCCAGTCCACTAATCACGTGTAGGAAGGACGATTCGTTTATATTTTTGCAGAAGAAAGCTGATGGACTCCCCTTAGAAAAGCAGTTCTCAACCCGTGGGTCGCGAACCCCTTGGAGGGGGGCGCGTTGAATGACCCTTTCACAGGGTCATTCGCACTAATCATAACAGTAGTAAAAAGTACCCAAAAAACATTTGGAGAAAGATGAAGGACAAAGAAAATATGAAGAAAGCACCCAAGGTTTTTTTTTTTTTTTTTTGGTTTTCAAATAATTTATTGATGGTATATAGAAACATAATGAATTTTTTTCTTTAACTTTTTTTGTAAGTTGGATAAAAGTTACCAAAGCAGACTGGTTTTATGCTGGAGAATTCATACATACTTTGATTTGTGACATTGATTGCATTCCACACAATGTAACTGCATCTTCCCTGTGTTTGCCTTTCCATTTGCCCTTGTTTCTTTTTAAACATTTTATTAGGGGCTCTTACAACTCTTATCACAATCCATACATATACATACATTAATTGTATTAAGCACATCTGTACATTCTTTGCCCTAATCATTTTCAAAGCATTTGCTCTCCACTTAAGCCCTTTGCATCAGGTCCTCTTTTTTTTTTGCCCTCCCTCCCCGCTCCACCCTCCCTGATGAGCCCTTGATAATTTATAGATTATTATTTTGTCATATCTTGTCCTATCTGGCATCTCCCTTCACCCCCTTCTCTGTTGTCCATCCCCCAGGGAGGACGTCACATGTAGATCCTTGTATTCCTTTCCCCCTTACCAACCCACTCACCCTCTACTCTCCCAGTATCGCCCCTCACACCCATGGTCCTGAAGGTATCATCCACCCTGGATTCCCTGTGCCTCCAGCTCCTATATGCACCAGTGTACAACCTCTACTCTACCCAGTCTTGTAAGGTAGAATTCGGATCATGGTAGTTGGGGGGAGGAAGCATCCAGGATCTGGGGGAAAGCTGTATTCTTCATCAGTACTACATCACACACTGACCGACTCATCTTCTCCCCTAGACCCCTCTGTGAGGGGATCTCCAGTGGCTGACAAATGGGCTTTGGGTCTCCACTGTGCACTTCCCCCTTCATTCACTATGGTATTTTTTTTGGTGATGCCTTATACCTGATCTCTTCGACACTTCGTGATTGCACAGGCTGGTGTGCTTCTTCCATGGGGGCTTTGTTGCTTCTGAGCTAGATGGCTGCGTGTGGCAATGATATGATTTTTTGTTCTTTGATGCCTGATAACTGATCCCTTCAGAACCTCGTGATCACACTGGCTGGTGTGTTCTTCCACCAGCCTTTGTTGTGGGCTTTGTTGCTTCTGAGCTAGATGGCCACTTGTTTATCTTCAAGCCTTTAAGACCCCAGATGCTATATCTTTTGATTGCCGGGCACCATCAGCTTTCTTCACCACATTTGCTTGTTCACCCACTTTGTCTTCAGCGGTTGTGTTGGGAGGGTGAGCAGCATAGAACGCCAATTTGATAGAAGGAAATATTCATGCATTGAAGGAGGAAAACACCAAATCTTAACCACGATTCTGTTTCCACACTGTTAATTGCCCAAAAGGAGGGGCTATTTGTTTACCTTTTCAGAAGCAAAGGAGATAGATGGATTTCTCTTCAGCCAGCAAGGCCCAGAAGAAAGGCAGTTGATGATGTGACCTGAGAGTTAAGAAAACAGCCCAAAGACCTCTGTCCTGTTACTGGTTACCCAAAGCATCAACGCCTCACAGACTCGTGAGAATAGCAATTGCTGCCTAGTGAGACACTTCTACCATTGCTGATGCTGTCTAAGGAACAATCTGGGATGCTATTATCACTGAGCATTTTATACACTAGTGACTGGACTATTACAACAGACTAAAGGGTCAAGATTTTGGACATATCAATTAATGCTAAAGTGATTGGAATGTAACTGATTTCTGTGTAACCCTTGATATAGTTAAATTTCATTGTGACAACCTGGCCAATAAACACATGTAGCATTAATGAAAGGCTGAGAGATAAATGGCTCTGTGAACCTTGCCTTTATAGTTCTCTGGTCTGTTGCTTTGTGATGGTTGGACCAGAGTGCAATTGCCTTAGCCAGTTTCCTGCTTTGTGAGGGAAACCAGCCCCTAACACATCATCACGGGTCCAGTAGGCGCAACTGTACAGTGATAATAAGTAAAGATTATAGTAAAGTTATAGAGAGCATGAGAGATAGAACAGATATTGAAATAATGGAGTCAGACACATTTCATGGTGGCATGCTCACATGTTCACCTCAGCCTCAGCTGGCGATCCATGTGGAGAGAACGCAATATTTATTGCTACCAATGCTTTTATATTCTCTTGGGACATGTGAGCCCCCTAATTACAGGTGAAGACATATGTCACAGGAAAGGGTTGTGCTATAGGTAATACAGTAATGGGATGGGGGTGTTTTAGGGGTATCCACGCAATAGGAAGAGGAGGGACTAGGAATATACATGCGACAATGTGGGCAGATCCTAGATTCAGCATGGCAGACTAACTTTGGATGTTGCTGATCTGGTTTGATCTGTTCTCTGGATCACTATAGAAACCATTATGAGTAGGTTGTAAACCCGCCATGAAGGGACTAAACTGATGGCCACAAGCCTTTAGGGAGAAGTAGCCCACTCTCCTTAACAGCAGGGAGTGGGTTCTACTTGTGGTGGGACCAGACAGTAGTCTGGCAACTGACTGCCTTCAGGGAGGTACCTGGCCAATCATTTACCATTAGCTGCAAGCAGTGTCCTAAGTCTAACATATATTTGTGGGAGGCTTGGGAGACATCTTTCTGTTTCCCACAATTCCCCCTTTTGTTTTATAATAAAATTCAAAAGAGCCACATGGGCGACATGGTTATTTTCTATACATTGAAAGCTGTCTATGTGAAACTTCACGATCCAATTAAGATAGCCAAAAATTCAGGTTTATGGAAAACATTTTTAATTCAGGCATGGGGGATAAAATCCTCTTAGGCCCATCTGGTACTGGAGGAAGTTATGAGAGGGATTGGATGCTGCAGCGGGAAGAAATAGAGCCAATAGGAATGTCTGCTTCTATAGGTGTGTTTATACCTTGCTTAAATACCCTCAAATTTGTCCCTAAATTTCATTGTTTGGTTGTGTGGTCGAGGATTAGTATGTAGGTGTTGGATCTATATTGAGTTCATTTTTTGCGTATGATGTGAGGTATGGACCTTGTTCCATTCTTTTGCAGATGGAAATCCAGTTTTTCCAACACCATTTGTTGAAATGGGTACCTGCTCTCCACTTAATGGGTTTTAGTCCTTTGTGAAAGATTAGGTGTCAAAAAAAAATTAGGTGTCTATAGGTACTTGGTTGTATTTCTAGGTTCTCAATTCTAATCCTTTGGTATTCATATATACCATCGTACCAGGCTGCTTTAAGTATCATGGCTAATTATACATTTTTAAAGTTTTGTTTCATGTTTAAATAGTATTTTATTTATCCTGTGTCTCTTTCTTTTCTGTACTAACCTTACTAATTTCAGAGGATGATGTTTATTCCCCAGGGATACTGTAGCAGCAAACCACAAACATCTTGAAGGAAGCCTGACTAAAATAGTTTCCTGAGAGCAGTGTCAGCAATGCAGGTGGAGGGCACAATAAACAGTTTTGGGGCTTATTGGTCAATCTAAAATCTAGATCTTTCAAAGGATAAGTGTTTGTTCTAAATGCAATACAAACATATCTGAATTTCTTCTATGTCTCATAGTTCCATGCAGCTTTGACTATGGTAAATTATAAATACTTGGGCCTAAAACTGGTGTTTGTTTGAAACAAATTAAATAAAAACTAATCCATATCTGTTTCAGTTTTACTTTTTCTCCTTTTATAATCACTCAGAGTAATGGTTAGAGCTGATGAATAAGAAATTTGTGGAGTTTCTAAAGTGAGTTTTCTGTTACCTCTTTTGATTAAGCAATTGGGTGGGGGCAGGGGATGGGTTCCTGTAGAGAAAAAATTTTTTAAGAGTCTTTCAAGAAAGAGAGAAAATTTGCCACACTACCTTCCATGACAGGCTCTCTGATGCTTATTTTTTCTGGCTGCAGACCTGAAAACAGGCTTTTAAATACATGAGTTGAAGAGACAATACCAACAGGGGTATCAAGAGTTTCTGGGAAATGGAGTCCCAAGTCAATGCCAATGTGTGATTTCATGAAAAGGTGACTCCAGGAGTAATTTCAGCTCAATGATTAGATGGGAACTCTGGGCAGTAGCTCTCCCCATCATTTGACTTTTTGTTTTGCTGTGGTGGTGTTTTGTTGTACAATTTTCTTCCATTCCCTCATGGACTACTCTGGGTACAAGGACAGACTGTTTGGTGAATTCATTGGGACCTAGCTACTTCTTTCGCTCTGGCTATGTGATGAGTCACTTTGTTTTTCACATACCTCTCATAGTCAAACTTTCAGAATGCGTTTTAAGGTATTTTATTTCCTTTCAGATACACACTAAGAACAATGAAATTAATAATCACAAATAGGTATCCTTGATCCCCAAACAGCAACAGACATCATTCATTCAAAGGTACAGTTTCTACGTAAGCAATTGCTTGGTTGGTGGGTTGAAGGGTGGCCACGTCAGAATTATTGGAGTGTGTTAAAGGCTTGAATTTCATTAGAAAGTACAGTTGTGACCACCGGTAGAAGACCGGGTCAGCGCTTCGGAAGTGCAGATGGATTGAGCCTCAGAGTCTGAGCATCGTCCAATGTTGGCTCCAATTTTTGTGAGGACTAGGTTAGCAGTTTGAACCTCCTGCATTATCAAAGAAAGACTTGGCAATGGGCCTCCTTAAATATTAGCCCCAAGTCCAACTTTGAAACAGTGGGTCTTGATCACTGAGATTGCCACGTGGAGAGACACGCTGGAAAGCAATGGGTTTAATGATTTCTGCGCAGGGAGTTCTTTTCAAGGACAACTCCCAAGCCTAGGAAGAATCAAGGGACACACATATATCCAGTTGGTCTGTGAGTCCTTAGAACACATTTTAGTGGAGTCCATAGTCTGAGCAAGTATTAGGCAACCTATCAACATGGCACTGAGAGGTCAAGGACCACCACAGATTACAATTACAATTACAATTACAATTAAATACCACAGATTACAATTCCCATGTTGAAGATTGGCTGGGTGTGTCTTTGTTTCCTGAAGGTGAGAGATAGTCCAAGGGACAATCACATTTGACAAAAACTGCAGTTTAGCTAAACTCACAACAAGAAGATCTTTGCTGGTGACAACCTTTCAGGATTTAGGAAGTGAAGTTCCATCGAGTCTGTCTCCAAGGATCTATGTAAGTAGATTTGCAGAACCTCATCTGAGGGCAGGATTATAGAAGTTTAAGGGGCTCCATAGCAATAGCACCGAGGAGGTCCAGAGGTGCCATACTGTGCACAGAGGCATAGCTGGAGAATGTTTTAGAAGTCAAAGACTCATTAGGAGGACTCAGCACAAGCATGTCCGGGAGATTCACTGAGATGTTGTCCAGTGACTTCAGGCAGGGGTCAGGGTGCATCAGAGAATTAGGATTCAGTGGGGGTCCCAAGGGCTGAAGATCGGGGTCACAGCAGCACCCAGAAGCTTTAACAGCATGCTGGATCTCAAATCTCCGAGGGCCAGAGTCATCTGTTGATTGTTGATTCTCATGCAATGCCTGTGTGGGCAGGTGTACAAATGTGCTTGCTGTGTGGCTCTTGGCCCTGGACTTCACAGACTGCTGGTGGGCATCGGAGTCCCGAGGACGCCTAGTGCGAGTACCCTTTGGTGAAGCCTGGAGATACTGGGCAGATGGAACTGAGGTGGGAAGTAGGGAGACACTGGATCCTGTAGGACTGCAACCCATGCAGGTAGGGTCCTCAGGCTGTACAGTAGAGCTGTCTGCCCAGGAGTGGGTTGTGGGACGAGGACATACCAGTGCACAGCCCCCAAGCCCACTGTCTGCTGCCAGAGTCAGAGAGCGACGCCTGGCCCTGCGTGGCTTAAAGGACCGCAGACGCCCCTTGACCATCGCACGAGTCCTGGCTCCCTTCCAGGCCGTCCACTCCGGGCTGGTCAGTGCTGTGGGTTCCACGTGGTCCAAGGAGGTGCGGTCCCTGCCGTGTTTCCACAGCTCATAGTGCTCGGGTTGCAGAATGCGCACGAAGGCGTCCATGGGAAATGTGACCCTGGCTTCCCCACAGCTGCACTGAGAAGCAGCTTTACCGTAATTAACCCAGCGCAGGGTGGCAAAGTTGATGGATTCCGCACAGTTGAAACCGTGATTGAAGCCAGCGTGGTATCCATAGGGGAATGTGACCATGAACTCGCCTGCTCCCTGGGTGATCCGACCAACAGGAATGCCGTTCTCCCTGAGGACTCTGGGTGAGATGAGGGCCACCTTGTGCCGCAGGAAGTTCGCGCAGCCACTGGAACTGCCAGGGAAAAGCTCCCTGGCCAGTCTCTCCAGCCGGGCTCCATGCTCAGGGGGCACCGCATACCACGTTTTGGGCTCCCCGAAGTGCAGGTAGTTGATGCTGTACAGGTCCATGTCCTCCGTGTGCCAAGTGAAGGTGGTCTGCCACAGGCCAAAGTACAGGTAGGGGGTGTTGACGCCTTTGATGACAACTCCACACTCCTGCTCCAGCAGATCCTGGATCGTCCCCAGGTGTCTGAGGTTCCAATGCTCAGTGTTTTCACCAAATAAGGAGCCACATACTCCAGCCCCATAAATGGGAGAATTGTACATGCGGCTCTTCCAATAGGTCCGCTCCAAATCGTCAACATCCCGGTGTGTGGGAGTGCGGTATCTGTCAGTGTTGGCCAAGTGGCGATACTCCTCCACGGTCATGGATTTCTTCTTTTTATGGTATTGCAAAAAGACACCTGTTTGCCCAGTAGTTACCTGCTGCACAGGACTGGCTATGAGGATGTCATCCACATCGTCATAGTTCTCTCTGGCTGTCCACTGTTTGGGTGGGATTATCTTAGCCAGGCCTGCACGGTGGGCACCTTGGGATTCCATGTAAGCAATGTATTTGTTGAAATCCTTAAATTCTTCCATGGTAGGCCGGAAAGTCATGATTTTAAGGCTTGAGTTCTGGCTTCGATAGTCCTGGGAATTCATGGCTGCAAAATAAAGTCAGAAAACCCGGTTCTTATGGATGTTCTGTGTATTTGGATGCTGTGCTTTTGTTTCTTTTTCTGTCTGAAAATCTCTTGCAGTGTATTGATGGCTCTGTGAGAGCAAATGCACTCTCCCCAGGCATGCTGATTGACCAAGGGAATTCTACTATGATGGACAACTATTGTTTCCCCCAATGAGACAGGATTTGTGCACACGGAGTGGGTTTTCCCAGATTGCTCCTGGCTCATTATGCTGCTTTGGAAGTTTATTCAGTTGGAAGGGTGTCTCTATCTGTTGATACTTAGCTTCTGTTGCAATCCTGGGAAATTTCTAATTCCACTAACAAGGAGTGTCTCAAGGGATTTTTAAAAAGTAAATCTAAAGACAGTAATTCAGTAACATTCAACAGAAGTCAGGGGTGTCAAACTCAATTAAAATGCTTGCCATGTGGTGCAACAGGCAAGATTAAAGTGGGCCACATCACATTTACAAATTTTGTTGAATTTTTATTTTGAAGTGAGGATTCAGAAATATGGATAGGATAATTAAAACCCTATATAATTGTTTTTATTTAAACATTGGTTTTATTTATAAAACTATAATTATGCTTTTAACCGGAAATTTGCCAGTGCTTTCCCTTGCCTCTTATGGTGTGACCGGAAAATATAACAAAGTAATAAAAAACACAAAATGTTGGACAGCTGACAAATGTGATGCACAATCGTAATGGCTTCCCTCTAAAAATGTTAACTAGCATTGCTGCTAGGTATGACTCATAACAGCATATCCTAGAGTCCTGTTTTTAACCTTTTTACTGTTAGGATCTGTTTTTATTATGCAATGAGAGTGGCAGACATCGCTTTAAAACGTTACCGGAAATGATCGTGTCTAGAAACGTCCACAGGCCTCCAGAAAAGACTTTGGGCCACCTGTATAGTGGTCTTCTGTAGTTAAAGGGTTAAAGAGGGAATTGTGTGTACAGTATTGCCTCCATCTCCCCTAAGGGCTATTTTCTTTATAACAATTTTTTTCTATTTTCATTTTATTTCAGAGAATTTGGGGCCACAAAAAATTACCTGAGCAGTCGCAGGCAGCCGGAAGGCCACCAGTTTGACACCCCTGACATAAGTGAATGTTATGAGAAGTGCTAGTAAAAAATCAGGTGAATAAATATAGCCTGAAGATGCTAATATCAAAAATCACACTTCATGTAAAATATGAACCAAGACAACTAACCAAGCAAACTCACTGACATCAGTTTCACCCTGTAACACATGGAGGAGATGTGCTTGTGTTTTCCTCAGGCTGTAACTCTTGACAAGCGTTAAAAGCCTTGTCTTTCTCCATGGAGCGACTGTTCCTTGGAACTGCTGGGTTGGCAGCCCAATGGGGCTCCAAGAGGGCTCCAATACAGGGCAGAAAAAGTGAACATTTCAGTGAACTTCATAGGAAAAATAAAATTTATGTAAAATGACTTCAACAGTCATCTTAAAACTGGATGAATTATCTTTAAAAATTAAGCAACAGAAATATAATTCATCAAGCACTTTCAGAGAAACATGCAATAGCTATCCTGATTAACACTAAAAGTGAACCTTGGAAAAACAAGTAGAGGTACAGAAAACTTTAGCTATGAAAGATATTTGTGTAACCCTATGTGTTATACAGAAACCTGAATGTAGTGAAAGTTCTCAAATATTGTGTTACCATTGGGATGATTGCCTCTTAAGTACATAGTATTTAGAAATAATGACCAGCAAATTTGAAACTCAGTATTGACCATAATGGGCAGTCCAATCTAGTTCTGGCTTTCTCATCCTACTCCCGCCCCCACCACCCCACCCATGCCCTGGCTATACACTCAAAAGTAACAAAAAAAATTGGGCAAAACAAAGCAATTTAGAAGTTGTTAAATATGTGTTATATAATAATTTTAGTCTAATTCCTAAGTTATATTATCTTTAGAGACATTTTAGGATTAAAACTAGATATACAATTATCTTTAAAAAAGTGAAAGCATAGCTTAAGGAGCCCTGAGTGAGATGGAGGTCAATGATCCACAGCTTTGTCTCTAACACAGAGCCTGGCAGTTCAAACTCAACTTACGTCAGATCATTGAAAAATACACCCACCTCATTTTACTAAGACAAGCAAGGTAACCCTATCACAGAATAAACACCCTGTAGAATATAGTAGCACTGCACCAGAGCATTAGCTTTAAGGCTGTAACCTTTATGGAGTCTGACTGTGCCATTTCTCTCTAGGCATCCCTTTCTTTCTCTCTTTTTTTAAAAAAAAAACATTTTATTAGGGGCTCATACAACTCTTATCACAATCCATACATATACATACATCAATTGTATAAAGAGCACATCTGTACATTCTTTGCCCTAATCATTTTCAAATAGGCACCCTTTTCTCCTGTTTCTCCAAGAAACAGTTGATGAGCTTGAACCAATGACTAGTATTTTGCATCTATGAGCTTAAAATCATTGCCTCTCCTGATTCCATGTGCATGAGAAGCATCAAATTGAAACAGAAAACCAAACATGTCTATGTCACAAATAATCTGCATCATTAGATGCATTTATCCTCAGTAGGTGAACATTAGAGAGAGTCAAATTAAAATCAAATTATGACTCGCAATCAGAGACAAAGTGTATTTCATGGAACTCAAACAGAAAGCTTTTCTTAAAGAAAACAAACAAAAAATCTGAATTCTGATACGAATTTATATTGTTTCAATATTTTATGATTTGAAGGAAAAAATATCAAGGAACTGGCATTGACCTCTACTAGATTAACATTTCAGTCCTTGGAAAATTGCAGGCTTGTTGAATAAAAGGTTCAGAGAAAATATAGGAAGATGTTCGTTGAGATGAAATGACATGGTAACTGCAGCAATCAGCTCCAGCATAACAATTGTAAGGATGGCCATCTTTTGGGCAGAATTGATTCCATCTTGACATAGGCTAACTATGAGTAAGACTTGAGGGTAAGTATGAATCAGGAACAATTCCATAGCCCAGAACACCAATAACAGCCTAAAACATCCAGTCAAAGACATGTATTTTAGGATCCATAAATAAAATGTAATTTATGAATTATGCATCTAAAAGAAATATTCTCACCACAGGAATGAAAATCTCCCAGGACAATTTTCATTGGAATAGACCCACCCAGATTTCAATGTGAAAATCCTATCAGTCTTTTATTAGGCCTGTGTTATCTCCACCCACCTTGTCATTGATCCACTCTTATGCCACACCTAGTAATCATCTGAGAAACATCAGCAAAAACAAACTAAATGCAATGTCTTTTTCCTAAAGCCTTAGAGAATTTCACTAGAAAATGGAACAAAACAGATTTAATTGCAAACCCAAAAATCTTAAAAGGAAGAATTTTATTAGAAAAAAATTCTTTAAACTCTCCAAAATACGTATGTCATTTTTTGTTGAATAAATGTGAATAAATGTCATAGTTCACTTCTTTAAATTTGAAACCCCTAATAATGCAAATAGTTAGAATGTTTAGAAGCTAACTTAGAAGATGATTTGGTTTGGTTTCTCCTCAAAAGTACTTTCAGAGAGGCCTGGTGACATATTTTGAAAAAAAAAACAAAAACAAACAAAAATCTTTGAACACACTATGAGGCACGGTTCTCCTTTGACAAACATGTGACACCGTAAGTTAAAAACAACCGGATATCAAATTATCTAAAAACTCTTGACACTGGGAATATGAAGACAACTATCACAAGCTTTAAAAGATGTCTTCTGAAATTGTCACTGGAACAACCAGGGGCAGTGAGATGAAGGACCAGCCCGCCACCATGACTTTCACTGTCTCCCTCTCTCCAGACAACAGCTGCTGTGAACAAGGGTGGGAAAATTCTATGGACAGCCACTCCAGAGAGGGAATGAGTGAAATGTTGCAACATAACTCTGGATGGCAAGCTCCAAGATGCTGAGTGGGTCCCTGTGCTCATTCTGACCAATCTGCTCCTAAAGGAATCCTGACCTGTGAAGGTTAAACTGCATCTGCTCAGACCTCAGGGAGAGCCAAGTGGGTGAGCCCAGCCCTCTGCAATCTAGGCTCCAGCACCCTTAGTCACTGAAAGACATTGAGTCAATGCTGACTCATAGAGACCCTATAGGACAGGGTAGAACTTCTCTTGTGAGTTTCTGAGTCTGTACCTTTTACCAGAGTATAAAGCCAAGTTTTTCTCCCACCCCTCCAACCTGTCAGAAATAGTTAAGAAAAAGTTCTAGTCACACTACTTACCTTTTCAGTGCAGAGTGGTAGAGGCTGGCAAGTCTCAGATATCACTCTGGAGCCTTCTCTTGATTCAAGTAGGTTGAGGGCCTGATGAATCCCAGATGGGCAGGTTAGATGGTAGGCTGATTCCTCACAGGCAGTGCAAACAATGAATCCAAGCTATGTAGGAAATATGGCAAGATGCTGTCTCACGTCTGGAGATCCACATCTGGTGAGTTTCTGGACCTGGCCAAAAGCTGCACAGCTTTCAGAGAGAATCCACTTATATTTATACTGGGGGAACCACACCCACCAGGATACTACCTCCCACTCCTGACTGCTGACAGAAAATCTCTTCATGGAAGTGATGGCATTATGTCAAACATTGTTATGTAGGCTGACATCATGGCCGAGCCAAGTCGACACAGAAACTCAGTCCTTACACATGACCCACTGTGCCTTTAACCCAAGTGATTTCAATAACATAAAAACTGTGAAAGGGAAGGAGGGAGGAGCAATACCCTTCCAGAAATAGCTTTATGAAACTGAATCTCATGTACACCCTATGGCTTTGACATTTTGACCATTTATCAAGCTGGCTCCTGCACTTAGTTCCAATTCACTGTCATTATGTCGAGTGCTACTCAGAGCCGCTTTCTAGAAATTAGGAGAAGTTCCCCTTTGGGTTTCTTTCTTTCTTTTTAACATTTTAGGAGGGACTCATACAACACTTATCACAATCCACACATACATCAATTGTGCAAAGCGCATCTGCACATTCTTTGCCCTCATCATCTTCAAAGCATCTGCTCTCCACTTAAGCCTTTTTATATCAGATCTTCTTTTTTCCCCCTCCCTCCCCACTCCTCCCTCCTTCATGAGCCCTGGATAATTTATAAATTATTATTTTGTCATATCTTGCCCTGTCCGGCATCTCCCTTCACCCCCTTTTCTGTTGTCCGTCCCCCAGGGAGGAGGCCACACGTAGATCCTGGTAATCGGTTCCCTCTTTCCAAACCACTCACCCTCTACCCTCCCAGTATCGCCCTTCACACCCCTGGTCCTGAAGGGATCATCCTCCCTGCATTCCCTGTGCCTCCAGGTCCTATCTACACTTGTGTACATCCTCTGCTCTATCCAGTCTTGCAAGGCAGGGTTCGGATCATGATAGTTGAGGGGGGAAGGAAGCATTCAGGAACTGGAGGAATGCTGTATTCTTCATCAGTGCTACATGGCACCCTGACTGACTCATCTCCTCCCCTAGACCCCTCTGCAAGGGCATATCCAGTGGCCGACAAATGGGATTTGGGTCTCTACTCTGTACTTCCCCCTTCATTCACAATGGTAAGATTTTCTTTCTTCTTCTGATGCCATATACCTGATCCCTTCGACACCTCATGATCGCACAGGCTGGCATGCTTCTTCCATGTGGGCTTTGTTGCTTCTTAGCTAGTCCCTTTCGGTTTCGCAAACACTGAGACTCACTGCCATCCAGGAGAGAGTAAAACAGCCCTACAGGAGAGAGTAAAACGGCCCTGTCCATTTCTGAGTCTGTAATTTTTGCAAGTGTAGAAAGCCCTGTCTTTTGCCCCCGGAACAATTGGCTGTTTGAAAGTGCAGACCTTGGGGATCACAGGCCAACTCTTAACCACTACACCACCTGAGATAACATTGGGTTTATGATACTGTAACTCATTTCAGGAATAGATGGCCTCGTATCTCTCCCCAGTGATGGGTTGGTAAATTCAAACCACTGATCTTATGGTTAGTAGTCAAGACCTAATCAACTATGTTTCCAGAGCTTCATTTCTCTATAGTACAGGAACAGTCATTCGTCCCACTGAATGTGTTTCGAGGATTGCCATCTAGAGAAAAGTCCAGCACCTTTTTGTAATTCTTAAATGTGTTTAAGGAAGCATCCTTAATTGTGGGTTTTTCCATCCAACACTCATTTTTTTACAGATTAGGTGCATAGAATTCAAATTAAGGGCATCAGCCATAGGATAAAGCCGTCATCTCCGTTAACTCTGAGGCAAGGTCCTTGTCTGCTGACAACATCTGTGGGCCTGACCTGCCTTAGACGGCAATCTGTATGTTGGCTTCAGCGTTACTTTGGGTTTAAGAGGTTCACTGGGTAGGGTCTTCTGGTGCACAGAAGAACTCTGATACAGCTCTCCTTTCTTGCTGTAGTCATGTCCTGCCTTCTCAATTCTCTATAATGCTTTCAGAGAGGAAAGGTTGTGGAGTCACGCCTCAGGAAAATCCCCTTACCTTTCTTTATCTCAGAAAGATTATGAAGAAATAAAGGATTTACTGCCACACTCTGAATCCTTGTACCATGGAATGCTTTCTTACATGATTCCATTATACGTGATCCATTCTGCAGTGCCACATTTTATCATAAAAACCAAATAAACCAAATCCAGTGCCATTGTGTCCATTGCCCCTCATAGCCGACCTATGGACAAATTAGAACTGCTCCCTAGTTTCCAAATGCTACCAATCACAGGCTCCCAAAATAATTGGTCCAATTGCATACCCTCTTCTCAGGTAAAAAGAAAATCACCCACCACCTAGCTGCCAATTGAAAACGTTTGTATTATAGCACATAATTCAGAATAAAATGAAAATAACTCTCACTTCCATTGAGTATGAGCAGATTAATAGCGACTATGTAGTAAAGGGCAGAATTTACCCTGTGGTTCCTCAGACTGTAGCTATAGGAGTAGAAAGCCACATCTTTCTCCCATAGAATAAAGTACAGTTATCTGCTTTCTACCACAGAACCATTCCATTTCCCTCAAGGAGCAGTATCAGGTACTTTGGTAAACACGTAAAAAGTCTTTATGGGAGCAGAATTCTCATCTTTCTCAATTGGAGACCTGGTGCATATGAAGCCTCCAACTCTTGATTAATAGACCAAGACCGCCTACTACTTGACCAGAGATCCAAAGCTGACACTACTAAATAACTGCCACACTACTGAGAATTATGATCCCAAGAAGTCAAGTCAATACAGGCAATAAACCACTGCACACAACGAAAATATTAAGACATGTCCTGAAGGCCCTGAACAGATAATGAGGTGTGAAAGAGAGAGTGAAGAGTACACGCAAATCTGTTTGCTCTGCTTATACTAAGTAGAGCAAGTAAACACATATATTTCAGAATCCAATAGAATACACTCAATTCTCCCCCCCAAAGACACCAGAATATGTTACATAAGCTCATTGCATAAGAAAGTAATTCAACTTATGTAAGGCTTTCACAAACAGAAATTTATTCTCTCCCAGTTTGTGTCGATAGAAAGATAAATGTAGGTGACTGGTTATAAGGGATGGCTTTAACTACAGTTGACCCTGAGGCAAGGTCCTTGTCTCTATTAAGATTTAGGGTCCTGGCATTCCACCTCCTGGTCCCTAGGAATGTGTCAAGTCCAGGGTGTTTGCAGAGAGTCTGAGACTTCTCAGATGAACCATCTGACCCAAATAGGGAGCAAAGCAGTCCAGATTGAGGAGATTCCAGCTGTAATCCACCACCTATTTTTGGATATAATCTGGCTGCACCATTTTGAGGATATCCACATCAATGGGAAGTCACAGCACAATAAATTCCAGCTTCCTACAACGCAGGAATTGTGTGCATCACTACAAACTGTGGGTATCCTTGAGAAGAATGGGCATTCCAGAACACTACATTGTGCTTATCTACAACCTTTACATGGATTAAGAAGCAGTTGTGGGAACAGAACAACTCAATATTGCATGGTTTTAAATCAAGAAATGTGTGCCAAAAGGACAAAGATATCCGTTTTGAAAGGAGTGTGACCATCGTTCTTCTTAAAAGTGTGGATGGTGACACGTCCTCTTACATACTTTCAATCTATTTTAAGAAAAGTCCTGTCCTTGGAGAAGGACCCTGGAAAGAGCAAGGCCCTTGACATGAGATATTGACACAGTGGCTCCAACATGGAACACTCACTCGTCTATGCCAGGAAATGTGCAGGACAGTTCACTGGCCAACTGACTGGAAGAGATCCATTCTTGTACCCGCTCCAAAGAAACGTGGCCAGACAGAATGCTCACCTTGTAAAACGATAACATTGATGTCACATTGAAGTAAAATTTTGCTGTAAATCATGCAATGAATGCAGCAGGACATTGACAGAGAGCTGCTGGAGCTTTATGCTGCATTTAGAAGAGGATGTAGAACAAGGGCTCACCACTACTGAGGTGAGATGGATCTTGGCTGAAAGCAGAGGACCCAGACTGTAAAGACATTTGACTGTGTTGATTTTAATTTACTTTGGGTAGCCTTGAGAAGAATGGGAATTCCAGAACACTTCATGGTGCTTCTGTAGACCCTGTACATATATGAAGAAGCTCTTTTGGAAACAGAACAAGGGAATACTGCATGTTTTAAAATCAGGAATGTTATGTGACCTCTCCCTATAGTTATTTATCTATATTCTGAAAAAATAATCAGAGAAGCTAGATGGGGTTTTTTGCCCTCAACAATATTTTTTTATTAAAAATGTTATTGGGGGCTCTTAAATTCCTTATAACAATCCATACATCAATTTTAGCAAGAATATTTGTACATATGTTGCACCATTATTTTCTAAACATTTACCTTCTGCTGAGGCTTGTGAGGCAGACTAGCAAAAGAAACTCCATTTTTGTAAGCTGCTAAGAAATTTGCCTGTTCCTCCCTCCCTTCTCAGAAAATTGACCGAGTTGACCCACCCATTTTCCCTCTCTTTATGGGAAAGTGTCTGCTGGTGGTTCACTTTAGAATGCACTCCCATGTTCCCAGGTTCTGGACAAATCAATTAGTTTTGATTAATCTTCATTATATCCTTAGCTCTAATTCAATATTGTTCCCTTGGATGTTATAATCTGAATGGTGTAGTTTGTTTTATTATTGTAACTAGGATGTTATAATCAAGTTTAGTTTTTTTTAAATTAATAAATCTTTTTATTGGGGCTCATATAACTCTTATCACAATCCATACATACATCAATTGAGCAAAGCACCCTTATACATTCATTGCCCTCGTCATTCTCAAAATTCGCCTTCCACTTGGGTTCCTGGAATCAGCTCCGTTTCCTTTTTTTCCCCCTCTCTCTCCTTCTCCCTCTCCCTCCCCGCTCCCCCCTTCCCCCAGCTCCCTTTATATTTTATAAATAATTATTTTATCTTATCTTACACTGCCCGGCATCTCCCCTCACCCACCTTCCCATTGCCCATGTCCCAGAGAGGGAAGTTACACATAGATCTCCAAGATCGGTTCTCCCTTTGTACAACCGCTTCCCTCCCAGTGTTGCCACTACCACCGCTGGTGTTGAGGGGTTCATCCGTCCTAGATTCCCTCTATTTCCAGATCTCTACTGCACCGCTGTACATCATCTGGTATAACTAGGTCTGCAAGGTAGAATTGGGGTCATGGTAATTGGGAGGGGAGGAAGCATTTAAGAACTAGAGGAAGGTTTTGAGTTTCATTGTTGCTACACTGAACCCTGAGTAACTAATCTCCTCCCTACTACCCATCTGCAAGGGATGTTCAGCTGTCATCAGATGGGCATTGGGTCCCCATCATGCACTCCCCCTCATTCACGGTGACGTGATTCCCCCATCCCCCGCCTTTGTTGTTTGAGACCTGGTCTCTTCTGCCCTTCACGATCACCCATGTTGGTGTGCTGCTTCCATGTGGGCTTTGTTGCTTCTGGGCTAGATAGCCGCTTGTTTGCTTTCAAGCCTGTAAGTCCCCAGACGCTATATCTCTCAGTAGCCGGGCACCATCAGCCTTCTTCACCACACTTACTTATGCACATCTTCGTATTCAGTGTTTATGTGAGGAAGATGATCACACAATGATTGTTTTTGTTCCTTGGTGTCTGCTACCTGGTCCAATCAATACCTTGTATTCGCTTAGGCCATGTGCTTTTTCTCTGTGGGCTTTGTTGTTTCTGAGCTAGATGGCTGCTTGTTTGCCTTCAAGCCTTTAAACCCCCAGACTCTATATCTTTTTGATAGCCGGGCACCATCAGCTTTCTTCACCACGTTTGCTTACACACACGTCTGTTTTCAGTGATCATGTCGGGAAGGTGGGTACCATGCAATGACCATTTAGCTGGGCGAGGTGCTATTGTATTGAGGGAGTGTGCGTGAGGAGACCCAATGTCCATCTGCTACCCTACTACTGAACCTATAAATATATGCACATGTCTATTTCCCCCGTAATCATAAATATATTTACATATGTACATTTCTGTATTTAGGCTTCTCTGGATGCACTTTGCCTCCTATTCTTTTCCTCTATTTCCTTAGCTTTCTGCCCGTCCCACTACCATGTTCAGCCTTCATTCTGGTTTCAGTAATTCCTCTCAGTTACCTTGCCCTTGGTCACTCCTTACCAGTCCTCCCATCCCCTCCCTCCTCTGGTTTTGAACCATTCCCTTGTCCCTGTGTTGGCTAACACCTCCTCCCTTCCCCTACCTCCCACGCTCTCATGTCCTTCCAGGACCGTTGGTCCTGTTATATTCTACTCTCATTGTTTGTCCAGCCTTTCTTCTCTAGGTGCACCTGCTGATATAGTAATATGTGCATACAAATGCAGATGACTTTTACAGCGCCCAAGTTGCACATATGAACATGGCTTCAACAGCAGCAACACCAACACGCTGATAAGCAGAAAAGCCACTAACATACAAAATTTACAAGGTAAAAAAAAAGGCAAAACAAAAAGATAGCGAAAAAAGAAAAAAAATGCTAGTAGTTCAAGGTCTGTTTGTTGGCCTTTAGGAGTGTTTTCCAGATAAAACTTGTGTGGTGCCACGTTCTGGCCCCAAAGTCCATCCTTTATACTCCCTCGGGATCTCTTTGTTCTGCTTCCCCCGCTGCTCCATTGCACGCCCCCAGTGTTTTCCTCAGTGTGGTGGGTTCAGCTCAGTCGCACATCCCCCACTGTGTCTCAAGTGCTGTCTCATGTAGGGCCATGTGTTGGTGCAGGATTTCGCATCTTGCAGTGTGGCCAGCTCTATGGTCCTCTCTGTACGATGGGCCCTTCGAGCTGGGCTATCAATCTGTGGGCTTGGTGGGCCCAGGTGTACTCCACTATATCCTTTCTCCTTCCTTTGTTTCAGCTTCATTCTGGATGTGTTGTGGTGCGTCAGTTCCTTTCCCACACCAGATCATCTATTTTCATTTTCTGTGGTACTCCCTTCGAATGTGGGGGTCGGGCCAATTCTGGATTGGGCCAGCGTATGGTCCAGCCTCTTTGTGTAGTCCTCCATATTTTACATTGCCCTCCTTGTTTGGTGTGTCATGGTGGGGTCCGCATGCATGTTCCAGTTCTGTGGGGACACAACCAATACTCTCCCCGGGTGGGTTAGTGCCCTGTTCCTCCCCATACCATCCACTCAGATTCTCCCCATCCTGGTTTTCCCTCTCCCTGCCCCACTCTTCCTTCTTTATGCTAGACTCTCATGTACCTCCCTAAGTGTGGCCTGCCCTCCCTCCAACTATCTATGCTTCCCCCCATTGATTGTGAGATGGATGTTTATTCTTCTATTTCTGTCATGCTGATTGCACTTACCTCAGGGGACTCATGTTGTACCTGTTCCTTTGAGTCTGGCCTTACCTCGCTTAACATAATTCCTCCCAGCTCTTCCCATGAAATAACGTGTTTCATGTGCTCATCCATGCTTTTCAGTGCTGCATAGTACTCCATTGTGTGTATGTGCCAAAGTTTACTAATCCACTTGTCTATTGATGGAAACTTAGGCTGTTTCCAAGTCTTTGCGATTGTGAATTGTGCCACAATTAGCATTGCAGCGCATATGACTGGTCATATTTTATTTGCTGCTTCCACCGTGTATACGCCCAGTAGAGGGATTGCTGGGTCATAAGGTAGATCAATTTCCATTTTCTTTAAGTATTGCCAGATTGCTTTCCACAGTGGCTGTACAAATCTACACGACCACCAGCAGTGGAGGAGGGTTCCTATTTCACCACAGCCCCTCTAACAGTTGTTGCTCTCTGATTTGCTGATCTAGGCTAGCCTCAGGGGTGTTAGGTGGTATCTCACGGTTGTTTTGATTTGCATTTCTCTTATGGCTAGGAACTTCGAGCACTTTCTCATATGCTTATTGGCCACATGAGTCTCCTCTAGTGAAAGTTATTTTCAGTTCTTTTGCCCACTTCCTTAGAGGGTTAACTGTTTTCCTCTTTTTTGCAGGTCATGATGGTGTTGTAGATTTTGGTAATGAGTCCTTTGTCTGATGTGTCATTACTAAAAATCTTCTCCCAGTCTGTGGGTTGTCTTGTCACCCTCTTGGTGAAGTCTTTCGAGGTGCACAGGTGCTTTATTCGAATTAGATCCCATTTGTCGATTTCCAGTTCACCTGTGTGTGTACCCTTCCCTGTTGCAGTAAGCCAAGAGCTCCCTGGGCCAGTTCTCTGAGATTAGTCCTGATTCCCTCCTTAATGGTCCTGATGGTTTGGGATTTAACTTCTAGGTCTGTGATCCACCTTGAGTGTATTCTTGTGCATGGGGTGAGGTAAACATCTTGTTTCATCTTTCTACATGTGGATATCCATTGTTTCCACACCACTTATTAAAGAGGGTATCTGCTTCCCACTTGATGTTTTTGGGACCCTTGTCGAAGATCAGTTGTCTATATGCTGCTGATTTTACTCCTGGGCTTTCTATTCTTTTCCACTGGTGGAGTGTCTATCGTTGTGCCAGTACAACGCTGTTTTGACCACTGTAGCTGTGTAATAGGCATTAAAATCAGGTAGGGCGAGTCCTCCAATTGTGTCCTTCTTCTTGAGGAGTTCTCTGCTAATTCTGGGTTTCTTCCCTCTCCATATGAAGTTGGTGGTCAGTTTTTCTGATTCTTTGAAGAAGGTTGATGGTATTTGAATTGGTATAGCATTGAACTTGTAAAGTGCTTTAGGAAGAACTGTCATCTTTACTATGTTAAGCCTACCTATCCATGAGCAGGGGAGGGTCATACATTTGTGGAGGTTGCTTTTGGTTTCCTGTAATAGGGTTATATAATTATGCTTATATAGTTCCTTAGTATTTTTTGTTAAATATATTCCTAGGTATTTCAGTTTGTTCTTAGCTACTGTGAAGGGCACTTCCCTCTTAATTGCCTCTTCCATGGCCCTGTCCGATGTGTATAGAAAACCTACCGATTTCTGTTTATTGATCTTGTATCCTGCTATTCTTCCGTATTCCTCTATCGCTGTAAGTACTCCAGCTGTGGATCTTTTGGGGTCTTCAATGTATAGGATCATGTCCTCTGCACATAGCGATAGTTTCACCTCCTCCTCTCCCAATTGGATCCCTTTGATGTCCTTCCGCTGTCTTGTGTTGTTAGCCAGAACCTCCAAAATGACAATGAATAGAAGTGGGGACAGGAGCATCCTTGTCTTGTACCCTTTTTCAGTGGGAATGTTCTTGTCTTTTCTCCATTGACTATGATCTTGGCCGTTGGTCTTTCATAAATAGCTTGTATGAGCTTGAGGAACTTACCTTCCAATCCTATCTTCCTGAGTGTCTTGATTAGGAATGGGTGTTGGATGTTTTCAAATGCCGTTTCTGCATCTATGGATATTATCATATGGTTTTTATCCTTTTTCTTCTTGATGTGGTGTATGATATTGATGGATTTTCGGATGTTAAACCATCCCTGCATCCCTACTGCTGTATTCTATTGGCCAGTATTTTGTTAAAGATTTTTGCATCTATGTTCATTAGAGATATTGGTCTATATTCTCTATACCTGTGGGGTCTTTGCCCTGTTTGGGTATCAAAGTAATGCTGGCTTCATAAAATGAGTTTGGGAGCTTGCCATTCTCTTCTATGTTATGGAATACTTTGTGGAGGATCGGTATGAGCTCTTCCCTGAACGCTTGGTAAAATTCTGCTGTGTAGCCATCTGACCCTGGGTCCGTTTTCCTTGGTAGGTTTTTTATGACCGTCTCTATTTCTTCCTTCGCTATGAGTTTGTTGAGGTTCTTGATCTCTGTCTGAGATAATCAAGGGAGAGATGGTTTTTTCTAAATATTTATCCATGTCTTCCAGGTTTCTGAATTCATTAGAATACAAACCTTCATAGTACTTTGTGATTATACTTTTTATCTCATTGGGGTCTGTTGTTATTGCCCCCATTTCATCCCTCATCCTGCCTATTGATGTTTGCTCCTTACTATCCTTGGTAAGCTTTGCCAGAGGGCTGTCAATTTTGTTGATTCTTTCATAGAACCAGTCTTCTAGTTGCGTTAATCTTTTGCATTGTTCTTTTGTCTTCCCACTGGTTTAACTCCGCCCTGATTTTTATTATTTATTTTCTCTTGCTATTGGAGGGGTTGTTCTGTTGACTCTGTTCTAGTTGTTGGAGGTTTTGTGTTAACGTATCTGTCATACGCCTTTCTTCTTTTTTCATATATGCATTTAATGATATCAAGTTACATCTAATAACTGCCTTTGCAGTGTCCCATAAGTTTTGATACGTTGTATGCTCATTCTTGTTAGTTTCTAGAAACGTCCTAATATCCTCTCTGATCTGGGCCTGTACCCACTCATGTCGCAGGAGATCCTTGTTTATTCTCTAATTGGTTGCCCTTGCTTTTCTGGATGCCCTCTTATTAATCACCAGCTTTATGGCATGGTGGTCTGAGAAAGATGTCTGGATAATATCTATGTGTTTGAATTTACTCAGGCTGGACTTGTGTCCCAGCATGTGGTCTATTCTTGAAAAAGATCCATGTGGATTGGAGAAGAATGTGAAACCTTTTGCTTTTGGATGAAAAGCTCTATAGATGTCTATCAGGCCCTGTTGCCTAAGTACATTGTTTAGCGCTCTGGTCTCTTTGCTGAGCTTCTTTCCCAGTGACCTGTCTTTCTGTGTTAGTGGAGTGTTAAAGCCCCCCACTATTATTGTTGATTCCGTGATTTCTTCTGTCCTCTTTTTAATTGTTTGACGAAATTTGCCGCACCATTATTAGGTGTGTCAATATTCAATATGCAACGTGCTTCCTGGTTTACTGAGCCTTTGAGCATTATGTAGTGTCCCTCTTTGTCTTTTTTTATGGTTTGGATCTTGACGTCCATTTTGTCAGAGATTAAGATAGCCACTCCTGCCTTCTTGGAGTTACCATTCGATTGGTAAACTTTCTGCCAGCCCTTTATTCTTAGCATATTCTTGTCTGCTCGCTTAAGATGTGTCTCTTGCCGGCAGCAGATTGATGGGTTATGTTTTCTAAGCCAGTCCTCCAGCCTCTTTCTTTTAATATACGAATTGAGTCCATTGGTATTCAGAGTAATTATTACTATCTCTGGATTCATAGTTGCCATACTCTGTTTTATGTTTTGGGTCTTTACGTATCTCCCTTCATATCATTGTGCTGTGTTTGAGTGGAGCGTTTTTATCATGTCCTCTTTTCCATCTGAGACCCTGTTGTCCTGGTACTTGTTGCTGGCATGTTGTTGGCTTCTAGATGGAGATGGGCTATATGGTGGTCTCCTGATTGTTCTAGGTGGAACTTGATCCTCTGGCCATAGGGCTTCAACCAGTATGTTCCGCAGGGTTGGGTGACTTGCAGCATATATTTTGAGTTCTTCCTTGTCCTGGAAGACCCTTATCTTACCCTCTAAATTAATGGATAACTTGGCAGTGTACACAATTCTGGGGGAGGCATTTTTATCTTTCAGCTTTTGGAAGTTGTTGCTCCATTCTCTCCTCCTCTTCATGGTATCTGCTGATAAGTCTGAGCATATTCTTATCTGTTCTCCTTTGTACGTGACTGTCTTCCTTTCTCTTGCTGCTCATAAAATTTTCTCTTTTTCCTCTACGGTGGATATTTTACTATTATATGTCTTGGCGTGTTCTTCTTGGGATTTAGCTTAGCCGGCGTCCTTTCTGCTTCCTGTATGAGTGGCTGTATCTCCCTTGTTAGGTGGGGAAAATTTTCTTCCAGAAATTCCTTTGCTATCTTGGCTGTCGACTTGTGTGTTGTGTTGTGTTCCAGTAAACTGATTATTTGAATATTATTCCTCTTCATAGCATCTGTCATTGATCTCAGGCTGTCTTCTGTTTCTTTAATTTTCCTATCTGATTGTTTTTCTCACTTGCTTCATTCTGTTTGAGTGTCCTCGAGTTCACTGATATGATCCTCTGCCTCCTCAAGCCTAAACGTAGCTTCTGTGACCTTTTGTGTGGCTTCTGATACCTCCTCTGTTAGTTTCTGCAGTTCCCTTTCATGGGTAGAATTCATCCCCTCTATTGTGCATTTCACCCCCTCTATCATTGCATCCTTATTCTGGGTAGCTTCTCTTAGCTCCTTCATTACTGCAAGCAGAGTTCTGAAGATTTCCTTTTGTGGCTGATCTATATCTGTTTCTTCTATTAGCAATGTTAGGTCTGTTACTGTTCTCGTTTCTCTGTTTTTTGGTTTTTTTGTTGGGAGTGATGTGGTCTGTGATTTTTCCTTGATCCTTTCATAGGCCCCATGCTTCTGGGAGACCAGGGTAACCTTATCTATGTTATTGTTAAGGATTCTTTCAGGCAATTGCCTATGACCTACTCTAAGGGTGGGTCAGGCTGTTGTGTAGGCCGAGTTCTCCGACGGCTTGATGACCCGCAGTGGTGAGGTGTTTCAGCATCTGGAGTGGGGTCTGGAACCTCAGTGAGTGCCCTCACGCTGCTTTGACCTCGTTTGACAGGGTACCCTTAGCAGCTCCCTCTTTTTTGGGGGAGGGGGGATAGTAATAAAAAAGGATTTAAAAGGTTAACGATTTAAAAATAGTTTTTAACAAAATATTGGGCAGAGGAAGAAAAAATTGGAGTGAGAGGAAGAAGAATAATCTATGAAAGAGGAGGGACAAGCTCTGATAATAATATAGGTGGAAGGAGAAGGAAAAAGAGAGAAAAGGAGAATCTATAGAAAAGGGACAGAAGAGAAGTACTAGCAATAATGAAAAAAGTAGGAAGGAAGGAGAGAGAGAATACAGCACAGAAAGTAAAAGAAAGGAAAGATAAAAAACAATGCTAGATGGAAAATACGTAGATGTGTATATGTAAAAATTTCCTCTTTTTCCCTCTAAGTGCTGGTGATGCCTAATAGAATGTGCAGGTGCTTGAGTTTGCATTGTCCCAAGACGTGGTGCTGATCTGGGCTCCGGAGCAGGGCTATGTGGTGGTGGTGGGGAGGTGGTGGGAGTGCTCGTCAGCTCAGCAAGCCCTCCCAGGTCCCTGCAGGCCTATAGAGTTGAGCCTGTGGTCAGAGGCTACACAGGTGGGAACCGCTCCCCACTGGCGGTCCTGCACTAGCTGGAAAGTGCTTGGGCAGCTAAGGGTACTGAGAGGAGGCACAGGGCACAGTGTTTGCCTCCTGTGGTGGCTGGGGAGGGCTCCAGCAGGCTTAGAAGCTGGCACTGGGGACCCCACTGGGCCCCTATGGGGTGTGAGCCAGCTGGAGCACACAGACAGCTCTGCAGTTAATGCAAAGCCGAGCCCCAGGTTCCCCAGCAGGCAGAATGTTTATTGTTTAATCTGCCCGGGCTGTGAGCTGTGTGGGCCAACTTCTCAGCTGAGCCACATGGACAGCAGCGGCTTGGCGGGAAACTGCAGAGAGAAATGGCGCCCTTCCTCCGCCCAGGCTCAGAGCTCAGAGCCGTGGCCGCTGGGATCCCTGCAGCTCACAGGGGGAGGGGGGGAGAGTGTGTGCTATGCCAGTCCACTGGAGTGCAGAGCTCTGTCACTCATGCTCTCTCGGCAGTGGCACCCACTCCAGCACCAGGCACTGGGAGGGGCCCTCGGCGGGCAGACTCAGTGGCCCGGGCCGCGGTACTCTGTGGAAATGCAGGGTCGTGGGAAGGTGTGGGTTGGGCTATGGCTCGTGCCAGCGGGAAGTGCTCAGCGCAGGATCCCGGCTTGGAGTGTAGCGGGGGCTAGGCTCCCGGGGGTGGGAGGCCGGGCACACGGAGGGCCAGTGGAGAGGTCCGCGGCAGCAGTGTGGGTGGATGATCCCCCGTGGGGGTCGCCAGACAATCCGCAGGTTTGTTACACGGAGCTTGGTTGAATGGAGGGAGGGACGCGGGCCCGAAGGAAGATGGCTGCCATGAAGGAGAGGAAAGCTTCTCTCCTAGTGGGGTCCTGCGAGTGGGCAGCTGGTGTAGGGGATCACGCGACTTGCTGTGCTTGTCCAGGCAGGGCAGGCAAGTGACTCTGGGCTGGGGTCCGGTCTGGGGATGGAGCTTAGGCTAGTGGCCAGTGTGATGGCGGCAGCCTAGTGACCGGAGATGTCCCAAGAGTCCTGTTTCACCGAGACCCCTGCTTCAGAGAAATGCATGGGGTGGGGCTGGGGTGCTGTCCCTGGGGGGATATTTCACTCACCAGATTCCTACCATTAAGCTACCTGGATACCAAACTCGGAGGAGCTCTCAGAATATGTGGATGCTCCGGTCGGCCATCTTCTTTATTCCTGTTTAATCATTTTTTTGAGCTCTTACAAATATCATAACATTTCATAATTCAGTCACATGGAGCAGTACTGTACAATTGCTACCACAGTTTCAAAACATTTTCTTCTTGACTTCCTTGATATCAGCTCCCCTTTATCCCCTCCCTTCCCCGTCCTCAATTTCTTTATTGTGGAAAACAGAACCTGGATGAAAGCAGCCTTATCTCTATGCTCCTGATCACAGGGCTTGGAAGACAGTACTAGTGTTAGAAGAAAACCTCCTCAAGCTCCAAGGATAAAGCTAGAGCCGAAATGCACAATCTCCAGATGGAGTTTTCTCCACAGCTACCCTATACTAAGATGTTAGTATACAGCTCCTACAGGCGCCTGACTTCTTGCTACTCAGCTAAGAGATGCCTAGCTTTAAAAGCAATCAGCTTCCCTTTATCACTTCTTCTCCCAAATGCCCTCTGGATCAGTCCTATGGGACGGTTGTATAATTGAAGGGCAGAAATAAAAAAGGTGTTATATTCTTTCACCTATTTATGGATAGCAATAACCCCCACCCCCAACACACACACACACACACACAAACACACACACACACCTACCAACCTAACAACGTAGGCACAACTTTTACCCTGGGGGTTCTTGAAATAATTGGGTGAGCAACTTAAGACCAGTGCCGAGGGCAGGTGAATTGAAGTAACTGTCTCCTGAGTGGAGAGAACAATGACATGTCTGCTCTTGTAGTTAAAACTGCTGGCAGATAGGAATAAGCCATGTGCTTGTATGAGGTATCATTAAGGTAACACTATAATGAGAGGATATCATGAGGATAATTTTGAATTAGGAGAATGTGACTGGGACTCTTCTTCAACTTAATAATGTGAATTCCTCTCTCCATCCAAATACTTGGCCTTGCAATCTTCTTTAATTTTGAGAAAAAATAATTAGTCTGTATCCTCTCTTCATGGTCCTCATTTTCCCACAGCCTAAAACTTATCATGGAGTGTTTAAAAAGAATTCAGGATATTTCAACATTCACATTTGTCCATTCTGTTTGTGTCTGTGCCTTCTGGAGTCTTGCATGACTCGCTTCTATATAAATTCACTGTTAAATGACCTTGCTATCTTATACCGGAATTGGAGATGAGGCCACTCTACTCGGTTTTGCTGTCTGCTTTATCTTCCTTAATTATACCCACTATTCCTAAGGGCCCAATTGATTGTGGGGCTGGATCCCATGGTTTACATTTGCTTAAACAGTTGGTGTACAAATCTAAATATCACTTGTAACTGGTCTTACTTACAGGCATATGCATATTAACCTTCCACTGACAGAATTATTCTTCAGGGAAGATCTTGCCATGTACTGTGTGATGATGAATACGATGCCAAGCTTCTTTCATTTGTCAATCTCAGCCTTATAAACTACTTGATTATCTAAGTATAAATAGACAATACCACACTAAGTTTAATAATTCATAAACAATTGATTTTTAAACATTCCATTTTATTTTGACAACTTGCAGATTTTTCTTCATAGCACTTCATATATACCATCTTCACATTTTGATAATATGTGTGCAGCTATTTTTTTCTCATTTTCAGTGTTTTCCTCCATCCACGTCATTAATGTTGACTTTACTTTGAGGATTTAGTACTTCTTCAGTATTATTTCCTTGTCATTAAACCTAAAGGGTTCATGTTCCAGAAGTAGATCACCAGGTCTTCCTCCCCACCCTTATTTCTGGAGATTCCATTAAGACCTCTCTACCATGGGTGATCCTGCTTCTATTTGAAATACTGGGTGGCACTGCTTATGGCATCACAGTAACATGCAAGCCACCGCAGGACAACACTGAGGGAGAAGTGGTGTAAGCTAGAATACAGGTTCCCTAAACATGCTGGCTCATCCATACCCGAACATATTAGACCACCACGTTTGCCCATCAGAGCTCAGGTTTAGAAACTTCCTCACTGTTATCCATTATCTGACCAGTGTCAGTGTTGGATTATGAATTTCCTGAGGAAGCAATAAGGCTCAATTCTGTGCATAATGCTGAGTCAGTCTCGCTGTTATTTCTCCGGTGTAAAACACCATTTGGTTTAAAATGATATTTTTGGTGCCATGAACTAAAATTTCAAGTGAGAAAATTTTCCCAATGACATTACCTTGTCAGGCAGGCACTGGAGACTGCTGTAGGGACAAATCTGAGGTGTTTGCTTGGATACAACATGATCATCAAGGGTTACACACTACCAATCTATGTGTGTTTATATTTCTTTAAAATTTTCCGTTTTCAATTTATTTCCCATTTCTGCGTCCCTGTGGCTATGCTCCATTGAGAGAACAACAGTGGAAAGGGGAGCAGTTAACCTCCCTGGCTGTCTAATTATGTCCATAATTTTGTAACCAAATTTTTCAAGTGAAAAAAATTTCATAATGAATGAATATCAGTATTCTAACATGAAGGTTGCCAAAAAAGGAGTTGAAAGTAATTTATTCGTGGTCCAACAACATTTCTGCACGCGTTGCGCCACCAGTCCCTGGAGTAGGATCAGGCCCAGAAATTTGCAAATGATGTATTTGTTCACAGGATAGTTCTTTCTGTTTCTAGTAAACTTGTGAAGCATAGTAGCGGATTGTTGCTCTTCAACCGGTTTGTCTCCATAATAATTTTTTCAATGACCTCATCAATCAAAATAATTGTTGCGCCAAAGGGTTGTAGTGGTCATCCTCTACTTGCATACCTGGTGCTCCAGTAAATGGGAATCTTGGTGGAGCTGGCTCTTCCATACCTGAAGACAATAGAGCACCACGTTTGCCCATCACAGAGCTCAGGTGTAGAATCCGCCTCACTGTCATCCTTTCTCTGAGGACTGTCATTGTTGGCTTATGAATTTCCTGAGGAACCACTGTCGCGCTGTTCTGTGCATAATGCTGAGTCACTGTTGCTGTTATTTCTCTGGTCTAAAACCCCTGTTGGCTTAAAATGAAACGTTTTTGATGCCATGGACAAAAATTTCCAGTCAGAAGATTTTCCCAATGACATTAAAAGGCAAGCGGATACTGGAGAGTGGTCTATGGATAAATCTGAGGTGTTTTGCTTGGGTACAATATAATCCTCAAAAATTACACAGTGGCACTCTATGTGTGTATGTCTCTAAAACGTTCCCTGTTGAATTTCCCGCTCAGTCTCGCCCCCCTGTGGCTATACTCCACTGGGAGAACAACATTGGAAAGGGGAGCAGTTAACCTTCCTGGCTGTACAATATCAGTAATTTTGTACCCAAATACTTCATTATTTGTGAAGTCAAAAAAATTCATAATTAACTAATATCGGTATTCTAACATGACGGCTTCCCAAAACCGAATGGCAAGTTATTTATTCCTGGTCTAATACCATTTCTGCAGGCGTTGCACCCTCCACTCCCTGAAGTAATGATCAGGCCCAGAAATTTCTAAAGGTTATTTTGTTCACTGGATCCCTCTCACTGCTTCTAGAAATCGTATAAAACTGAGGAGCGGATTGTTGCTCTTTGACCGCGGTTCCTCTCCGTAATCATTTTTTTCGATGACCTCATCGGTCAAAAATAATTGTAAGTATGCCAAAGCTTTCTTCTGTTCAACGTCTACATACATAACAGGTGCTCCAGAAAATGGGAATCTTAGTGGAGCTCGCTCATCCATACCTGAAGACAATAGAGTATCTCATTTGCCCATCACAGAGCAGGTGTAGAATCTTCCTAACTGTCATCCTTTCTCTGAGTAGTGTCGTTTTCGGATTGTGAATTTCCTGAGCAACCACCATCCCGCAATTATGTGCATAATGCTGAGTCAAGGTCACTGTACTTCTCTGGTCTAAAACCCCTTTTGGGTTAAAATGACACTCTTTTGAAACCATGGACTATAATTTCCAGTCAGAAGATTTTCTCAATGACTTAAAAGGGCAAGCAAGCACTGGAGAGTGGTCCATGGATAAATCTGTGGTATTTTGCTTGGATACAATATAATCCTGAAAGATTACACTGTACCAATCTTTGTATGACTATTTAAAACGTGCCCCATTGAATTTCCCACCCAGTCTCGCCTGCCGGTGGCTATCCTCCCCTGGGAGAACAACACTGAAAAGGGGAGCAGTTAACCCCCTGGCTGTCTAATTATGTCTGTACTTTTATACCTAAATTCTTCTTTATTTTTGAATTGAAAAAATTCCATACTCAACGAATATCAGTATTCTAACATGAAGGTTCCCAAAAATTGAGTTGCAAGTAATTTATTCATGGTCCAATGCCATTTCTTTCTTTTTTAAAGAAAACATTTTATTAGGGGCACATACAACTCTTATCACAATCCATACATATACATACATCATTTGTATAAACACATCCGCACATTCCCTGCCCCAATCATTCTCAAAGCATTTGCTCTCCACTTAAGCCCTTTGCATCAGGTCCTCTTTTTTTTACTCTCCCTCCCCGCTCCCCCCTCCCTCATGTGCCCTTGGTAATTTATACATTGTAATTTTGTCATATCTTGCCCTATCCGGAGTCTCCCTTCCCCCCTTCTCTGCCATCCATCTCCCAGGGAGAAGGTCACATGTGGATCCTTGTAATCAGTTCCCCCTTTCCAACCCACTCACCCTCCAGTCTCCCAGCATTGCCTCTCACACCCTTGGTTCTGAAGGTATCATCCACCCTGGATTCCCTGTGCCTCCAGCCCCCATATGCACCAGTGTACAACCTCTGCCCTATCCAGCCCTGTAACGTAGAATTCGGATCATGGTAGTTGGGGGGAGGAAGCATCCAGGACCTGGGGGAAAGCTGTGTTCTTCATCGGTACTACCTCACACCCTGACTGACCCATCTCTGTTTTGTTCTTTGTCAGTGGTTTGTTTTTGTTGTTTTGTTGTCTGGTTGTATACTGTTGCTTTGTTTTCCTCTGTCTTGTTTTCGTGCATGTTAGTGTCTCCACAGGTCTGTCTGAGTAGGACAGGCTGGATGAACTATCTGGAGGAAAAACAACGGGACTGACAGTTCCGGGGGATTTGGGGTGGGGGGCTAGGGGGGTAAGGAAGTGGTGATAACAAACACAGGGACAAGGGAACAACATGGGACCCAAAATGATAGAGAGGGGGGAGTGGCAGGCCTGATGAGGAATGATCAAGGGTAAGGTTGCATAGAGTGGCAGGCCTGATGGGGAATGATCAAGGGTAAGGTTGCATAGCTGTAGCCCAGGTGGTGATGGAGCATGGTAGTAGGGCAGGAGGAAAGTCAAGGGAGATGGAGGACAGAGCTAGGAGTCAAAGGGCATTCATGGAGGTCTAGACAAAGACACGTACATGCAAATATATATAGGAGGATGGGGAAATAGATCTATGTGCCTATCTTTATAGGTTAAGTATTAAGGTGGCGGAAGGACCTTGGGCCTCTACTCAAACACTCCCTCAATGCATGAATACTTTCTTTTATTAAATTGGAACTCTGTGATGCTCACTCTCCCGACACAACTGCTGAAGCCAAAGTGGGTGAAAAAGTAAATGTGGTGAAGAAAGCTGATGGTGCCCGTCTATCAAAAGAGATAGTGACTGGGGTCTTAAAGGCTTGAAGATAAACAGGCGGCCATCTAGCTCAGAAGCAACAAAGCCCACATGGAAGTACACACCAGCCGGTGTGATCGAGTGGTCCCGAAGGGATCAGTTATCAGGCATCAAAGAACTAAAAATCATATAATTGGCTGCACAGCTCCATGATAGGATTGCTGAAGACAAAAGGGTGCATAAGCAAATGTGGTGAAGAAAGCTGATGGTGCCCGGCTATCAAAAGAGATAGTGTCTGGGGTCTTAAAGGCTTGAAGGTGAACAAGCGGCCATCTAGCTCAAAAGCAACAAAGCCCACATGGAAGAAGCACTCCAGCCAGTGCGATCACGAGGTGCCAAAGGGACCAGGTGTAAGGTATCATGCAAAAAAAAGGATATATATATTTATATGTATATATATATATGTGTGTGTGTGTGTGTGTGTATATATATATATATATATATATATATATATATATATATAATATTGAATGAAGGGGGAAGTGCAGAGTGGAGACCCAAGGCCCAAGTGTCGGCCACAGGTCCAATGCCATTTCTGCAGGTGTTGAACCACCAATTCCTAGAATAGGATCAGACCCAGAAATTTCCAATTGTCATATTTAATTCATGGATTGTTCTTTCTGCTTCTTGTAAACTTGTTAAGCAGTGTAGCGGATTGTTGTTCTTCAACCAGTGTGTCTCCGTAATAATTTTTCTTTTTAAAAAAAATTATTAGGGACTCATACAATTCTTCTCACATCCATACAGACATCAATTGTATAAAACACATCTGTACATTCTTTGCCCTCCTCATTTTCAAAGCATTTACTCTCCACTTAAGTCCTTTGCATCAAGCCCTCTTTTTTCCTCTCCCTCCCCGCTACCCTCTCCCTCATGAGGCCTTGATAATTTATAAATATTATTTTGTCATACCTTTCCCTGTCTGGCGTCTCTCTTCACCCCCTTTTCTGTTGTCTGTCTCCCAGGGAGGAGGTCACTTGTAGATCCTTGTAATCAGTTCCCTCTTTCTAACCCACTCACCCTCTACCCTTCCAGTAACACCCCTCACACCCCTGGTCCTGAATGTATCATCCGCCTTGGATTCCCTGTGCCTCCAGGTCCTATCTGCACCAGTGTACATCCTCTGCTCTAACCAGAGTTGCAAGGCAGAATTCGGGTCATGGTTGTTTGTGGGGAGGAAGCATTTAGGAACTGGAGGAAAGCTGTATTCTTCATTGGTGTTACATCAGACCCTGACTGACTCATCTCTTCCCCTAGACCCCTCTGAGAGGGGATCTCCAGTGGCCGACAAATGGGCTTTGGGTCTCCACTCTGCACTTCCCCCTTCATTCGCTATGGTAAGATTTTTTTGTGTGTGGATGATTCCTTATACCTGATCCCTTCGACACCTCATGATCACACAGGCTGGTGTGCTTCTTCCATATGGGCTTTGTTGCTTCTGAGCTAGACGGCCGCTTGTTCACCTTCAATCCTTTAAGACCCCAGATACTATCTCTTTTGTTAGCCGGGCACCATCAGCTTTCTTCACCACATTTGCTTATGAACCGGTCTGTCCTTGGCGATCGTATCATGAAGGTGTGCAACCAATGATATGATTTTTTGTTTTTTGATGCCTGTTAACTGATCCATTTGGAACCAAGTGATCACAAAGGCTGGTGTGTTCTTCCATGTGGGCTTTGTTGCTTCTGAGGTAGATGGCCGCTTGTTAACCTTCAAGGCTTTAAGACCCCAGACGCTATCTCTTTTGATAGCCGGGCACCATCAGCTTTCTTCTCCACAGTTGCTTTTTTACCTGCTTTGGCTTCAGCGGTTGTGTCGGGAGGGTGAGCCTCATAGAATGCCAATTTAATAGAAGAAAGCATTCATGCATTGAGGGAGTGCTTGAGTAGAGGCCCAAGGTCCTTCCGCCACCTTAATACTAAACCTATAAATATAGGCACATAGATCTATTTTCCCATCCATATATATATATATATTTGCATATGTACATCTTTGTCTAGACCTGTATAAATGCCCTTTGCCTCCTAGCTCTTTCCTCTCTTTCCCTTGACTTTCCTTCTGTCTCACTATCATGCTCCGTCCCCACCTGGGTTTCAGCTATACCTTTTCGTTACCTTACTCTTGATCATTCCCTATCAGGCCTGCCACATCCACCTGACTACCAATTTGGATCCCTTGTTGTTCCCTTGTCCCTGGGTTTGTTAACACCACTTCCTTACCCCCCACCTCCCTCTATCCCATGTCACTCTGGAACTGTCGCTCCCGTTGTTCTTTCTCCAGATAGTTAATCCACTCCATCTTATTGAGGCAGACCTGTGGAGATAATAACATGCACAAAAACAAGACATATCAAAACCAAGAAACAGTATACAACAAAACAACAACAACAAACTACTGACAAAGAACAAAAGAAACACAGCAAGAAAGAAACGCTTGCAGTTATTTCAAAGATCATTTGTTGGCCTTTAGGAGTCTTTTCCAGTCCAGTCTGTTGTAGCACCATGCCCTGCCGCAAAGTCCACTTAAAGCATTCCCTGGGGACCTTGCTGCTCCATTCCCTTGCTGTTCCACTGCACTCCCCCAGTGCTTTGCCTCGATGTGTCGGATCAGTTTGGCCACAATTCCCACACTGTGTCTCTGATGCTGTCCCCTGCAGGGCCATGGGTCAGTGAGGGATGTCATATCTCATAGTGGGACTGGCAATGTGGTTGTTCAGTTCTTTTACATCATTGTTTCTCTACCGCTTTAGTTTTTTTTTTGTTCTAAAGCAAGTGTCAGAGCTTCTTCTGACATCTGCTTTGGTCTTTTCTTTCTTTTTAATGACCTTTCAAGTTCTGTATGTATGCTGTCCTTGATGCCATCTCACAAGTTGTGTGGTCTTCTGTCATTAGTATCCAATGTCTTGAATTCATTCTTGAAATAGTCTTTAATTTAGATGGAATGGATTCAAGACTGTAATTTGGCTTCCCTGGACTTGTTTTGATTTTGTTTAAGTTCAGTGTAAACTTCCATGAATTGATCATATGGAAGTTCAAACCTAAATTTAGACTATTTCAAGAATAAGTTTGATGTAGTTAGCCCCTGATTTTATTCAGACAGATGACATTGAGCCCTTCCATCGTCTCTTTCCACAGATGTAGTCTACTTGATTCTTGTTTATTCCATCTGGCAGGACCTGCATGCATAGCTGTCATTTATGTTGTTGAAAAAAAAAGTAATTGCAGTGAATAAGTGATTGATCTTATAAAGTTTTATTATGTGCTCTCTGGCATAATTTATATCATCAAGGACTTATTTTTAAACCAGACTTGGTGGTGTAGTGGTTATGTGTTGCGGTGCAGTCCACAAGGTTAGGAGTTCAAAACCACTAGTTGTGCCAAACAGCAGCTTTAGGCCTTTCTCTTCTTGTAGAAAGAGTTACAGTCTCAGAAACCCACAAGGAGAGTTCTACCCTATCCTAAGGGTCACTGTGAGTTGGCATTGACTAGATAGAAGTGAGTTTTGAGTTATCCTTCATCTCTGTTTGCCACTTTTACATCCCAATAATCAATAATTATCAACACATCTTGATTGCAACTTGGATTAATGTCAGATTTATTAAACCCTTCAGGTAAACTTCCTGATTTCCTGGAGCCCAAACCCCAGTGCTTCCTGAATGCCTGCACAGTAAGTTAAAAGTTACGTAGCACTTTTACAAATGGAAGCGCACATAAATTCACCAATCCCTAGTCTTACCTCACCATCTTTTGTGAGTATGTATAAATTACCTCTCTATTTCCCTGTACTTCTGAAAATCTCTAGATATTTGAAAACCCAGGAATCTTCTTGGATCCTTGCTCAGGGCTTCTCAACAAATTAATTTTCTTTCTTTCTTAAAAAAAAAAAAGCTATGTCTAGAGATTGGATTTCTGTGCACATTACACGTAGGGACACTTTGTGGTTAATTTACAGCTCAGTGAAACCAACTGACAGACAAGTAGTCTAGTGAGGGTGATAGTGTTGTTATTTTTGGTAGGTGCCATTGAATTGGCTCCTACCCATAGTGACCCTATTTAAAACAGACTCAAATACTGCATGGTCCTGTGCTGTCCTCACAATTGATCCTTAATGCCTGAGTGCATTGAGACAACTACTGTGACAATCCCTCTCCTTGAGGACCTTGCTCTTTTTTGCCATCCCTCCACTTCACTCAACATGATGTCCTTCTCTAGAGTCTGGTCTCTCCTGACAATATGTCCAAAATATGTAAGATGAAATCATGCTATCCTTGCTTCTAATGAGCACTCTTGCCTTATTTCTAAGACAGGCCCGGTTTTCCCTTTTTTGTCCATAGTACTTTCAGTATTCTTTTGCAGCACCACAGTTAAAGTTCATCTATTCTTCTTAGTCCTTCCTTTTTCAATGTCCAACTTTCACATGTATATGATGCAATGGAGGGTACCATGGCTTGGATCAGGCACCTTAGTCCTTAAAGAAACATCTTTGCTCTTCAATACTCTAATGAGGTTTTGTGCAACTGATTTAAATAATGTAATACATCAATTTTATCTCTTGCTGCTGCTTCCATGAGCATTTATTGTTGTTTCAAGTAAGACAAAATCCTTGACAATTTCAACCTTTACTCCATTTATCAAGATGTTACCTATTGGTACAGTGGTGAGGATTTTGGCCTTCTTTACACTGAGTTGTAATCCATACTGAAGGCTACTATCCTTGATCTTCATCAGCAAGTACTTCAGTTCCTCCTCACTTTCAGCAAGTAAACTTGTGTCATCTGCTTATACAGGTTCTTAATAAGCCTTCTGCCAATTCTGATGCTGCACTCTTCTTCATATAGTTCAGCTCTCCTGATATTTGCTCGGTATGTAGATTGAACAAGTATGGTGAGAAGAGGCAACCCTCCTGAACAACTTTCCTGATTTTACACCATGCAATATCCCCTTGACCTCTTTGCACACTGCCGCTTGATCCACGTACAAGTTCCACATGAGCACAATGAAGTGTTTTAGAATGCCCATTCTTTTCAAGGTTTTCAGCAGCTTATTACAATCCACAGAGTCAAATGCCTTTTCATAGTCAATGAAACACATGTAAGTATCTTTCTGGTATTCTCTGCTTTGAGCCAAGATGACCTGACATCAGCAATGTGATCAGTATAGAATAAGAGTGTACTGAAAATTAAGAAGGATGTCCATGCATTACATTGAATAATGTTATGTAAATGAACATGCTTAGTAAGTATAAAATAATATTTAGGGGCAATGCAAAGGCTGAACAAATGAAGTTATTCTACGTTTGACACTGTTCTTTTAAAAACAAATGTCACAGGTTGGTGGTCAGCTAGATAAAAATCTAGTGTCAACTGACATGCTTTATTTGATCCAAATACTTGGACCAGGCACATTTATTTGATCTCAACAATAAAATAAAAGATAATCCAGACCAGTCTTGATTTTCAATTTAAAGTCGTTGGAGAGTAGACATGAGCTGTGACAATGCTAGACTGGAGCTGAGCAGTTATGAACGAATCCACATGCCACAGCCCTTGCACTTGTCATGGCCGCCTCTGAGCGCGTGTCGCTATTTATGTTACTGGTCTGTCCCCTGTGGGCTTTGTTGTTTACAACCTCTGTCTCAAAGCACTGTGTCCAGTTTGTACCTGGGATGTAAAGGAGTTGGAATAGGCCGTCAAGAAGCAAAGACTAAAGGGATAGATACATTTAAATTTAATGGCCTGTTTTAAGGAACACTTTTTATTGTTATCAGAGAGAAGTAAATGTGGTTACTGGGCTTTGGCTGTGTGCCTTGCTTTTGGCTGGAGCAACCCTGGAAATAGATCAGGCTATGAGTGTGCTCACAAAGCCCTGGCTCCTGCTCCCACTGTCAGCTCTGCAGGCCAAGGAGTCCCTGCGCATGGCAGGGAGAGAAGGAGGGCTGGCTGTTTCTGTGCACCACGTGGGCCTGATCATGGAAGACGCCCTGGCTTTTCCAGGGGCTGCCCAAGGAGTTGGGTAGCATGAGCTGCACCTGTGGGGCAGTTAGCAAGCCAATAGGAGAGACAAAGGCACCAGCAAGTGACATCGTTCCTGGTGGCCATTCTGGATATGTTCCAAGTCAAAGCTTAAGCTGTGGACTGCAACCCCATCTGGGGTCACCTAACTGAATGTGGGGTTGTGAACAATTTGGCCACAGGAAAAGGTTTCTGAATATGCCACGACCAAAAATTAATTCAAAATCAAACTTGTAATGAGTGTGAGGGGTTTCTGGCAGTGCGTGGCAGCCAGCGTTGCAAATTTCTTGGGTGATAAGCGGTTAAGAGTGAGGAAAGTGTGCAAAGCCCTGTTGAAGTGACCGAGAAATCAGGCACGTTTTCTGGTGAAGCTGGGAACAACTCCCACCATTTGGGATATGTTTATGGGGCCATGGCGGTGCAGCTACGCTGTAGGAGAATGATGTGCTGTTCGCTTTTGTAAATATGGTTGTCTGGAAAGCCCTGTGGGGATGTGCTAGTCTATGCTCTACGGTCTCTATGAGTCGATCAATTGTTTAACAGTTTTATTGGCAAATAATTCAAATATCACACAATTCAATAATTTACTCATATCAAGAAGTTATACAATTATCACTATAGTCAGTTCTAGAACATTTCTTCATTTAAAAATTCATTTTATTTGGGCTCATACAACTCATCGTAATACATACATCCATTGTGTAAAGCACATTTGTACATTCGTTGCCCTCATCATTCTCAAAACATTTACTCTCCATGTAAGGCCCTGGCATCAGCTCCTCATTTTTCCTCCTCCCTCCTCGCTCCCCACTCCCTCATGAACCCTTGATAATTTAATATTTTGTCATATCTTACATTGTCCAACGTCGCCCTTTACCCACTTTTCTGTTGTCCGTCCCCCAGGGAGGAGGTTATATGTAGATCCTTGTAATCTGTTCCCCCCTTTCCACCCCACCTTTGCTTCACCCTCCTGGTATCACCACTCTCACCACTGATCCTGAGGGGTCCAGAGTGCCCTGGATTCCCTGTGTTTCCAGTTGCTATCTGTACCAGTGTACATGCTTTGGTCTGGCCGGATTTGTAAGATAGAACTGGGATCATGATAGTTTGGGGAGAGGTGCATTTTCTTCATTCTGGCACTCACCGTTATTAGCTTCCCATTTCCACCCAACCATCCCTGCCACAGCCTCCAACTGATGGCAATGGGTCTGGATTTCTAGACGCACTTTCACTTTCCTGAGAATGCTCCTCCAGTCAAGTGCGAAGAAACAAGCTTTTATCGCACTCCTTTTTCCTAGGGACACTGACCAAGCACATATCTTCACTGACAACAAGTGGTAAAATCCCAAAAAACAGAGAATACAATAAAATAAGATCACACACACTCCTACCGCACAGGGCTCACCACTGAGATTACACGGGAGTGTTTGCTGATGCGGTTGCTGCTCCCTCGCTCTCCTGTCTCCTCTCCTCCATTCTCACCGCAGCCTTCTTTGCAGGGTGAGGATTGGGCAAACTGCAACTGAGAAGTCACTTGGGAAGATATCACTGAAAGATGGCTGAAAGGAAGGAGCTTTTGTAATGAAGATGTGGAGTTAGAGGAAAACAAATTAAACTGCAGTAGCACAGGAGAAGTTAGGTACACGAAGAGTTCCAAGATTGCCTGGAGGGGTCTGCCCTGAAGGGCGTCCCACTGGCCTGCAGAAAGCTTGGGCGGAGGGCAGGAAGAACAAGGACCACCGTGGAAGGCCCATTTCTGGTGAAAGAGACATTAGCTAGGAAATGCAAAGCACATGGACATCCTCTCACAGAGAGGTCCCAGGGAAGACATGAGCCAGTATAGCGCTGGTGAAATACAAACTTTCCTCTGGCTCTTTAATGCTTCCTTCCCCCCACTATCATAACATCAATTCTATGTTACAAATCAGATTAGACCAGAGCATGCTCACTGCTACAGATAAGAGCCAGCAACACAGGGAATCCAGGACAGATAAACCCCGCAGGGCAAACAAGGAGAGCAGAGATACCAGGAGGATTAGGGGAGGGTGGGGGGAGAAAGGGGGAATTGATCACAAGGATCAAACTAGAACCCCCTCCCAGGGGGATGAATAACACAAAAGTAGATGAGGGGCTATGGAGGACGATTTAAGATATGAAAATAATAATCTATAACTTATCAAGGGTTCGTGAGGGAGTGTGGGTCGGGTAGGGAGATGGAAGAAATGGGGGGGGGGGCTGATATCAAGGGCTCAAGTGGGAAAAGAATGCTTTGAAAATGATGATGGTGGCATATATGCAAATATGTTTGACAAGCTGGATGAATGTATGGATTGTCATAAGAGGTCTAAGAGCCCCTAAAAAAAGTGTTAATAAAAGAAGAGGGAGAAATGAAATGGGAGAGAATGCAAATTGAATTTATTGTGTTTACAAAAATTCCTATATGATTAATTTTACTTTCTGTTTTCATAAGAAGTGGTTTGACAGTGGAAGGAAAAGAATTGTAAATAAATATGAATAATATGTAAATGCATTTGCAATAATACACCTGTGAGTGTCAAATGATGCCACTGGTCTGAGGGCATAAGTGCTCTATAAGGGGTTAGTAATAATAGCAAGACAATTCACTGCTAGGCTAAACACTAACTTGTTGGTATGGTTTGTTAATTATTTCTGGAAGTGACTTCGGATGAATGGCAATAAAAGTTTGGGGGAATGAGTTTTTGATTGACCCCAAAATGATTTTGCTGCAAAATTCAAATGTGGTGAGCATAATGTGGAGTTTATCCTCCTCTAGAGAACTCTATAGGTTTTCATATGCCATTCTCATCAATAGCAAGGTAATTTATCTTGATTACAGGGAGTACTAAAGGAAGTAATTGTCATGTGCTGCTTATTATAGTGCTTCTAAATAAATTAAAAACTCCAAAGATACAGAGGTTTGAAAGCCAGCCATAGGGCATGCACAGTTGCATGTGTTTCGATGACCAATAGTAAATGATCCATGGACTAGAAATGCTTTCTTAGAGTGACTGTAATCGTTTTAATTCCTTTCTTTTCCAGCTCATTTACAATCAGCTTTTAAAAACAATTCTGAACCTGGGCGCCTTTTCCCCAAAAAGAGGCTCTGGATCCTGACACTGGGCCCAAGGTACAAGGAATCCCTTTGGGAATGAACCCAGTCTCACCAGTGACACCAAGGTGGCCTCTACATCCAGCTCTCAGGTGCAAACACATAAACCTTGCATAGGGTTTGTTTGTTTTATAATTGGACTTCAGTGTCAGCATTCAAAAACCAGAAGCTATCACACGAATGAACAGACCTCTCAGGTCTCTTTAAAAATCAGAAAACTGGTCACATTGGGTCTTCCCTGCCACGTATAGGTAGGAGAGAATAAGAAGCAGAAAGGAGGACAGGCGCCCTCTCTTTCAATTTGGAGGGCGAGGTCTCTCCCTTAGGCGAGGCCTGCATACACTCCCTCTGCCCCTATTCGGTTCCACAGCTTGCTCTCTTTCTGCAGGCGCTCTCCTTGGATCCCAGCACTTCTCACTGTGTTTCTGGGCCTCCTCTTAACCAGCCATTTTCCCACGTGGTTTTTTGAACTCCTCCAAAGTGGCCATTTTCAGTTGTGAACCCTCCCCGCACACCATGAGGCCTTACACACTTTCTAGAGATAGCATGTGCTATCTGCATGTAGCACATTCGGATTGTAGTGTATTATCTGAAACTTTCCTTTCCCTCCTAAAAGTTACTAGATTTACAAAAAAAAAAAAAAATGCTTCTGCCCCATGAATTCTTTCAGCATTGAGAAGCAGGAACAAGGGGAACTCATCTGAGAAACCTACACCATGACCATCTCTCCTAAATGGGGTGGGTTCCACAGGCATATTGGTCCCCTCCCTTCTGTCTCATCTCTTCTATCTTCCAGGACATGTAGCCGTTCAACTCGGGACCATTACTCTGTCCCCCATCATCTTTAGTTCCTTGCACTTCCACCTGTCACTATGCTCAGAATAAATGAAGGCTCCTCTTCATGACCCAGTCATCTAGGAAAGGGCAACGTTGTCACAAAAAGTCATCAGAATCCTCATGCTCATCTAGCCATTGTCTCCCAACCTGTGGTCCTTCCTAAATATGCTGATGTACTTTTTGACAAACTAGCCACTGAACAACTTGGTATCTTCATCAGCTCTGTTCAACAGGTAGAAAACTTGGAGTGCTTGGGTTCGGATGTCTGCTTTCTGAAGCACTGCCTCTTCTGTTGTGTCCCTCTGGTTGAGAAGAAAGGCTAGAATAAGATGCGGGTAGTTAGTGTGCAGATACTAAAAGCAGGAACATCCACAGGGACTCTTGTCCTCTGACTCAACCCTCCCAGGAGATCAAACGCAGCCCTCTGGAGGGTCATGAGGCCTGCTGCACATGAGACAATGCATTTTCTAAGTTTATAGGCATGGTAACTACCTTCTTGAGACTCTGTTTCCTGATCTGTTTGGGTGGGCAAAGCTTTCCGTGGCGTTTTCATTGATGTCCGCATCAGAAGGAAGACCAAAAGAATGTGCAGTAGAGACCATGGTGTCTATAATACTTCCACCATATGAACAAGCAATTGGATCACTCTCTAGTTCTCTGTTCCAACTTTCTCTGCATGGTCTAGTGAAAGGAGTAGCCTGGAGTCCCGTTCCAGGAATCTTGATATGGCTTGAGGGTTCAGGCAGGGCTATAAGCCTAGATGCAAAACTGTTCCAAGCAGCAACCTGTGTACGCATTTTCTTCAGTTACTTTGGGGGAACGTTACCGCACTCTGTACAGGAGCAGTAGTAAGAGGTGGTACCAAGAAAGCACCTGCTGTGTAGACTTACAGTTGAAGCATCTGCTGTGTTGGATACCTCTGGATCCCCTGTGGATCCAAGCATCACTACCACTTTTCTAGAGACTTGACCTGTGTCATATGATAATACCTTTTCTTGAACAGCTCCTCTTCAATGAACCTTAAGAGAGACATTGTCTGGGGCTTGTAAAGGCTCTGCAGTCCCCTGGTGACCCTGCTCAATTGCCCCTTATTCCTCCACCAATCCAGGATTCTCATTCAGACTCTTTTGTTTTGGCTCCCTTCCAAATCTCATTTTCTTTAGCAGAGCACATTGCCTTACCTCGTATGTCTGGCCATGAATAGTATCTGACAGGGGTCCACATTCATGCTTTCACTTTTGGTGTCCGACATCTGGGAGACAATTCAATTTCTTCATGTCTTCCTTTAGCGCCACACTACAGAAAGGATATGGGTGCGATTATGGTCATTGTGCTAATTTCAAAGAAGAAGTGGGTGTATGTCGCACCCCAGGCCTCGCCAGCAAGAAAAGACGCGTAACAACAGGATTCTTCCACAGGCGTTTTATTACGGGTTCGATTGCTGTAGCGGAAAAAGACCCCGAAGCCCCAAACTACTGCTGCTTATATACGCTCTACGGGGACGTGCCATGCATTGATTGGTGCGTTCACCAGAACCCTCGTTTGCATACTCCAGGGTGGAGTTGTGACTACGTCATCTAAGCAGTGTGCATGCCTTAAGTGGTTGTTTACCACTTAATGTGCCACCGCCCTGACTGCCTGGCGCCATCTTGTAATGGCGGCGAGAGCTGCGGCTTCCCACATCTCCTACTTTCTTATATATTTTAGGCATAATCCATCGATCCATCCCGGAGCCTCCAGCAGCCCCAGGAGATCAAGATGGATATAAAAACCCAAATCTGGTCACCCTAATGCGTGCAATGAGCAAAGCTCCACATGGTGCAAGGGCTGACCAAGATCCAATTTCTGTCACTCTTCCCAGTGCAATGGGACAGTTCCCTTGGGGTGCAAGAGCTGACAACTTATGGGGGTTAATTTTCTTTTAACAAAGAAAGCCAAAGGTCAGGGAACCACCGCGCTCAATCGCTAGCAATGCCTGCGTAATGATGACTTTGTCACGTTTTTTCTGGGCCTTAATCTTGCAGAGCAACCATAGCAACAACACTCCTCCACAACATATAATTGCAGCAAATGTAAATACTCCCACCCACTCTTTAAAGTAGGAAAAAGCAGTAGAAAGCCAAGAAATCGTGTGCCATTAAGGGTCGTGATTTGCATCCGAAGTTGTTCTTGAAGTTCTTCCAGTTCAGCCGTCCATTGTCCAGTAAGGTACTGGGATATGTTCTTGCTGCTAAAAGAAGACTCATTCAAGAATTTTAAAGGTGTTATGCACAAATTAGGTGTAGAAGAAATACAACTTAATTGCACCATGCTAGTAAGAGTGTCCACTTGTTGTTGTAGTAAATCAACTCTCTGATTCACTAGCAGTATTCCAGACATTAATCGAGCATCCATTTTCTGAGCTGTGGATAACGCTTCTGATGTAGATTGCGTAATATTATTAATGACATTTGTTGTCATTACTTGATTAGACATAGCCAATCCTGCTGTAACCACTGCCGCAGCTGAAATTGTAATGGCTGTGATAATTGCTGCGGTAATGCCAAAATCTCTTTTTCTTCTATAGAGTGTGGCAATAGGAAAGGCATTAGGATCTGCTTCAACGGGTATGGGTATCATAGTGGGAATTTTTACTATCAAAGCAAATGACACAGAGCCATTCCAACATTCAGCAAGCCAACACTGACTGCTAGAGCTATTACATGAAGCTTCCCAAAAACTATCATTAGTGTGACTAATGTTGAATGTTATCAAAAAGAAAAATGGGGGCTGAACACAAACAGGTGATGGCTTAAATTCTACCCTTGATATAATAATTATAGTTTTTACACTCAACTTCTTTGTACTGGTATTGTATATGCCTGTGACATTATACAAAGTATCATTAATTCCAAACATTTTTGCAAAAGGAGTTACTATTGTAGATGCTCCACGCTGATTATACAATATCCATTCATACCACGGCCAAGTATTATCAGGACCAGTGGTATTAGTGCTACTATTCCATTTTGCTTTACCTAAAGCTGGAGTCATATCAAAACCTGGTATAATAGGTTTGTTCCGATAATTTGGAGGCTGACATTGAGTAAAAGAAGGCGGAAAACCTTTTTCAGGTGAGCAACTAGGTAATATGGCACGTCTGGTCACATTAGGTGGCGCTACTGATGCATAGAAGGGCCCAGAAAGCCTGGCTCCCTCACGAATCATCATGAGTGTTGTAATATTTACATCTTTTCTTTTCTCAGAGGTACCATTTCCACCTGTAGCACCTTGTACAACCTTTGTAAGGGTAGATATAATATTATTAAGTGCAGAGTCTCTAGAAGGATCCACCCAATTGACTAAAGACCCGTTTCTTACATGTATACAGGGTGCACTAGTATTAATGGTAAATAAATTCTGCACACTTGGCGCACTGCAACACAATAGTGCGAGCCTCTGCGCGAGTAATTGGAAACTTAATGCGTAGGGTGGCAGCAGGCACATGATACAGCGCATGAAAGTAGCCGCCAATACTGCAGCAGCCAGTCCTGCATTTGCCAAAGGACCACCAACTTCCCTGCAAGCCTTCATCCATGCCTGCAATCCTTTGGAATTCCATGGCGTTATAACTGTTCTACATTCTTTAGTACACTGCTCAAAAACTAGCTGCTCAATGAGAGGCATGGCTGTATCTTGATCTCCAAAAATTTTTCCTGCTGCTTCCAACATTCGTGCCACAAAATCTGAAAAAGGTTCGGTAGGTCCCTGTGCAATTTTTGTTAAGTTGCCCCTAACCTCTCCTTTATTAGGTAAAGTTCTCCATGCCTTGCTTGCAGCCGAATTTATTTGCTGATATACTTGCAATGGATATGCTGTCTGATTATTAGCCCACCTCCCTTGGCCTGTAAGCATTTCAAAATCCCATGCTGGCTGCCCTGCCGCAGAATTTTCTCTAGCCTGAGCTGTTAATAAATCCTGCCATAAAGATTTCCATTCCAGGTATTGCCCTGTAGTCAATACTGCTTTTGTTACAAATGTCCAATCGGCAGCAGTCATAGCATGGCCTGTAAGCCTTTCAATTAGAGATTGAGTATAATTTGCACTTACCCCGTAAGCTCTCACAGCTTCAGCTAAGTCCTTCACTTGTTTGTGTTCTACGGGTGTATGATAACGAGCATTATTCTGGTCCTCAAATACTGGATACATTTGTTGAATTGCTCTACGAGTATGGGGTGGGCAAAAGGAGTAGCCACACCCTTTCTGCTTGTCTTCCTTATAAGGAGGTGGTGCTGATGGGCTCACAGCTGTCTCCCGTAGATCACTATACTGCCCTCCTTCAGTTGCTTGTAATACATCATATCGACCCTCTTTATAACGAGCAGCTGCCTCCTCTAACTGCTCCTCCTCCTCCTCTGATAGTTCCAAGAGTTCTAATTCTCGCCATGGATATAAAGGCTCCGAATGGCGGGTACGGTTTTTCTTTTGCTGATCAGCTTCCTCTCCTAATTCTACCTGCGCAGTTTCTTCTTTTTTGGCAGCTCTGTGCTGCCTTTTCCAAGTCTCTTTAGACTCGTCCCGTTCTGTTTCTGACATGCTTTCCTGAACGTCCTCCAAAGCCTGCTGTCCCTGATGTAATGGCTGTCTACACTCTTTAAGCACATACACCAGTTCGCGGCTCTAGCAATCGTTCAGGCTCATGTCTCTCAGAACTTACCTTTGCGGCCCACGCCGTGTGGTTCTGAATCCTCCCTGGTAACAGGGGGTCTCTGCTCGTGCCTAAGGTGGTCGTGAGTTCCCGGGTTTTCGGCTCCAATATTGTCGCGCGCCAGGTCTCGCCAGCAAGAAAAGATTCGTAACAACAGGATTCTTCCACAGGCGTTTTATTACGGGTTCGATTGCTGTAGCGGAAAAAGACCCCGAAGCCCCAAACTACTGCTGCTTATATACGCTCTACGGGGACGTGCCATGCATTGATTGGTGCGTTCGCCAGAACCCTCGTTTGCATACTCCAGGGTGGAGTTGTGACTACGTCATCTAAGCAGTGCGCATGCCTTAAGTGGTTGTTTACCACTTAATGTGCCACCGCCCTGACTGCCCGGCGCCATCTTGTAATGGCGGCGAGAGCTGCGGCTTCCCACAGGTGTAAATGATACAGCACTACATTTGCAACAACTGTAATGCGACTTGAAAACACCTGTAGTTCCTATTGATGGCAAAGTCACAGAGACAACTACATTTCAGTTAGAGGCTCGAGAACATCGTGACCATTTTCTTCAGCATAGTGAATTCTTTAACATGGCATTTCTAGCCATGGTCTTTGTTATTCCCACCAAACATCTTCCTTATGGATCTCAATCAGGGTAGAGACCAAGGGACCATGTGTGGTGAGATGCTGATAGGATTCAGTTTAGAGTGACTGCTGATTGTGACTGTCATCTTGTTGGGTATAAAATGAACCATCTCAGAAGAAGAGGGTGGAGGAGGATCTTATTAACCTCTGTCAATTGAAAAGAGCCAGAAATTAGTCCTTTGAACCTTGAGATCCCTGTGTATTGAAACTCCTTGATTCAGGAGGGGCAGTCAATGAGGGACAGAGGAGTGATACAGCAGAATCAAGAGTCAAAGAATGAGACATGGCAGTTGACTTCCCAGCCCATGGAGGAAATCAAGCTGATTGCCGTTGGTTGCCTAGTGGAATGAGATTTCTCCAAGCATATAATTAGAGGAGCTAGGTTTGCTGATTCACAGAGCTAGAGCTGAGTGTCTTGAAACTGAGACTTACAGTGGAGTGGCATGCACTTTTGCATTTATTGTCATCCCTAAAGAATTTTGTCACATTGCATGAGCAGGGTAGAGGCCAAGGGACCATGTAGCTGAGAGACCAAAGACCAGAGAGAGGCTTGCCTGCATGCAGTCACTGCTAAATAATTGTATCCTGAGCATTTGTAGCTTGTTAACAACTCCCATAATCTTGAATGTTGTCTGTGAGCTCTGTGTGACCATGACAGGAAGTGGCCAGCACAGGGGCTAGAGAGTGCTGTGGGAGGGATGACTGATATTCGAAATGACAAGGACAGCTGGAGGGTGGAGGCATGTCAGACCACAGCCTCCTAGAAGCCGGCTCATAGCAGGTGATGCGGATGGCGGTGATTTTCCTTCCCCTCTGTGAAGCCACCAGAGAAGGATGAAACTTTCTACTTCCATAAAGATGTACAGTCTCAGAAATGAGCAGGGGGCAGTTCTACTTTGTCCCCCAGCTTTGCCTTCAGTTGGAATTGACAGGATGGCAGTGAGTTGTGAAGCCAGAGGAGCCCTGGTGGTGTAGTGGGTTATATTTTGGGCTGCTAAACACAAGATCAGCAGTTCAAAACCACCAGCTAGTCCAAGGGAAAATCATGAGGCTTTTACTCCTATGAAGATTTATAGCCTTGAAGTACAGAGAGCAGAATAAAGGTCGAACATGATAGTGGGACAGGAGGAAAGTAAAAGGAAATAGGCCTCTACTCACTCCTCCCTGAATGCAAGAACACTTTGTCCTAATCACCTGGAATTCTGTGATGCTCACCTTTCCAACATGATTGATGAAGACAAAATGGGGGTATAAGTTAATGTGGTGAAGAAAGTTATGGTGCTATTACAAGACATAGCATTGGGGTCTTAAAGGCTTAAAGTTAAACAAGCAGCCATCTATCAGGGAATCAACAAAGCCACATGGAAGAAGCACATCAGCCTGTTTGATCACAAGGTGTTGATGGGATTAGGTATCAGGCATCAGAAGACCCCAAATAAACAACCATTTCTATGTGAATGAGGGGAGGTGGAATGGAGATTCAAAGCCCATCTCTAGACAATTGGACATCCCCTTACAGAAGGGTCACAAGGAAGGCACAAGCCAGCCAGGGTGCACTATAGCACCAACAAAATATACAACATTCCTTTAAATCTTTAATGCTTCCTCCCCCCACTGTCATGACCCCAGTTCTACCTTAAAAATCTGGCTAGACCAGAGACTGTACACCGGTACAGATAAGAGCTCTGAACACACAGAATCCAAGACAGATAAATCGCTCAGGTCCAAAAATAAAAGTAGCGATACCATGAGGGCAGGGGGAAGTTGGGAGAGAAGGGGAGAAAGGAGGAATTGTTCACAATGATGGACATACAACTGTCCCCTGCCCCACCCAGCAGGATGAACAACAGAAACATGGGTGAAGGGAGACAGTGATGGTATAAAATATGAAGATGAAAATAATTTGTAAGTTATCAAGGATTCAAGAGGGTGGGAGGGATGTGATGGGGAGGAAGCAGTCTAAAAAGAAGCTGATACCAAGGGCTCAAGTAGAAAGAAAATGTTTGGAAATGATGGTGGCAGCATATGTACAAATGTGCTTGATACAATTGATGTATGGATTGTTATAAGAGCTGTAAGAGCCCTCAAGAAAATGATTTATTAAAATTTAAGAAAATAATAAAAATAAAATATTTATATCCTCAGAAATAGAGAGAAGTTCTACAGGGTTGCTATGGTTGGAATCAACTTGATGGCAATGAGTTGACACTTGAGTTGTGAAGCCAGAGAACTGACACATCACTTCTTAAAAATTCCCATGAAAGCCATTCTTGGTGGGGGTCTTTGAATTCCAGCTTACCTTCCTTAGTCAGGCTCTACCACCTTCCCATTCCATCTCTTGCCACCCTTCCTCATGGCCTCTGCCCCAGCAGAGGCCTTCTGGCACTGCCTCCTTGAACATGTCAAACTCTTGCTATGCCAAAGTCTTTATACCTTTTTCCCTACTGCGTAGATGTTTGTCCCACTCTTCACATCTCAGTTCAAATGTCACTTCTTCATAGTGACTTTTTCTGATGTTTCAGGCCACATCAGATCTTTCCTGTTATCCTTGCTGTGAAATATAGTTCCTTGATTTGATGATAATACTTAGCACAATTTTTAATTAGTCACAAAACAAATAAAAACACCATCACACATCTACCCACACAAACTTTCAGCATAAAGGGGATAGGTCCACATCTGGTTTGTTCTTCACTGTAAACCCAGAGCATGGCAGTGTTCGTCACCCTGGAGGATACCAGTAAATTAATGATTGTAAATGAATGACTCACAGGCTGACAGATCGTCTAATTCATCTTTGTTTGCCAGTGCTTAGGGCCATGCTTGGTAGATAGTCTGCACATCTAATGAGAACCGAATGAATTCAAGGCTACCTGATGGGGTAGAAGTTTTTCAGAAGACAGTGATGGAGCTATCAGGACCTAGCCTAGCCCTGGACCATCTCCCAGAGTTCAACTGCTTAATTCCCTTAATGTTTCTTTTTCTTTTTCTTTTTAAAATTAGGTCTACTTTTCTATCTGTTGAAAGTGCCTGATTTTGGGGGAAGTTTTGAGCATCTGTCAGATGTAAAAAAACATTCTTGGAGCCATCTTGGTGACAGAAACATCTCTCAGTGGGTTTGGCCTCTTGAGGAACTGCAGCTGGGCTGCCATGCAGTGCCCATTGGACAATGCACAAGCATCACCCAACAACTTCCTTATAGTTTTTATTCTCCAATCATCGTGCCATTGGCACATCTTTGCTGTGTCATTTAGTAAGAATCACTTACTGCTCTCTGAGTGGGGCAAAGAGCCCTGAACTGCTCACTACGCTGTCAGTAATTTGCACCAACGAGATGCTCTGTGGGAAAAAAAATTAGGCTATCTGTTCATGGAAAGATATAAAGTCTTGGAAATCCCAAAGGGGCAGTTCTACTCAGACCTACAGAGTCGCTATGAGTTAGAATGTACTCCATGGCGATGAGTTTGTTAGTGTATCTTACAGTTGTGGCAAAAAGCACTCGGCTGTTAATGGAAAGTGTGATTTGAGTCCATCCAGAGACTCCTGGGGAGAAAGGGCTGGTGATCTACTTTTAAAAGAAGCTGCCAAAGCAAACCCTATGGAGCACAGGCCTACTTCGACACTCAATGGAGCCACAGGGACTTGAGGTTGACTTGGTAGCTTTTTGGCTTGGACAATGAGGCAAGGTGTTATTGAATTTCATTGAGAACTTAGGAGACTGTCAGGGTAAAGAGGTAGTTGAAAGATCTAATTCAACTCTTGCATGATAACATCTTTCTGCCCGGGACAGGAGTTTGTCCTGCTGCTTGCTAGTAGCATGAACATGATTGAGTCCTGACTTTTCTCTTCCAAGAAAAAAGTAATGATAGTGAAATTGAGACAGAAATCTAATATTCATGAAGTACTGATTACCCACAAATAGGATAGTGTCTTAAAGTATATGGTGTCAGATTTGCAAGGGGTTGAGATAAATATGTATGTTTATGTGCCCAAACAGCATAAAGTCTACTTACTGAATAATTCCACATGAAGATCAGAAATAGAGCCTGCCACAGCCCATGAGTCATCAGGCATGGAGCTTGGGTGAGTTGTGATTATTCAAGATAATTACACATGGCATGCAACACTCATGAAACCCAGCAGACATCCTTGCCAACTAGGAATAGAGAAGGGCTTTGCTTTGAAGCATTGCAAATCCCCCAATTATTCTTTCACTTTTTGTAGTTCACGTTTGAGCCACTTTTCATAGGTGCTAATTAAGGTGTTCAGAGTACCTTCTGAGGGATGATTGGGAGTACTGCTGGAATGAAAAGTTTTCCACCCAAATGGCAAATGAACTAAATATTGTTCAATAAAACATTACAACCTGGGAGTCAGTTAACACTCAAAATTAGCTAGCTTTGAGCTTCTCATCTTGCTTAGGTCTTTTGCACCAAGCAAATACTCACATCTTGAACAAATCTTCTAGACTCAAATATTTTCCCCTAGTGAAACCAAAGGTATTCTACCCGTCTTTTCCATTAATTAAAATTAAATCTTCTATGACTGATGGGGAATTCAATCCACAAACATTGGATGAATTTCCTCTTCAGACACCTGTGTGTGCTGTTTTTTAAAGCAGCCATTTCATCTGTTCTCAAACACTTTCCTTTGTGTGCTTTTGTTCAAGCTCAAGGAGATTTGTAGTTCCATTCTGAGCCCCACAAACCAATCTGGAAACTGGTGATGTTTAGATTCTTTCACTATTGCTGAAAGGGAGCACGTTAAATTTGCAGAAATTGAAGGCGAAAACACCTCTCTATCCCCCAAGCCCTGCTACCTACAGTCCAGCAGGGAACTGAATTGCCCGGGGCATTCCAATTTAATCCCTTCTCACAGACTCCAAAATATCTCTCCCTTCTATCCTCCACAGAGCTGCCAGATGGAATTCTTTCTTTCTTTTTAAAAAAGTTTTTTTTTTAAAGAAAGCTTTTGCTGTGTCATTTTCCCTGCTTAAAATAAAATCCTTCCAAGAGACTGAAGTCTAAAAGTTAGCAACCCTTTCTTTATGTTCCTCTGGAAAATCCCAGTGCTTTCCTCTACAGAAATAGGCCCAGGACCTTGAACTTTCATGGTTCTGCTAAGATCCCCTCATTGACAGGAGTGGAAGGCCACTGCATCTGTCCAGTCCTAGAAGGTCCACCCCATGGATGGAGCCCTGCTATGGAATTCATCCCTTCTTTATTGTAGTACCTTGATTCAAAGACCACCAGAGACAACCACCACGGATACTGGGTTGTTGTCGGCTGCCTTCAGGTTGCCCGGCTCTGGTGACCTTGGGTACAACAAAGAAATGCTGCTCAGTCTGTTATCATGTCCAGGTCATTGCTGTAGTTCTTTTGCTAATCCCCTCACAGGGAGTCTGCCCCTCTCCACACTGCCTCTGCTTTATCAGATGTGATACCTGATCCATGCAGCAATGGATCCATCTTAAAGGGTACTGGCTGTGCTCTGTGGGGGGGTTCCCCTACAGCTCTCCCTCCAGGTTCCAGCATATGCTTCCTCTTCTCATCACTGTACTCTCTTACTGCCATCCTACCATCTGTTCTTGCTTATGTTGGCTTATATAGGGTTCTCGCAGGAGCGGATGACCTTTACTTTCTCCTGAGGTGTGGCTGGTGGGTTTGATCCAGCTACTAATGCTTATGTCTCTTAAATTCTCCTTGAGAACCTCATCTGCTTCCTGTCTGATTCCAGGTTGTACCAGCATGGATGGAAATGATCAGGGTTTCAGGGAGGAGAAGCCCTTGAAATGAGGTCTTGCTGTCAGGAAGCAGGAATGCTGGGGCTGGTGTCTGTCTCTCGATTCTTAATTCTGTGACCTTTTCTTTGAACCTCTGATTTAGAGTTGGGTCAGTTTACATAGCAATCAGGATTGTTTCTCGATCAGTATTTTCAAACTATGGTGTCACAAAATTGATTTAGAAGGTCTTGAGCCGTCTTAAAAAGAAAACAGGACAGAAACTATTTGCAGTCGTCCCACACAATAATGATAAGTATTGTTTCATTATACCTTGGCTTTAGTGGTGTGATTTGCGTAGGACTGAATATGAAATGCCATAGTCAAATAAATTTGAAAGCAATTTTAAAAATCATTTTATTGGGGGCTCATACAACTCTTATCACAGTCCATACATATCTCAATTGTGTCAAGCACATTTGTACATTCGTTGCCCTCATCATTCTCAAAATATTTGCTCTCCACTTAAACCCTTGGTATCAGCTCTTCATTTTCCCCCTTCCCTCACCGCGCCCCCCTCATAAACTCTTGATAAGTTATAAATTATTATTATTTTGTCATGTCTTACACTCTCCAACGTCTCCCTTCACCCACTTTTCTGTTGTCTGTCACCCAGGGAGGACGTAATATGTAGATCTGTGTTATCGGTTCCCCCTTTCCACACTAGCCTCCCAGTATCCCCACTGTCAGCACTGGTCCTGAAGGGATCTTTTGTCTTGGGAAGCAATTGTTTTAAAGAGAGCAGTGAACCCTCTCAGGATGCAAGTTGGAAATGAGCTTGAGACTTCACAGGGGCCGGCCCAAGGGTAGTTGAAAACATCTCAACCTGTGGGTCATGAAAAATTTGGCAACAATATAAAGTTTCTGAATGCACCATGACCAAAACTTAATCCAAAATCAAATATGTAATGGATCTGAGCTGTTTTAGGCAGTGTTTATCCATATTGCATTGCTGCAGCCTTGATTCTGAACACACAGCACGTTCACTTTGCATGTTTTGTGCCCTCACGCCAGGCAATGCCACCGAGTGCTGCTATAAGCACCTCGACTCAGAGTCGAGACAGTTTTGTGTTGTGGATTGCATGGTTTCTTGCAGAGACATACTAGTTTAATAACAGAAAGTAAAGACTTTCAATATTTTTCTACTGTTATTCCTCAGCATATAAATATCAAATTAGTAGAGCATATCCCTGGATTGTATCGTGCTGAAATGCAGCATCCTCTTTATATGCATTTCTCAAAAATCACTTTGACAGAGGAGGCCTCACTTCAGCTGGGGTCAGATTTTCAAGATTGGGCGAGTGGGAGATGACCTTTAATTGCTGACAAACAAAATTATGCTAAGGTCACTCAAAATGAACAGACACTCCTACCAGAAAGATAAGCGATGCTGAAGGGAAAGTCAAGTCAAGATAGGGGAAAAGGGTATGCACATTTTGGAGTAAGCAAGTGCATGTCTGTTGGTAAGAAAGTATTATTAATATTTATCTATATTTTAAGATAAAATATTTTTTATTATGGATAAGTGCCTAAATTTAGACAGATGATGTAAAAATAGTGATGATACGGCAGCTAAGTCTTCACTAGTAGGTTGAATGCACCTACATTAACAAGAGAAAGGAAACAGGTGGCAGCCTTTTTGCAACATGAATTTACTTCTAATGATGGTGATGGTGTGGAGAAGCCTCTTTGTTTAATTTGTAGTGAAATTTTAGCTGTGGAGAGCATGAAACCAGCAAAATGAAAATGACCTTTTAATAGCAATTATGCAGCATACTACAATAAACCAAAGGAATATTTTAAATGCCTTAAAATTAAAGAAAAATCATGTATTGAAAATTTTGTTAATGTTAATGGAAACTATTTACTTTCATCTAATGGAACTTCTTATTTAATTGCTATTTAAAAAAACCTATGTGATAGAAGAAAATATTGTGTTACCTGCTGTAATTAAAATGTCAGAAATAGTTCATGGGATAAAGTATGGGAAGAAACTCATGAAATTCCTTTATTGAATGATACTATTTCCAAAAGGATTTCTGAAATTAGTGATGAGCAATTGCATCAGCTTCTTATCAGGCTTAAGGGAAGCCAAAAGTTTGCAATTCAGTTAGATGAAACAACTAATATAGCACAGCTATTACTTTATTTAAGATATGTCTCTGAAGGAAGCATACACGAAGAATTACTGTCTGGTTGCCCTTTGAAAGGGCACACAAGGAAAGAATATATATAAATATATCTTAGAGTCAAGGAATTCTTCACAAATAAAGGGTTTACATTGGAAAAATTACATGGGTGTCTGTACAGTGCTGAAGCACGATGCATGAGAATGTTGGACGTGTAGCAACAGTTAAAGGTCGTGGCATGGAACATACCACTTTTACTCACCACATGATCCAACAGGAGGCATTTGAAATAAAAATTAATCACCAGACTTAGAGGTTGTACTTCAAGCTATTATCAAAATTATTAACTTCATTAAGTATCCTTAACAGTTGTTTGTTTTTAAACTTATGCAAAGCCGTGGACTCCAATTACAAGTCTTCTTACTGCATGCAGAAGTTAGGTGGCTCTAAGAGGGCAAAGGTTAAACAGATTAGAGAAGCTAATTATATTTTTGACAGAGCATAAATAAGAATTTGTTAACTTTTTCATAATAAATTATGACTTTCAAAACTATGTTATCTGTCAATTATTTTTGAAGAACTCAATGACATGTTTCTTTTTTTGCTTGCTGAAACTTTTATCAACTCAGTGAGATCACGTTATCACTCGCTGGTCAGAAGTTCTGATTGACTGTTGATGACATTATAGGAAACATTGGGTCAGTGACTTTATTTACACTCAGATATGGATGTCAGTTGTTAATTTGGAAACGGGAATATGAACGGCTACTTTTGTCGGTACAGTCTGGCAGACAAAACGACGGTGGCAACAGGACGTGTCTGCAGCACAGGGGCCATGGAGACGGAAAGCTCTGGAATCACCAAAGGGAGAAAGGCTGTGAGCGCCTCGGTCTCTGGGGAGGGAATCCTGGTGCCTTGGAGGCTGAGCCCATGGGTTTCAAGGCTGAACGAGGCTCCCTCGCCTCTATGTCTCTCTCACCCTCTGGGGTCTGCAATGCTAGCTTGAGAGGGTTTTCTTCTCTTATCGAATGGACCCCAGTCCCGGGGTCCCAGAGGCAGAAGGGAGGCCTGCGGGAAGGCTCAGCACAGGTGACTGGCTAGTCAGCAGAGGGCTGGACAGGGCCCCGTGGACTCCTTTCGTTAGCAGCTGCCTGGAGCGGGCTCGAGGGGACAGGACTACACGTTCTGCTCGAGTGCCCTTTTTGCCGCCTCAGCCTAGCCCTCCCCAGTGCCGCAGCCGCCGCCGCCATTTTGTGTCCAGCCCAGGACTCCGCGCTGTGCATGCGCTAGTCCCGGCTCTGAGGGGCCTCACCTCGGTCGCGGTGCCATCTTGAGTGTCGATATGTTTCTTTGAGGAAAAAAGAATAACATGTTTATGTTAAAGGATAAAAATTGAAAATTTGACAAGGATAGTTTGCATTTAGAAGAATAAGGTGGAAATAGTTCTTCAGAAATGTTTACAGCTACGGATTATTTTAAAATTGAAAATAACCTTCCCAAATATTTAATTGTAAGAGTTACAATTGATCATCAGAATTCCCTGGAAGTTTCAGAAATAATTCACTTCAAATTTTGATTCTAAAAAAATAAATTTGGTTCATTACCCATACTCAGTTGAAATAATAATAAAAAATGCCAATCATCGGTCATTAAAAGTTCATGAAGAATTTTCCAAATTATTAAGTGACACAGGTTTAAAACTTGAGTTCCCTAAGAGAATTGTTAAATAAATTCTGACTTGTGACTAGAACAGAATTTCTAACAGTTTTTGAAATAGCCCTAAACATACTTCTGCAATTTTGTACTACATATGTTGTTCTCAGCATTGTTGATTATAAAATCAAAATGTTGCTAACCTCTGAAAAGCGTTAGAGTTGCTCTGTGTCCTGCAATATCAAATAATCCACCAAGGTTAAATTCTTTATGTAAAAGTAAACAATCACATACATCCCATTACTATGCAAATTTTAGTCTTTGATAAATGGTAAAATATGCATACTGAAGAATGTTTTAAAATAAATTTCTTTCTGACTTATTATTAATTAAGTGTATTGCTGTGATACTGAAAGCTATGTGACTGATTGATTTCAAAGACCTGCAGAGTCACCCAAAGTGAAGATTTCAGCAGACCTTCCAGACCAAGAACAAACAACAAAGAAGGACTCGTTTCCCCATGTCAGAGGAAGGAGCCACTGAAAATCTAGTACACAGCTTAGAAACATTGTCAAAGAGTGAAGACCTAATGAATGGAAGCAGAACATTATGGGAGATTGTTGGGGGATGTGTCCCGCAGGTCAGAGGCACTAGAAAGGTCACTGGGGAAGAGCTGCTTTCTCAGAGTCATTTTCCAGGGCGACCTTGGTTGAGTAAAGGCTGTGCGAGTGGGGTCTTCAGGATCTTCATTTCGTGATAAGCCACTACTCAGGTTAAGGAGAAACAGGTGTAAACATTTTCTAATGATCAGAACTTGAAATGTGTGAAGTTTAGGGAAATTGGAGTTGGTAAAAAATTGAATGGAAGGATAATGTTCGATATGCTAGGCAGTAGTTAGCTGAAGTGGATGGGTGGGTATTCGCCATTTTAAATCAGAAAAGTGTGTGATTTACTATGTCGGGAATAATACAATCAAGAGGAATGTTGTGACATTCATTGTCAAAAAGGACATGCAAAATCCATCATGAAGCACAATGGTATCTGTGATAGAATTTTATCTATCCACCTTCAAGAAAATCCAATCAATACAACTATCATTCAACTTTATGCACCAACCACAAAAGTAAGTGATGAAGAAACTGAAGAATTCTACCAATAGCTTCAGTCAGAAAATGATCAAACATACAATCTAGATGCATTTATAATTATTGGTGATTGGAATGCAAAATATAGAAACGAAATGGAAGGAACATTACATTAGTTGGAAAAGATGGACTTGGAAATCACATGATAGAATTTTGCAAAACCAACAACTTACTCATAGCAAATACCTGTATTCAACAATACAAAAGGCGACTATATACATGTACTTCTCCAGATGGAGTACATAGAAGTCAAATTAACTACATCTGTGAGAAGAGATGATGGAGATTTCAATATCAGCAGCTAAAATCAGGATAGGGGCTGACTTTGGAACATACCATCAATTGCTCATATGTAAGTTCAGGATAAAGCTGAAGAAAATTAAAACAAAACCATGGATTCAACATACAACCTTTAGTCTATCCCGCCTGAATTTTGAGAACATCTCAAGAACAGATTTACTGCATTGAACAATAATGACAGAAGACCTGGTGAACTGTGGGAGGACATCAAGATGGTCATTCATGAAGAAAGCAAAGGGTCATTAAAAAGACAAGAATAAAAGCAAAGATCAGAGTGGATATCAGAAGATTCTGAAATTTGTTTTTATTATTTTTTATTTTTGAAACTTGTTTTTAATCATAGAATAGCTGAAGCAAATGGAAGAAAGAATGAAGTCAAGGAACTGAACAGAAAATTTCAAAGGGTAGCTTGGGAAGACAGAGATAAATAGTATAATAAAATGATCTAGAGCAGTCAGGGATCCACAAAATACAGCCTGTCGGCCACATGCAGACAGCCAAGGCCACTGATCCTGTCTGCTGCATCTTTGTGCCCCATTTTTTTTAACTTCAAAATAAGATGTGCAGTGTGCATAGGAATTAGTTCATAGGTTTTTAAAAAACTATAGTCTGGCCCTCCAATGGTCTGAGGGACAGTGAACTATCCCCCTGTGTAAACAGGTTGAGGAAACCTGCCCTAAGGGATCCTGGACTTAGGGGTTACTAATCTCCCAGCCCTGAAACACCCCTGAACATTCCACCCGTAGTAGGAGGCACCAGGGTAATTTGGTGCCCGGGCAATTTACAAGCCTTTTACTCCAATTGAACCCAAGCAAATTAAAAATGACTTAGGCAGTTACTCTACTTTTGATCCCTGTTGACTCCCCCTGTAGTACCCATTATTGCCATTTAACTCTATAACACCGAGCATGATGTTTTCATAACATTAAAATGTATATATTAATATAGATATATTGATAACTATGAAAGTAAAGAACAAAAAAAATTCCCCCAAATTAAAATTGAAGCGTTATAGGGTTAAAAAGAAGATGGGTCTTATCAGCGGGTCCAAGACCTTAGGATCATAAATGAAGCAGTGATCCCACTGCACCTAGTAGTGCTAAAACCCTGTGCCCTCCTAGGGGAAATTGTGAATGCTTTTATCCCTGTTCCTGTACTTACAGTGAACAAACACACATGCCTGACAATCCTAAGATTTTTTTTTTATTTCCTGTTCACTCACCTAACTTCAAGGGCGGCACTTCCACCTCACAAGCTTAGCCTTGTGTTAGTCAAACATTTCACCCTTTTCACCGTTTGTTTTTCCAGAAGTTCTCAGGTTTCCAAGGCCACTGAACCAAGTGTGCCAGCTCCACGACTATTATCTCCTGGACCACCTCAACCTTATCCATCCTGGATAAAGTTGCCCTGAATGGACAACCCCTCCCAGCAGTGTAAGAAGGGTATGGACCCAAAGCCTCACTTCGCCCCATTTGCCAGCAGGAAGTAGCTAGAGAAGTCGTCGCTCAGTACCCCAAAGACTTGGGTCCATATCTCTTCAGGGGCTAAATGTTAGGTAGCTAGCCTAGGGACTGGGGCATCCATTATGCATGCCCAAGGGCCAAGCTAAGAGCTCACGTAGGAGTGGCACCCTGAGCATGCCCAGAGGTTCAGGTTTCTGGCCAGGAAGGGGAGGTACACCTGGGTGAGTGCTGTACCTGAATTGACCCACCTAGGCCAAGTAAATTCAGTTCAGCCACTGGGGTCAACCAGGGTTGCCCACCATGTCTCCCTAACTCTCTGAAAACTCACTTGGATCACAGACAAGGCTTCCACGTGCATTCTTTCTCATGGAGAGCCAAAGACCGAGGTTTGTCTCTCCCCAGAGAGATCTGACAAACCCAGGAAGGCTCTTTGGAGGTAGCAGGACTGGACATGAGTGGCTGGTGGATACTGTTCAGATGCATGGCTTTCTGCTTGGAAGGGTTTTTGTCTCAGCTGACTGGAACGGAGGAGGTAGTACATCTGGATCACATAGTATCCATGTCCACAAATGAGCTGCTCATTCCACAGTCCTGGCAGTGCCTTTTGAAAACCCTCTGGTTTGGAATGTCACTCCTTGAAGATTACAGTGGGAGGGGCTGGGACCAAGGTATGCTTCCTCTTACTCCAAGTTGCCGGTTTCTGGAAGCTAATTGTATCTCTTACAGGATCAGTTAGTGGGTTTGTTGACTGCCTCAGGCTTTGTTCAACGAGGTCCTCCATCTAGGTGGTGGTGTGTGTGCATGAGCAGAGGTTTCCTTCTAATTCCTAGTGAATAGTAGAGCTCCCATGGTGTGGACTCCATGAAAGTCATTCCCCACACAACAGGGTTACAGAGGAGGGTGGGCCCTGCAGGACAGGAGGGCCATTCCCCCTGTGGAATGGCCTCAGAGCCCCGCCTCCCTCACTGTCCAGCTGCTGGGGCTGTGGGCCCTAAGCTTCATGCCTGACTCAGGAATAGACACAGGATGATGCTACTCCAGTAGCCATTTTTACTGCTCTAATCCAGTCTGAGACCATCTTTGCATGAGCCCCTGCCCAGATATATATTTTTAGGTTTTATGATCTTTTTATTTGCCCTATTCAACTTCTGTCCCATTTCTGCCTCCCTGTTGCTATGCTCCACTGAGAGAACAACACTGGAAAGGGGAGGAGTTAACCTCCCTGGCTGTCTAATTTTGTCCAGATTTTATGCCCAAATTCTTCTTTATTTTTGAAGTTAAAAATCCCATAATCAATGAGTATCAGTATTGTAACATGAATGTTTCCAAAAATGGAGTTCCAAGTAATTTATTGGTGGTACAATACCATTTCATTAGGCATTGTGCCCCCAGTCCCTGGTGTAGGATCAGGCCCCAAAATTTCCAAATGTCATATTTGTTCACTGGATAGTTCTTTCTGCTTCTTGTAAACTTGTGAAGCAGAGTAGCAGAGTGCTGCTTTTTAACTGGTTTGTCTCCGTAATAATTTTTTCAATGATCACATTAATCAGAAATAATTGTAGTTATGCCAAAAGTTTGTAGTGGTCATGCTCTATTTGCATACCAGTTCCTCCAGTGAATGGGAATCTTGGTGGAGCTGGCTAATCCATACCCAAAGACTGAAGACAATAGAACACCCCGTTTTCCCATCACAGAGTTCAGGTGTAGAATCTTCCTCACTGTCATCCTTTATCTGAGCAGTGTCAGTGTCGGATTATGAATTTCCTGAGGAACAACTATTGTGCAATTGTGTGCATATTGCTGAGCCACTGTCACTGTTTTCTTTTGGGTCTAAAAGCCCTTTGGGGTTAAAATGACACTTTTTTGATCCCATGAACCAAAATTTCCAGTCAGAATATTTTCCTAATGACATTAAATGGGCAAGGAGTCACTGGAGACAGCTCTGTGGATAAATCTGAGGAGCTTTACTTGGATATAATCCTCAAAGATGACACAGTACCACTCTATGTGTGTATGTCTCTTTAAAGCTTGCCCTATTGAATTTCCCTCTCTGTGTAGTCCCCCTGTGGCTATCCTCCTCTTGTGAACAACACTGGAAAGGGTAGCAGTTAACTTCCCTGGCTGTCTAAAATATCAGTAATTTTGTACCCTAATTCTTCATTTTTTGTGAAGTGAAAATATTTCTTCATCAACGAATATCAGTATTCTAACATGTGGGCTCCGGAAAACCGAGTAGCAAGTAATTTATTCCTGGTCTAAAACCTCTTTTGATTAAAATGATACTGTTTTTGATGCTTTAAGATCTCTCTGGGGGTAGAGTTACACCTCGGTCCTTGGCTCTGCATGAGAAAGAATTCATGCCGAAGCCTGGCTCGTGATCCAAGTGAGTTTAATGGGTGTTAGAAGTTCCAGGTGTATGAGACACCCATTGGATTCTTCCCAACCATGCAGCCTGGCAGAGACTGCTCAGTGTCACACAAAGATCTGTTTCCCAAGTTCTCCTCCAAAAGTCCTGTCTCAAGTTCTTTCTCATGTTCTCTTCCCCAGTTCCTCCTCTCCCCGCCTGGTTCCTGCCTTTTCAAGGATTCCAGGGAGAGGCATGGTGGACGACCCCAGATCGACCCCATTGGCTGAATTGCAATCACCTGGCCCATGTGGGCCAATAATGCCCACCCATGCCCACTGTGGGACACCTAGGCCTCCTTTGAGCATGTACAGTGCGCCACCCTTTGTTCTCGTGCTTGGATCTCATGGGCTTGCGTCAATGGACATCCAATCCCTACCTATCTGCCTAATATTTCCCCCTGAAGACATATGGACCCAAATCTTTAGGGTACTGGACAACAACATCTCTAACTACTTCCTGGTGGCAAGGGGGTGAAGTGAGGCTTTGAGTCCATAACCTTCCTACTCTATTAAAAGGGTTTTCCATTTAGAGCCCAGGATAGATAAGATCGAGTTGGGTTTAGTAGATGGAGGTCCTGTAGCTGGCACATTTGGTTAGTGGACTTAGTAACCTGAAAACTGGAAAACAAAGAAACAAACAGGTGAGCAGCTTGAGACATGGGTAAGATTGTGAGGTGGCAGTGCCCTTCAAGTTAGGTTAGTGTCACAGAGTTTGGCCATTGTAAACACAGGAACAGAGGAAAGGTATTCCCTGGCCAAAAGGCTATGAGGGGTCTGAGGTAGAATCATCTGTGCAGCCCTCCTCTGACCTGGAGCGGTGATAAAATATCATCTCAAGACCGTCCGGTGGCTCACAGGAGTATTCATCTGCTCCCACGGTTTCTGTGGGGGAATCTGAGTCTCTTCCACTGTGAGGAACAACTGGAAGCTGTAGAGGGACCTGGATGAGGCCCAATGACTATGCAGGTGTGCAGCTTGGACAGCAGGTCTCGGCCTTTGAGAGTAGCTGGACATTCAGGTAATACTAGAAAACTATGAGAAAAATAGAAATTATCGCAAAAACATCTGAGAGGTTCAGTAAAATGTTTACAGGGTTTCCTGACACTTTCAGGATGGAGCAGGTGTGGGGTGCCAGAGGTCTAGAGAAGGAAATAAGGGCAGAGGCTGCTCCAGTATTAAAAGGAAGTTCACCGACCTTCCTGCCACGCTGATGCCCACACTAGGTTTCAGACCAGCAATAGTTAACATTTGCTGCTGGGCCATCCAGACTGGGCGCCTTCAATCCTCCTCCACTGTTGCCAGCTGCCAGCTGGCTTGTGGGTGCCTCCCCTCCAGGTTTTGGGCCTTAAGACAGAGGCCAGCCCAGTGGCCAGTCTGCTCGCAATAGACGCATGGCGCCTGAGGAGGCTCGTTCTGGTCAGCGCAGTTCCTAGCCCCATAACCTGGTCGCCAGCAAATGTAGCACTTGGTACCTGGTTCAAAAGTCTGGGTAACCTGGGAGGCATTCGACGGGCGTCTGCTATTGAGTGCAGCCAATAGCTGGGCATGCCTAATGTCCTTTCTTTCCTCCTTTTCCCGGGCTCGAGCCTTGCTTTCTTGCTCCCTATTGTAAAAAGCTGTATTGACACAAGCCACCATCTCCTCTAGGGTAGCTCCCTCAGGCTTTTGCACTAGGTTTTGAGTTTCTTGCGAATATTCTGTGTGGCCTCTGGTCTAAAACCCTTATGGGTTAAAATGACACGTTTTTTGATGACATGGACTAAAATATCCAGTCAGAATATTTTCCAAATGACATTAAAAGGCCAAGGAGGCATTGGAGACTGCTCAATGGATAAGTCTTAGGTGCATTGCTTGGATACAAGATTACACAGTACCAATCTAGGTGTGTATGTCTCTTGAAAACTTGCCCTATTGAATTCCATGCCCAGTCTCGCCCCACCCCACCCCCCTACCTGTGGCTATCCTCCACTGTGAGTACAACACTGGAAAATGGAGCAGTTAACCTCTCTGATTGTCTAATAATATCACTAATTTTGTACGTGAATCTTCATTTCTTGTGAAGTGAAAAATTTTCATAATGCACGGCTATCAGAATTCTAAAATGACGACTCCTAAACCGAGTTGCAAGTAATTTAATCCTGGTATAATACCATTTCTACAGGTGTTGTGCTCCCACTTCCTGAAGTAATGACCAGGCCCAGAAATTTCCAATGGTCATTTTATTCACTGGATCCCACTTTCTGCTTCTAGAAATCTTATGAAACAGAGTATCAGATTGTTGCTCTTCGACCGGTTTCCCCTGTAATCATTTTTTGATAACCTCCTCAGTCAGAAATAATTTTAGGTACACCAAAACGTTCCTGTGTTCAACGTCTACCTACATAAAAGGTGCTCCGGTCTATGGGAATCTTGGTGGAGCTGGCCCATCCATAACCAAAGACAATAGAGCACCACATTTGCCCATCGCAGAGCTAAAGTGCGGAATCTTCCTCACTGTCCTCCTTTCTCTGAGCAGTGTGTGTGTCGGATTAGAAGTTACCCAAGGAACCTCTATCGTGCAATTCTGTGCATAATGCTGAGTCACTGTCGCTGTTAATTTCTCTGGTCTAAAACCCCTTTTGGGTTAAAATGACACTTTTTTTGATGCCATGGACCAAAATTTACAGTCAGGAGATTTTCCCAATGACATAAAAGGGCAAGCAGGCACTGGGACTGCTCTATGGATAAATATGAGGTGCTTTGCTTGTATGCAATATAATCTTCAAAGATTACACATTTCCATTTTATGTGTATATGTCTCTTTAAAGTTTCCCTATTGAATTCCCTGCCCAGTCTCACCCGCCCCCCAGTGCTATCCTCTACTGGGAGAACAACACTGGATAGGGGAGCAGTTACCCTCACTGGTTGTCTAATAATATCACTAAGTTTGTACCCAAATTCTTCATTATTTGTGAAGTAAAAAATTTCATAATCAACTGATATCAGAATTCTAAAATGGCGGCTCCTGAAAACCGTGTTGCAAGTAATTTATTCCTAGTTCAATACCATTTCTACAGGCATTGCACCCCCACTCCCTTAAGTAATGATCAGACCCAGAAATTTCAAAGGTCATTTTGTTCACTGGATCCCTCTTTCTACTTTTAGAAATCTTATGAAAGAGTATCGGATTGTTGCTCTTAGGCTGGTTCTTTCCCATAATCATTTTTTGAATGACCTCATCGGTGAGAAATAATTGTAGGTACACCAAAGTTTTCTTGTGTTCAACGTCTACATACATAACCCGAGCTCCAGTAAATGGGAATCTTGGTTGAGAAGGCCCATCCATACCCGAAGACAATAGAGCACCACGGTTGCCCATCGCAGAGCTCAGGTTCGGGATCTTTCTCACTGTCATCCTTTCTCTGACTGCTGTCAGTGTCGGATTAGGAATTTCCCGAGGATCTATAACACAATTCTGTTCATAATGCTAAGTCACTCTCGCTGTTTTTTCTCTAGTCTAAAACCCCTTTTGGGTTAAATCTACACTTTTTTGATGCCATGGACTAAAATTTCCAATAAGATTTTCCCAGTGTCATTAAAGGGCAATCAGGCACTGGAGACTGCTCAATGGATAAATCTGAGGTGCTTTGCTTGGATACAATATAATCCTCAAAGATTACACAGTAAAACTCTATGCGTGTATGTCTCTTTAAAATGTGCCCTATTGAATATCCCGCCCACTCTTGCCCCCCTGTGACTATCCTTCAATGGGAGAACAACACTGGAAAGGGGAGCATTTAACCGCCTTGACTGTCTAATAATATCACTAATTTTGTACCCAAATTCCTGCTTATTTGTGAACTGAAAATATTTCATAATCAATGAATATCAGGATTCTAATATGACGGCTCTCAAAAACCGAGTTTGAAGTAATTTATTCCTGGTACAATACCATTTCTGCAGGCATTGCGCCCCCACTCCCTGAAGTAATGATCAGGCCCAGAAGTTTCAAAGGTCATTTTGTTCACTGGATCCATTTTTCTACTTTTAGAAATCTTATGAAACAGAGTATCGGATTGTTGCTCTTCGACTGGTTCCTCCCTGTAATCATTTAAAAAAAATAATTGTTTTAATTTTTGGAAGATATTAAATAAAAGAAAACACCATGGCTTGGATCAGGTGCACCTTAGTCCTCAGGTATTCCCTGGCCAAAAGGCTATGAGGGGTCTGAGGTAGAATCATCTGTGCAGCCCTCCTCTGACCTGGAGCGGTGATAAAATATCATCTCAAGACCGTCCGGTGGCTCACAGGAGTATTCATCTGCTCCCACGGTTTCTGTGGGGGAATCTGAGTCTCTTCCACTGTGAGGAACAACTGGAAGCTGTAGAGGGACCTGGATGAGGCCCAATGACTATGCAGGTGTGCAGCTTGGACAGCAGGTCTCGGCCTTTGAGAGTAGCTGGACATTCAGGTAATACTAGAAAACTATGAGAAAAATAGAAATTATCGCAAAAACATCTGAGAGGTTCAGTAAAATGTTTACAGGGTTTCCTGACACTTTCAGGATGGAGCAGGTGTGGGGTGCCAGAGGTCTAGAGAAGGAAATAAGGGCAGAGGCTGCTCCAGTATTAAAAGGAAGTTCACCGACCTTCCTGCCACGCTGATGCCCACACTAGGTTTCAGACCAGCAATAGTTAACATTTGCTGCTGGGCCATCCAGACTGGGCGCCTTCAATCCTCCTCCACTGTTGCCAGCTGCCAGCTGGCTTGTGGGTGCCTCCCCTCCAGGTTTTGGGCCTTAAGACAGAGGCCAGCCCAGTGGCCAGTCTGCTCGCAATAGACGCATGGCGCCTGAGGAGGCTCGTTCTGGTCAGCGCAGTTCCTAGCCCCATAACCTGGTCGCCAGCAAATGTAGCACTTGGTACCTGGTTCAAAAGTCTGGGTAACCTGGGAGGCATTCGACGGGCGTCTGCTATTGAGTGCAGCCAATAGCTGGGCATGCCTAATGTCCTTTCTTTCCTCCTTTTCCCGGGCTCGAGCCTTGCTTTCTTGCTCCCTATTGTAAAAAGCTGTATTGACACAAGCCACCATCTCCTCTAGGGTAGCTCCCTCAGGCTTTTGCACTAGGTTTTGAGTTTCTTGCGAATATTCTGTGTGGCCTCTGGTCTAAAACCCTTATGGGTTAAAATGACACGTTTTTTGATGACATGGACTAAAATATCCAGTCAGAATATTTTCCAAATGACATTAAAAGGCCAAGGAGGCATTGGAGACTGCTCAATGGATAAGTCTTAGGTGCATTGCTTGGATACAAGATTACACAGTACCAATCTAGGTGTGTATGTCTCTTGAAAACTTGCCCTATTGAATTCCATGCCCAGTCTCGCCCCACCCCACCCCCCTACCTGTGGCTATCCTCCACTGTGAGTACAACACTGGAAAATGGAGCAGTTAACCTCTCTGATTGTCTAATAATATCACTAATTTTGTACGTGAATCTTCATTTCTTGTGAAGTGAAAAATTTTCATAATGCACGGCTATCAGAATTCTAAAATGACGACTCCTAAACCGAGTTGCAAGTAATTTAATCCTGGTATAATACCATTTCTACAGGTGTTGTGCTCCCACTTCCTGAAGTAATGACCAGGCCCAGAAATTTCCAATGGTCATTTTATTCACTGGATCCCACTTTCTGCTTCTAGAAATCTTATGAAACAGAGTATCAGATTGTTGCTCTTCGACCGGTTTCCCCTGTAATCATTTTTTGATAACCTCCTCAGTCAGAAATAATTTTAGGTACACCAAAACGTTCCTGTGTTCAACGTCTACCTACATAAAAGGTGCTCCGGTCTATGGGAATCTTGGTGGAGCTGGCCCATCCATAACCAAAGACAATAGAGCACCACATTTGCCCATCGCAGAGCTAAAGTGCGGAATCTTCCTCACTGTCCTCCTTTCTCTGAGCAGTGTGTGTGTCGGATTAGAAGTTACCCAAGGAACCTCTATCGTGCAATTCTGTGCATAATGCTGAGTCACTGTCGCTGTTAATTTCTCTGGTCTAAAACCCCTTTTGGGTTAAAATGACACTTTTTTTGATGCCATGGACCAAAATTTACAGTCAGGAGATTTTCCCAATGACATAAAAGGGCAAGCAGGCACTGGGACTGCTCTATGGATAAATATGAGGTGCTTTGCTTGTATGCAATATAATCTTCAAAGATTACACATTTCCATTTTATGTGTATATGTCTCTTTAAAGTTTCCCTATTGAATTCCCTGCCCAGTCTCACCCGCCCCCCAGTGCTATCCTCTACTGGGAGAACAACACTGGATAGGGGAGCAGTTACCCTCACTGGTTGTCTAATAATATCACTAAGTTTGTACCCAAATTCTTCATTATTTGTGAAGTAAAAAATTTCATAATCAACTGATATCAGAATTCTAAAATGGCGGCTCCTGAAAACCGTGTTGCAAGTAATTTATTCCTAGTTCAATACCATTTCTACAGGCATTGCACCCCCACTCCCTTAAGTAATGATCAGACCCAGAAATTTCAAAGGTCATTTTGTTCACTGGATCCCTCTTTCTACTTTTAGAAATCTTATGAAAGAGTATCGGATTGTTGCTCTTAGGCTGGTTCTTTCCCATAATCATTTTTTGAATGACCTCATCGGTGAGAAATAATTGTAGGTACACCAAAGTTTTCTTGTGTTCAACGTCTACATACATAACCCGAGCTCCAGTAAATGGGAATCTTGGTTGAGAAGGCCCATCCATACCCGAAGACAATAGAGCACCACGGTTGCCCATCGCAGAGCTCAGGTTCGGGATCTTTCTCACTGTCATCCTTTCTCTGACTGCTGTCAGTGTCGGATTAGGAATTTCCCGAGGATCTATAACACAATTCTGTTCATAATGCTAAGTCACTCTCGCTGTTTTTTCTCTAGTCTAAAACCCCTTTTGGGTTAAATCTACACTTTTTTGATGCCATGGACTAAAATTTCCAATAAGATTTTCCCAGTGTCATTAAAGGGCAATCAGGCACTGGAGACTGCTCAATGGATAAATCTGAGGTGCTTTGCTTGGATACAATATAATCCTCAAAGATTACACAGTAAAACTCTATGCGTGTATGTCTCTTTAAAATGTGCCCTATTGAATATCCCGCCCACTCTTGCCCCCCTGTGACTATCCTTCAATGGGAGAACAACACTGGAAAGGGGAGCATTTAACCGCCTTGACTGTCTAATAATATCACTAATTTTGTACCCAAATTCCTGCTTATTTGTGAACTGAAAATATTTCATAATCAATGAATATCAGGATTCTAATATGACGGCTCTCAAAAACCGAGTTTGAAGTAATTTATTCCTGGTACAATACCATTTCTGCAGGCATTGCGCCCCCACTCCCTGAAGTAATGATCAGGCCCAGAAGTTTCAAAGGTCATTTTGTTCACTGGATCCATTTTTCTACTTTTAGAAATCTTATGAAACAGAGTATCGGATTGTTGCTCTTCGACTGGTTCCTCCCTGTAATCATTTAAAAAAAATAATTGTTTTAATTTTTGGAAGATATTAAATAAAAGAAAACACCATGGCTTGGATCAGGTGCACCTTAGTCCTCAGAGTGACTTCCCTGCTCTTCAGCATTTTTTTTCTTTTTTTTACATTTTATTAGGAACTCATACAACTCTTACCACAATCCATACATATACATACATCAATTGTATAAAGCACATCCATACATTCCCTGCCCCAATCATTCTCAAAGCATTTGCTCTCCACTAAAGCCCCTTGCATCAGGTGCTCTTTTTTATCTCCCCTCCCTCCCCATTCCCCCCTCCCTCATGTGCCCTTGGTAATTTATACATCGTTATTTTGTCATATCTTGCCCTATCCGGAGTCTCCCTTCCCCCCTTCTCTGCTGTCCCTCTCCCAGGGAAGAGGTCACATGTGGATCCTTGTTATCAGTTCCCCCTTTCCAACCTACTCACCCTCCACTCTCCCAGCATCGTCCCTCACACCCTTGGTCCTGAAGGTAACATCCACCCTGGATTCCCTGTACCTCCAGCCCTCATATGTACCAGTGTAAAACCTCTGCCCTATCCAGCCCTGCAAGGTAGAATTCGGATCATGGTAGTTGGGGGGAGGAAGCATCCAGGATCTGGGGGAAAGTTGTGTTCTTCATCGGTACTACCTCGCACCCTAATTAACTCATCTCCTCTCCTAAACCCCTCTATGAGGGGATCTCCATTGGCCGACACTTGGGCCTTGGGTCTCCACTCTGCACTTCCCCCTTCATTTAATATGATATATATATATATATATATATACATATACACATACTTACACACACTTATATCTTTTTTTTTTTTTTTGCATGATGCCTTATATCTGGTCCCTTGGGCACCTCGTGATAGCACTGGCCGGTGTGCTTTTTCCATGTGGGCTTATTTGTTTCTGAGCGAGATGGCCGCTTGTTCACCTTCAAGCCTTTAAGACCCCAGACACTATCTCTTTTGATAGCCGGGCACCATCAGCTTTCTTCACCACATTTGCTTGTGCACCCATTTGTCTTCAGCGATCCAATCATGGAGGTGTGCAGTCAATGATATGATTTTTTGTTCTTTGATGCCTGATAACTGATCCCTTTGGGATCACTCGCTCACTCAGGCTGGTGTGTTCTTCCATGTGGACTTTGTTGCTTCTGAGCTAGATGTCCGCTTGTTTATCTTCAAGCCTTTAAGACCACAGTCACTATCTCTTTTGATAGCCGGGCACCGTCAGCTTTCTTCACCACATTTACTTGTTTATCCACATTGGCTCCAGCCATTGTGTCGGGAGAGTGAGCATCATAGAGTTCCAATTTAATAAAAGAAGGTATTCATACATTGAGGGAGTGTTTGAGTAGAGGCCCAAGGTCCTTCCGCCACCTTAATACTTGACCTATATATATAGACACATAGATCTATTTCCCCATCCTCCTATATATATTTGCATGTACATGTCTTTGTCTAGACCTCCATAAATGCCCTTTGACCCTTGCTCTTTCCTCCATCTCCCTTGACTTTCCTCCTGCCCTACTACCATGCTTCGTCGCCACCTGGGCTAGAGTATACCTCTTCTCTAAGAAACCTTACCCTTGATCATTTCCCACCAGGCCTGCCACTCCCCCTTCTCTACCATTTGGGTCCCATGTTTTTCCCTTGTCCCTGTGTTTGTTAACACGACTTCCTTACCCCCCCTTACCCCCCCACCCCAAGTACCCCCGGAACTGTCGGTCCCGTTGTTATTCCTCCAGATAGTTCATCCAGCCTGTACTATTCAGACAGACCTGTGGAGACACTAACATGCACGAAAACAAGACAGAAGAAAACAAAGCAACAGTATACAACCAGACAACAAAACAACAAAAATAAACCACTGACAAAGAACAGAACAGTTCACAAGAGAAAAGCTTGTAGTAAGTTCAGGGATTATTTGCTGGCCCTTAGGAGCATTTTCCAGTCCAGTCTGTTGGGGCACCACGCCCTGGCCCCAAAGTCCACTTCCAGCATTCCCTGGGAACCTTGCCACTTCATTCCCTTGCTGTTCCGCTGCACTCCCCCAGTGATTTTTCTCGGTGTGGTGGGATCAGGTCAGGTGCAATTCCCACGCTGTGTCTCTCCCGTGCAGTCCCCTGTATCGCCCTTAGTCACTGATTGGCATCATTTCTCATAGTGGGGCAGCCATGTTGTTCTCTCTGTGGACTGGCTGCTTTACTCAGGAACATCATCATCATGGCCTAGTGGGCCAGGCTGTGCTCCACTCTCTCCTCCTGCCCCTTCATCATCTCCCGTGTGCTCTGATCAGATATGTTCATCTACCGGAGCTGCAGAGTCAATGTCGTCCTTTGGAACAAATTCTTTTCGGGGGAAGGGCAGGAATCCACTTAATTTATGGTGCTGGGGCCAGCGTCCCAGACCTCTCCACTGGTTCCCTACTCCACGCCGCGATATTGCATTCACACCTTGCGACACTGGGTTGAAGTCTGGTCCCACTTTCCCTGTGGAGATATAAACAATACCCTCCCCTTGGGTGGATTAATGCCCCATGACCCCACTACCCTTTTCTTACTTGAATTCATCCTTTTGTTTTCCTTTCCCCACCTCCTCCACCACTGTCTACCATGTACATCCCTGGTTTTGGTCTAGTCTCTTCCATACTACAAAGTCTTCACCCCTAAAATGTTTGTATACAGTAGCTTTTTTCCCTATGCCACTTTTGCTTTAAAATTTTTTTTTAATTCTTACCTCAGCGGGCTCTTGTTGTACTTGTCCTTTTGTGCCTGACTTACCTTGCTTAGCATGATTTCCTCCAGTTCTTCCCATGCCGCTATGTGCCTCATACGTTCATCACTGCTTTTTAGTGATGCGTAGTACTCCATTGTATGTATATACCACAGTTTTTTAATCCAATCGTCAGTTGATGGAAATTTGGGTTGCTTCCAACTCTTTGCAATTGTGAACTGTGCTGCAATGAACACTGGAGCATAGATGTCTGGTCTTGGTTTGTTTCTTGCCTCTTCTGGGTATATGCCCAGTAGGGGGATTGCTGGATCATATGGTAACTCTATTTCCATCTGTTTTAGGTATCGCCAGATTGATTTCCATAGTGGCTGTACGTACTTACAGTCCCACAAGCAGTGGATGAGAGTTCCTGTCTCCCCACAGCCCCTCCAACACTTGTTGCTTTCTGATTTTTTGAATTGGGCTACCTTTGAGGATGTCAGGTGGTACCTCATTGTTGTTTTAATTTGCATTTCTCTTATGGCTAAAGATCGGGAACATTTTCTCATATGTATGTTGGCCATTCGGATTTCTGTGCCTGTGAAACTTTTGTTCAAGTCCTTTGCCCACCTTTCAAGTGGGCTATTGGTTTTTTTCTTTTTGGAAGCTAGCAGAGTATTGTAGATTTTAGTAATAAGGCCTTTGTCTTATGTGTCATTGCTAAAGATGTTTTCCCAGTCTGTGGACTCTCTTATTACTCTCTTAGTGAATTCTTTAGATGTACACAAGTGTTTTATCTTCAGTATACCCCATTTGTCGATTTGTGCCTCCTCTGTGTTTGTGTCCTTCCCTATTTCTGATAGCCTGTGTATTCCCTGAGCCAAAGTTCTCAAGTTGGTCCCAATTCCCTCATTGATGGCCCTAATAGTTTGGGGTTTAACTTCAAGGTCTGTGATCCACCTTGAGTTTATTCTTGTGCATGGAGTGAGATAAGGGTCTTGCTTCATTTTTCTGCATGTGGATATCCATTTTTCTGAGCACCACTTGTTGAAGAGGGCATCTGCTTTCCATTTGATATTTTTGGGGCCCTTGTCAAAGATCAGCTGTGTGTATGCTGATGCTTTTATTTCAGTGTTTTCAGTTCTTTTCCATTGGTCTGAGTATCTGTCATTGTACCAATACCATGCAGTTTTGAGAACTGTGGCTGCATAGTATGTGCCAAAGTCAGGTAAAGCAAGCCCTCCCATGGTGTCCTTCTTCTTGAGGAGTTCTCTGCTAATTCTGGGCTTCTTCCCTCTCCATATGAAGTTGGTAATGAGTTTTTCCATTTCTTTGAAGAAAGATGATGGTAATTGTATCGGGATTGCATTAAACCTATATAGTGCTTTTGGCAGAACTGACATCTTAACTATATTAAGTCTCCCAATCCAAGGGCATGGAATATTCTTCCATATGTTGAAGTCGCTCTTGGTTTCTTGCAATCGTGTTCTATAGTTTTCCCTATATAGATCTTTTGATTTTTCAATCAGGTGTATCCCTAGGTATTTCAGTTTGTGTTTGGCTATTGTGAAGGGTACCACCTTTTTGATCTCTTCTTCTGTGGTCTTATCTGATGTGTATAACAGTCCGATGGACTTCTGTTTGTTGATCTTGTATCCTGCCACTTTGCCAAACTCCTCTATTGCTCCCAGTACTCCCCTTGTGGAACTTTTGGGATTTTCCATATATAAAATCATATCATCTGCAAATAACGATAGTTTCACCTCTTCCTTCCCCAGACGAATACCTTTGATGTCACTTCTTTGCCTTATGCTGTTAGCTAAAACCTCCAGCATGATATTAAATAGGAGTGGAGACAAGGGGCATCCTTGTCTGGTCCCCTTTTTCAGTGGAATTGTGTTAGTCTTTTCTCCATTGACTACGACTTTGGCTGTTGGTTTTTCATATATACCTTGTATTGTCTTGAGGAACTTTCCTCCCATTCCTATCTTCACTAGTGTCTTAAACAGGAATTGGTGTTGGATGTTGTCGAATGCTTTTTCTGCGTCTATTGATATTATCATGTGATTCTTACACTTTTTCATGTCAATGTGACGAATAATACTAATGGTCTTTCATATGTTGAACCATCCCTGCATCCCTGGTATGAATCCCACTTGGTCATGGTGAATTATTTGTTTCATATACTTTTGTATTCTGTTGGCTAGTATTTTGTTAAGGATTTTTGCATCAATGTTCATTAGGGATATCGGTCTGTAGTTCTCGATTCTTGTGGGATCCTTGCCCGGTTTGGGTATCAGAGTTATACTAGCTTCATAGAAGGAGTTTGCCATCTTTTTCTATGTTCTGGAAAAGTTTGTGTAGGATTGGTATTAGTTCTTCCCTGAATGCTTGGTAGAATTCTCCAGTGTAGCCATCTGGTCCAGGGGATTTTTTTGTTGGTAATCCCTTGATAACCTTTTCTATTTCTTCTATTGCGATGGGTCTGTTGAGATTCTTGATGTCCACCGAGGATAGTCTAGGGAGGGATTGTTTTTCCAGGAATTTGTCCATGTCTTCCAAATTGTTGAATTCATTGGAGTACAATCCTTCATAGTATTGTGTAACTCTCATTTTGATTTCATTAGGGTCTGTTGTAATGACCCCTCTTTCATCCCTTATTCTTGCTATTGAGATTTGTTCCCTCCTTTCTTTGGTTAGGTTTGCCAATGGTCTATCGATCCTGTTTATCCTTTCAAAGAACCAACTTTTAGCGATATTAATTTTTTCCATAATTTTTTATTTTCCCTCTCCTGAATCTCAGCTCTGATTTTTATAATTTCTTTTCTTTTGCTATTAGTAGGGTTGTCCTGCTGACTCAGCTCTATTTTTTGTAAATTTTGTGTCAGCGTATCCGTCATGAGTCTCTCTTCCTTTCTTAGGTGTGCTTGTATTGCTATGAACCTTCCTCTGATGACTGCCTTTGCTGTGTCCCATAAGTTTTAGTACGTCGTGTGCTCATTTTTGTTGGTTTTGAGAAATTTCCTGATTTTGTCTCGGATCTGTACCAGTATGCACTCCTTTTGCAGTAGAGAGTTATTCATCCTCCAATTATTTGCTCTTATTTTCTTTGTCTTCCTTTTGTTGATTTCCAGTCTTATGGCACAGTGGTCAGAGAGAGAGGTCTGTATTATTTCAATGTGCTTAAATTTGTGTAGATTTGCCTTATGCCCCAGCATGTGGTCTATCTTCGAATATGTGCCATGGGGACTTGAAAATAATGTGAATTTTTTTTTATTTGGATGAAAAGCTCTGTAAATATCTATTAGGTCAAATTGTGTAATTGTGGAGTTTAGCTCTCTAGTCTCCTTGTTGAGTTTCTTTGCCTATGATCTATCTTTCTCAGTGAGTGGTGTGTTGAAGTCACCCACTATAATTGTCGAGTCTGATTTCTTTCTTAATCTTTTGGAGTGTTTAGTTGACGTATTGAGCTGGTCTCTCATTCGGGGAATATATGTTTACAATGCTTAGTGGTTCATTGTCTATCATTCCCTTGAGCATTATATGGTGTCCCTCCTTATCTCTTTTTATGGTTTGCACTTTGAGGTCAATTTTATCCGAGATAAGGATTGCAACCCCTGCTTTTTTTGTATTGCTGTTTGCTTGGTAGGTCCTTATCCAGCCTTTGATTTTCAGCCTATTTTTGTCTGTATCCTTGAGATGTGTCTCCTGTAGGCAGCAAATTGATGGGTTGTGTTTTCTAAGCCATTCTGCTAGTCTCAGTCTTTTAATGCCTGAGTTCAGGCCATTGATATTCAGGGTTATTATCTCCATGTGTGGACTCTGTGATGCCATTTTATACCTTTTGTGTTGGGAGTTTTCCTACTTTCCTTTCTCATTACTGTGTGTTTTGTGTGTGTATCATTCTTGACTTCTTTCCATCCTTAAGCCATTGCTATCTTGGGGTCTGTTTTCTCTTTGTTGTTCTCTGGGTGAGGTTGTTCTATGTGTTGGTCTCTTATTTTTGCTTGGTGAGTGTTGTTCTTCTGCCCATACTGAGTCGGCGAGGATCTTTTGTAAGGCTGGGTTTGTTGTAACGTATTTTTTGAGTTTTTCCTTGTCTGGGAAGACTTTTACTTCTCCATCGATCTTGATCGATAATTTGGCTGGGTAGAGTATTCTTGGATTTGCGTTGTTTTCTTTCAATTTTTGGAATATGTTACTCCACTCTCTCCTTTTTTTTCATAGTTTCCGCTGATAGGTCTGAGCATATCCTTATGTGGGAACCTTTATATGTGATTGCTTGCTTTTCCCTAGCTGCTCTCATGATTTTCTCCTTTTCCTCAAAGTTTGAAAGTTTAACTATTATGTGGCTTGGTGATTTCTTCTTAAGGTCCCGTCGTGCTGGTGTTCTTTCAGCCTCCTGGATGGTTGCTTGGTTTTCATTCATTAGGCTGGGGAAGTTTTCCTCCAACAATTCTCTCCCTAATGTTGCAGATGACTTCTTTGTTGTGTCTTCCTCCGGTAGGCCAATAATTTTAATGTTGTTCTGCTTCATAGCATCAGACATAGCTCTTAGGTTTTCTTTGGCTTCTCTGATGCTCTTATTAGATTTTTGTTCACGTTTATTAAAGACTGCTTGGCTGTCCTCCACGCCACTGATGCGGTTCTCTGATTCCTCCAATCGATTCTCAAGGAACATGATTCTGCTATTGTTTTTCGTTATCTGCTCCTTAAGCTCCTGTATTTTCCTTTGGTATATGTCTTTTATCTCCTCTATCATTTCATCCTTTTTCTGTAGTGTTTCCCTCATATCCTGCATGGCTCCAAGCATCATTCTGAGAGCTTCTTTGTATGGCATCTCAATGTCTGCTTCTTCTATTTATGTTGTTATGTTCAGGACATCTTCTTCCTTTGCCTTTTGTTTCTCCTGTTTTTTCGTTGAGGTCGTTGGGGGTGATGGCTGTTTGCGTTGAGTTGTTTTTGAGGGACCAGGTGCCATTTTCTAGTCTCTCCCTGGAAGACTTATAGGAATTCTTCTTCGATCTGCCTACAGCAGATTTTGCTATGGGATTAACCTACCACTTTATCTTCCTGTGGTTTCCCTATCAGGGGAGTGCCCCAGATGGCAGATCGACTGCCTGCCCCAGTGTTGCAGAGGCTGGGCTGAAGTTCCCGCTATTGGTTTGAATATTGATATGTGTTGGCTGAGCTGCCTTATGTCCCCAGGTACACAGGCAGGAACTCCCTGGTGAGAAGTCTGAGGAGTATCCCCTGGAGAGCAAGCAGGCCTTACCCTAGCCTTGGGCTACCTATGCAGGGTGGAGCTCACCTAGCTGGGTGTGGCCCAGGCGCAAATGCCCTAGGGCAATGGGAGTGCCCCGTAAGTCCGCAATGGAGTGTGAGAGAGCTGGGCAGGAACAAGGTGGGGAGAAAAATCAAAAAGTGAGACTAGACTGTGCAGGGGTACAGGTAAGCGAAGGAAGCAAAAGAAACTATGTAGCTGAGCCCCACTCCCTGCCTGTGGATCTACAAGGGCTTACTCCCTGCCCCAAGCCCCAGCGGTAGTCCACAGCTGAGCCCCAAGAAGGGTCGCAAGAAAACTGCTGAGCCGCCCCCAGAGGACAGAGAGCAGAGATGTTAACAGACGCCACCGTGTAGCTGAAGCTTGATCCCTGCCTATGGAGCTGTGGGGGTTTGTGTTTAGTCCCTGCTCAGACCACGCGGCGCGGCTGCGGCTGTGCCTTGAAAAAGACCCTGCGCAGCCCTCCAAGGCTGTGTGGGAATATAAAGCAGAGAAGCAAACAGAAGCAACAATGTAGCTGAACCCCTATCCCTGCCAGTGGAGCCGCAAGAGTCCTGTCCCTGCCCTGAGGCAAACAGGGGAAAACTGTGGCTGTGCTGAGACCAAGCCCTGCTACAGGCTCCAAATGGTCCTGCCTTGGGCAGATCCGGCAGCTGGACTACGGTCGAGCCCCAGCCGGCTTCCACTGAGGTAAGCCAAAAGCCCCCAGCCCCTTAAAACCCCGTGGATCTGTGCCTACTTATCTTTATGATGCACCTCCTGCGGTCCAGTGGCGTTGAATTTCACCCTGAGCAACTCTCCTGGGCTAGATTCTGCGGAGTCCCTCTGGTGTGTGTCACTCCGTCGCCATCTTCCCGGAAGTCTCCTGTAATCATTTTTTTCCCGATGACTTCATCGGTCAGAAATAATTGTAAGTACGCCAAAGCTTTCTTGTGTTCAATGTCTGCAAACATAACAGGTGCTCCAGTAAATGGGAATATTGGTTGAGAAGGCCCATCCATAGCCAAAGACAATAGAGCACCCTGATTGCCCATTGCAGAGCTCAGGTTCGGAACCTTTCTCACTGTCATCCTTTCTCAGAGCAGTGTCAGTGTCGGATTAGTAATTTCCCAAGGAACACTAAAGCGCAATTCTGTGCATAATGTTGAGTCAGTGTCGCTGTTTGTTCGCTGGTCTAAAGTACCTTTTGGGTTAAATCTAAATTTTTTTGATGCCATGGACTAAAATTTCCAGTCAGAAGATTTTCCCAATATCATTAAAAGGGCAATCAGGCACTGGAGACTACTCTATGGATAAATATGTGGTGCTTTGCTGGGATACAATATAATCCTCAAAGATTACACAGTACCACTCTATGTGTGTATGCCTCTTTAAAAATTGCCCTATTGAATTTCTGCCCAGTCTCGCCCTCCTGTCGCTATCCTCCACTGGGAGTACAACATTTGAAAGGGGAGCAGTTAACCTCCTTGGCTGTCTTATAATACCAGTAGTTTTGTACCCAAATTCTTCATTATTTGTGAAGTAAAATAATTTCATAAGCAACAAATATCTCTATTCTAATATGACGGCTCTGGAAAACCGAGTTGGAAGTAATTTATTCCTGGTCCAGTACCATTTGTGCAAGAGTTGAGCCACCACTTCCTGAAGTAATGATCAGGCCCAGAAATTTCCAAAGGTCATTTTGTTCACTGGATCCCCCTTTCTGCTTCTAGAAATCTTACGAAACAGAGTATCGGATTGTTGCTCTTCAATCGGTTTCTTCCTATAATCATGTTTTTGATGACCTCATCGGTCAGAAATAAGTGTGGGTATGCCAATGTGTTCTTGTGTTTAACGTCTAACACTATGCTGAACTAGAACTTAAGGCAATTCCACTTAGTTGAAAGCAGTGGTTTTCAACCTGGGCATCCTGACCAGTTTGGTTTGTCGAAAGACCCTTTCACAGGGGTGGCAGGATTCATAGCAGTAGCAAAATTACAGTTCTGAAATAGCAAGGGAAATCATTTATGATTGGGGTATTACCACTACACATTGGGAAGTGCATGAAAGGGTTGTGGAATTAGGAAGCTTGAGAATCACTGTCCTAGAGGAAGACGAAGGTGCAGTAGAAGGAGAGCAATAGAGAGGAAGCCACTACAAGATTGATTAGCACAGTGGCTGGAACAATGAGCGCAAGCAAATAACCACTGTCAGGCTGGCTCAGGATGGGACAGTGTTTCATTATGTTGTGCATAGAGTTGTTAGGAGTCACAAACCAGTCGACGGCACCTAAAAAACAAACAGGATTTGTACTTGGCAAATGTGCGGAACTACATCTTGAAAGAAACATCTTCCTTTAGAACATTGAATCTGTATCTCTGGGTCACAAACACTTTTGAGGGAGAACGACACTTTCACAGGGTGTGGGCGTTAATAACAGTAGCAAAGTTAGATTTATGAAGTAGCAACGAAAATCATTTTATGACTGGGCGGTCACCACTACATTCAGATTGGTGTTAAAGGGTTGTGGTATTAGGAAGGTTGAAAACCACTGCCCCGGAGAAAGACATAAACTTGGTACAGTAGAAGGGCAGCAAAAGAGAGGCTGCTCCCTGAAATATGGTTTAGCACAGTGGCTGCAACAATGAGCGCAAGCAAAGAACCACTATGACGATGACACAGGACTGGCCAGGGGTTCATAATATTCTGCCTAGAGTTGCTAAGAGCCAAAAATCACTCGATAGCCACTAACAACCTTAATAAGAGGACTCATGCATGTAACAATATGCTGAACTAGACCTTAAGGAAAATTGCTCTTAATTTATTTTTTTATTCTTTTCAACTTAAAAAAAATCATTTCATTGGAGCTCAAACAACTCTTATCACAATCCATACATACATCAATTGTTTAAAGCACACTTATACATTCACTGCCCTCATCATTCTCGACATTCGGTTTCCGCTTGGGTTCCTGTAATCAGCTCCTCATTTTCCTTTTTCTCCTGCCCCTCATTCCCCGATTCCTCCTCCCACATGAACACTTAATGATATGTAAATTATTACTTTATCTTATCTTACACTGCCCAGAGTCTCCCTACACCCACTTTTCTGTTGCCCATCCCCCAGAGAGGAGATTATATATAGAACCTTGTGATTGGTTCTCCCTGCCGTGGTCCAGCCACAGCGGGTTTGTGTCCCCCGCTAGGTGGGTAAGGTGTCAACGAGTGGGAGACAGAAACCACACGACTCAAAGGTTGTGGGTGACTGTTCCAATTTTATTCATGCAAAGCTTCAATTTATGGCTTAAAGCTTATGGCCTAAGATCATACATTAGGAAATTCTCAGGCCACAACACCGTAACAAGTTACATTAATCACATCATGATTCTTGGTTAAAAATTAGGACATCTTGAAACTAAAACTTTCTCATACGAGGGTGATAAACAAATCTTCTAACAGTAACTGAGCATACTTCATTTAACTAGGGCACATTGTTCTAACTAGGAAATCAATAAAGCATTATTACATTTCATAATAAAAAATTACTTGACAAGCTTTGGCTGTTCTTTCTGTTCCTTCTTGGGCTGTTCCCCTAGGGCTTTCATTTCTTGTTCTTACTTTTCCACTAAGTTTCCATAAATTAAACTCCCAAAAGTCTTTCTGTACCACGGTATGAGTTGCCTCACAATTGGTAGCTTTGCTTCAGTGGACTTCAAACATTACGGAGGCCCTCTTCTTGCTAACCATTGCATAAAACTTAAACTACTAAAAGGAACGTGTACACCTTTCTTTGTTAACTATTCTTATGCCATTTTCATTGTAAGTCCCTGTATAAGGTAAATCAGGGCCAGAAAGTCTATTTCTCTTTGGGTTATTTCCTGGAGGGGGATGCTGTATTCTGCCTCCTATGCGGTAACCAAGATAAGGAAAGGGAAAAAACATGGGAAAAGGATGATAAACTTTTTTAAGAATCTTGCACAAAAGAACTCCAAATAATTATGGCAAGGCCAATCAAGCAAGTCCAAATACATGTCAAGAGTGGGTTTGGGCAGCCAACTCCCACTGTCCATCTCCTTTGATGCCGGACCAGGTGTCATTCAACTCTGTCTTCGACGTCATGTGGCAGGACTGGTCCCCTCATCTCCATTTCTATCCACAATTTCCTCCGGGTATCGCCACTCTCCCTGCTGCTCTGGAGGGGTTCATCTGTCCTGGATTCCTTGTGTTTCCAGTTCCCATCTGTACCACTGTGCATCCTCTGGTATAACCAGGTTTGCAAGGTAGAATTGGGATGATGATAGGAGGGTGGGGGCAGCGTTTAAAAGCTACAGGAAGGTTGTCAATTTCTCCTCTTAGTTTAGAACAGCAGTTCTTAACCTGTGAGTTGGTACATCTTTGGAGGGGTCAAATGAACCTCTCATAGGGGTAGAGCTGTTCATAACAGTAGCAAAAGTACAGTTACAAAGTAGCAATGAAAATAATTTTATGAATGCAGGGTCATGACTACATGAGGGACTGTATGAAGGGGTCGTGGCATTAGGAAGGTTGAGAACCATTGCTGTAGAGAAAGACAAATTTCTTAGTACAGTAGGACAGCAAAAGAGAGGCAGCCCCATTAAGATGGATTAGCACAGTGCCTACAACAATGAACGCCAGCAAATGCCACTGTGAGGATGGCAGAGGAGGGGCATTATTTCATTATATTGGACATACAGTTACTATGAGTCAAAATCGACTCAACAGCACCCAAAAACACAAAAACAAATTATTGTACTTCTAACAGTATGCTGAGGAAGACATTAAGAGAAACTCCTGTTATTTTAGAGCAGCGGTTCTCAACATGTGGGTCGTGACTTCTTTGGGGGCGTTGTATGACTCATTCACAGGGGTGGCCTGATTGATAACAGTAGCAAAATTAGAGCTATGAAACAGCAATGAAAATAATTTTATGATTGGGGTATCACCACTATATGGGGAATGGTATTAAAGTGATGTGGCATTAGAAAGGTTGAAAACCACTGCCCTAGAGGAAGCCAGAAATGTTGGTACAGTAAAAGGGCAGCAAAATAGGAGCAGCCCTTACAAGATGGATTAGCAAAGTAGCTGCAACAATGAGCGCAAGCAAAGAACCACTGTGAGGATGGGATAGGCCTGGGCAGCATTACAATACGGTTTAAAGAGAGTTGCTCTGATCACAAACCCACTCGAAGACTCCTAAAAAGAATAACAACAGGACTTGTGCATCTAAAAATGTGCCTAATGATATCTTAAGAAAAATGCCTATTAATTTAGAGCAGCAATTCTCAACCTGTGGGTCGCAAGCCCTTTGGTGTGACAAAAGACCTTTTCACAGCGGGGGCCCATTCACAACAGTAGCAAAGTTACAGTTATGAAGTAGCAATGAAAATAATTTTATGACTGGGGGTCATCAATACACGAGAAACAGTATGAAAAACTCATGGAATTAAGAAGGGTGAGAACCACTGCCTGAGAGGAAGACATAACTCTTGGTAGAGTTGAAGGGCACCAAATGAGAGGTAGGCCCCCAAAAGATGGATTATCACAAAGGCTGCAACAATGAGTCATAGCAAAGGAACCACTGTGAGGTTGGCAGCGGATGGGACAGCTTTTCATGATATTGTGCATAGAGTTGCTATGAGCCAAACCCACTCGACAGCCCCTAACAACAAGAAGAACAGTACTCGTGCGTCTACCAATATGCTGAACTAGACCTTAAGAGAAACTCTACTTAGTTGAGAATAGCGTTTCTCAACCTGTGAATCATGACCACTTTGGTTGGTAGAAGGATGCGTTCAAAAGAGTGGCCAGATTCATAGCAGTCTCAAAATTACAGCTCTGAAACAGCAAGGGAAAAAATTCATAATTGGGGTACCACACTACACATTGGGAAGTGTATGAAAGTGTTGTGGAATTAGGAAGGTTGAGAATCACTGTCCTAGAGGAAGACGAAGGTACAGTAGAAGGAGAGCAAAATAGAGGAAGCCACTACAAGATGGATTAGCTCAGTGGCTGGAACAATGAGTGCAAGCAAAGAACCACTGTCAGGATAGCATAGGATGGGGCAGCATTTCATTACATTGTGCATAGTGTTCCTATGAGTAAAAAAACACTCGACGGCTGCTAACAACAACAAAAACAAGACTTCAGCTTCTCAAATGGGCAGAACTACATCTTGAAAGAAAAAAGTCTTCGTTTAGAACAATGGTTCTCAATGTCTGGGTCTTGAACCCTTTTGAAGGTTGAATGACACTTTCACAGGGGTGACCCATTCATTACTGTAGCAAAATCAGGGGCGACCCATTCATTACTGTAGCGACCCATTCATTACTGTAGCAAAAAGATTCATGAAGGAGCAACAAAAATAACTTTATGATTGGGTGTTCACCACTATTTGAGGAATGGTATTAAAGAATTGTGGCATTAGGAAGGTTGAGAAACACTGCCCTAGAGAAAGACACAAATCAGGCTACAGGAGAAGGGCAGCAAAAGAGAGGCAGCCCCCAGAAAGATGGATTATCACAGCGGCTGCAACAATGAGCACAACAAAGAACCATTGTGAGGATGGTACAGGACGAGGGAGCATTTCATTATATAGTGCATAGAGTTGCTATGAGCCAAAACCCATGACAGTACCTAAAAACAATAACAACTGGATTTGTATTTCTCCAATAAACTGAAGAAGACATTAAGAGAAACTCCTCTTGGTTTAGAGTAGCGTTTCTCAACAAGTGGTTCACGACTCATTTGGAGGGGGCCAAATGGCCCTTTCACAGGGGTGGCCCAATTCATAGCAGTAGCAAAATTACTGTTATGAAATAGCAATGAAAATAATTTTATAGTTGGACATTTAAGACTACATAAGGAATTGTGTGAAGGGGCGTGGCATTAGTAAGGTTTAGAACCACTTCCCTAGAGGAAGACACAAGTCTTGGTAGAATAAAAAGGCAGCAAATGAGAGTCAGCTATGAATGAAATGGATTAGCTCAGTGGCTGCAACAATGAGGATAAGCCGATGTCCCCTGTCTGGCTGGCACAAGAAGGGGCAGCTTTTCATTATATTGTGCATAGAGAACCAGAACTTATGCTTTTGAAAAAGGTGCTGAAGTAGACCTTAAGAGAAACTCCTCTTACTTTAGAGCAGCTGATCTCAATCTGTGGGTCGCGACCCCTTTTCAGAGACAAAAGACCTTTTCACAGTTGTGGGTTGTACATTATAGTAGAAAAATTAGAGTTATGAAGTAGCAATCAAAATAGTTTTATGACTTGGCAGTCACCAGTACCATGAGGAATGGTATGAAAGGGTTGTGTCATTAGCAAGGTTGAGAATCACTGCCCTAGAGGAAGACAGAAATCTTGGTAGAGTAGAAGGGCAGCAATGGGAGATAATAGGTGGATTAGCACAGTGGCTGCAACAATGAGCACTAGCAAAAAAACCACTGTGAGGATGGCAGAGGATGAAACAGCATTTCATTATATTGTGCAAAGAATTGCTTTGACCCAAACCCACTCGACGGCCCCTAAAAACAATAAAAACAGGACTCGTGCATCTAACAATATAATTAACTAGACCTTAAGAGAAATTCCTCTTAGTTTAGAGCAGCGGCTCTCAACTTGTTAGTCGTCACCCCTTGGGGTGTGTGTGTGTGTGTGTCAAATGACCATTTCATAGAGGTGGTCCAATTCATAAGAGTAGAAAAATTATAGTAATGAAGGAGTAATGAAAATAATTTTACGATTGTAGGGTCACCACTACATAAGGAACTGTGTGAAGGGGTCGTGGCATTAGGAAGGTAGAGAACCACAGCCCTAGAGGAAGTCTTGGTACAGTAGAGAGTAGCAAAATAGAGGCAGCCCAGTAAGAGAGATTAGCATAATGGCTATAACAATAAGCACCAGCAAATACCATTGTGATGATGGCAGAGGAGGGGGCAAACTTTCATTATATCACGCATACAGTTGCTATAAATCAAAAATCGACCCGACAGCATCTAACAAAAACAACAGGATTGTGCTTCTAACAATATTCTGAGGAAGACATTAAGAGAAATTCCTATTATTTTAGGGCAGCGGTTCCCAAACTGTGGGTTGTGACCTCTTTGGGGTGTCTAACGACCCTTTCACAAGTGTGGCCCGATTCATAATAGTAGCAAAATTACAGTTATGCAACAGCAATTAAAATAATTTTATAATTGCGGGATCACCACTACATGGGGGAGGGTATAAAAGGAACGTGGCATTAGGATGGTTGAGAACCACTTCCCCAGAGGAACGCAGAAATGTTGGTACAGTAGAAGGGCAGCAAAAGAGAGGCAGCCCCTACAAGATGGATTAGCAAAGTAGCTGCAACAATGAGCATAAGCAAAGAACCACTGCGAGGATGGCACAGGCCTGGGCAGCATTACATTACATTTTGCAGAGCGTTGCTATGAGCCAACCCCACTCATCAGCACCTGACAACAATAAGTTCAGGGCTCGTGTGCCTAACAATATGCTGAACTAAACTGTAAAAGAATCTACTCTTATTTTAGAGCAGCGGTTCTCAACCCGTGAGTCTTGACCCCTTTGGTTGGTCAAATGACACTTTCACAGGGGTGGCCGGATTCATAACAGTAGCAAAATTACAGTTAAGAAACAGCAAGGGAAAATTTATGATTGGAGTACCACCACTGCACAATGGGAAATATATGAAAGGGTTGTGGAAATATGAAGGCTGAGGACTACTGCCCTAAAGGAACACATAGTACAGTAGAAGGGCAGCAAAACAGAGGCAGCCTAGAAGACTGATTATCACAATGGCTGCAACAATGAGTGCAAGCAAAGTACCACTGTGAGGATGGCACAGGATGGAACAGTGTTTCATTATATTGTGTATAGAGTTCCTATAAGTCAAAAACCACTCGACAGCTCTTAAAAACAACCAAAACCAAACCTGTGCTTCTCAAAATGTGTTGAACTACATCTTAAAAGAAACAAATCTTCATTTAGAACAGCACTTCTCAACCTGTGGGTTGTGACCCCTTTCAGGAGACAAATGATCCTTTCACAGCGGTGGACCGTTCATTACAGTAGAAAAATTAGATTTATGTGGTAGCAATGAAAATAATTTTATGATTGGGCTGTGACTACTACATAAGCAACGGTATGAAATGATCATGGTATAGCAAGGTTGAGAACCACTGCCTGGATGAAGACAGAGCTCTTGGTAGAATAGAAGAGCAGCAAACGAGAGGAAGTCCTCAAAAAAGGTGGATTAGCACAGTGTCTGCAACAATGAGCGCAAGCAAAGAACCACTGTGAGGATGGCACAGGATGTGGCAGGGTTTCATTATATTGTGCCTAGAGTTGCTAGGAGCCAAAGGCCACTCGATGGCCAGTAAAAACAGTAACAAGAGGACTCATGCATGTAACAATATACTGAAATAGAACTTAAGAGAAACTCCTTTTAGTTTAATTTTATTTTATTTTCACCTTTTTAAAAAAAAGTCATTTTATTGGAGCTCATACAACTCATCACAATCCATACACACATCAATTGTTTAAAGCACACTTATATATTCATTGCGCTCATCACTCGAATCAATCGCTTTCTGCTTGGGATCCTGAAATCAGCTCCTCATTTTCCTTTTTCTCCTGTCTCCCCTTTCCCCCTTCCCCTCCCACATGAGCACTTAATAATTTATAAATTATTATTTTATCTTATCTTACACTACCCAGAGTCTCCCTTCACCCACTTTTCTGTTACCCATCCCCCAGAGAGGAGATTATATGTAGATCCTTGAGATCGGTTTGCCCTTTTTATCCCTGCTTCGCTCCCGATATCACCACTCTCCCCGCTAGTCCTGAGGGGTTAATTTTGACTAGATTACCTGTGTTTCCAGTTCCCATGTGTACCGCTGTGCATTCTCTGGTCTAACCAAGTTTGCATGGTAGAATTGGGATGATTATAGGTGGGGGGAGGCAGCATTTAAGTGCTAGAGGAAGTTTGTCAGTTTCTTCTCTTAGTTTAGAGCAGTGGTTCTCAACCTGTGAGTTGTTACATCTTTGGGGGTGGGGGGGCGAACGAACCTTTCATAGGGGTGTACCAGTTTATAACACTAGCAAAATTACACTTATGAAGTAGCAACAAAAATAATTTTATGGGTGTGGGGCCACCACTACATGAGGAACTGTATGAAGGGGTCGTGGCATTCGGAAGGTTGAGAACCATTGTCCTAGAGGAAGACAGAAATCTTGGTACTGTAGAAGGGCAGCAAAAGAGAGGCATCCCCAATAAGATGGATTATTAGGACAGTGCCTGCAGCAATGAGTGCCAGCAAATACGACTGTGAGGATGTCAGAGGAGGGGAAGCCTTTTATTATATTGGGCATGCAGTTGCTATGAGTCAAAACTGACTCAACAGTACCTAACAAAAACAGCAGGATTGTGCTTCTAACCATAGGCTGAGGAAGACATTAAGAGAAACTTTTATTATTTTAGAGCAGCAGTTCTCAAGCTTTGGTTCGTGAACACTTTTGGGGTCAAATGACCCTTTCACGGGGGTGGCCCGATTTATAACAGCAGCAAAATTACAGTTATGAAGCAGCAATGAAAATAATTTTATGATTGGGGTGTCAACACTACATGGGGAATGGTATTAAAAGGACATGGGATTAGGAAGTTTGAGAAGCGCTGCCTTAGAGGAAAGCAGAAATGTGGTACAGTAGAAGGGCAGCAAAGGAAAGGCAGCCCCTGCACAACTGGTTAGCACAGTGTCTGCAACAATGAGCGCAAGCAAAGAACCACTGTGAGGATGGCAGAGGATGGGACAGCGTTTCATTATTTGTGCACAGAGTTTCAATGAGTCAAAAACCACTCAACAGCAACCAACAACAACCAAAACCAGACTTGTGCATCCCAAAATGTGCTCAACTACATCTTAATAGAAACAAATCTTCATTTAGAACAGCGGTTTTCAATTTCTGGGTCACAAACCCTTTTGGTAGGCAAACGACACTTAAACAAGGGCAGCCCGTTCATAACACTAGCAAGATTAGATTTATGAAGTAGCAACAAAAATAATTTTATTACTGGGCAGTCACCACTACATGAGAATCGGTATTAAAGGGTTGTGGCATTGGTAAGGTTGAGAGCCACTGCCTTAGAGGAAGACACAAATCTTGGTACAGGTGTAGGATAGCAAAAGAGAGGCACACCCAGAAAGACGTATTAGCACATTGGCTGCATCAATGAGCGCAAGCGAAGAAACACTGTGATGATGGCACTGGATGGGGCAGAGTTTCATTATATTGTGCATAGAGTTGCTATGAGCCAAACCCACTCGACAGCCCCTAACAACAATAACAACAAGATTTGTGCTTCTAACAATATGCTGAAGAAGACCTTAGGAGAAATTCCTCTTAGTTTAGAGCAGCGGATCTCACCTAGTAGGTCGAGAACCCTTTCATGTGCCGGAATGAGGTGGCCCGATTTATAACAGTAACAAAATTACTGTTATGAAATAGCAATGAAAATAATTTTATAGTTGGATATTCACCACTACATTAGGAAGTGTATGAAAGGGGCGTGGCATTAGGAAGATTGAGAACCACTGCCTTAGCGAAGACACAAATCTTGGTAGAGTAGAAGGGCAGCAAGTGAGAGCCAGCTCCCAAAAAAAGCGAATAACACAGTGGATGAAAGAATTGAGGGCAAGCCAAAAAAATCCACTGTAAGGATGGCACAGAAAGGGGCACATTTCATTATATTGAGCATAGAGTTGCTATGAGTCAAATCCACTCGACAGCACACAGCAAAAAAACTTCAGGACTTGTGCTTCTGACAATGTGCTGAAGTAGACCTTATGATAAACTCCTCTTAGTTTAGAACAGCGGTTCATAACGTGTGGGTCACAACCCATTTTGGAAGACAAATGACCCTTTCACAGTGGTTGCCTGATTATTACAGTGCCAAAATTGGAGTTATGAAGTTGCAATGAAAATAATTTTGATTTGGCAGTCACCCCTACATGAGGAACGGTATGAAAGGATCGTGGGATTAGCAACCTTGTGAACCACTGCCCGCGAGGAATACAGAAGTCTTGGTAGAGAAGAAGGGTAGCAACAGAGAGGCAGCCCCTACAAGTTTGATTAGCACAAAGGCTGCAACAATGAATGCCAGCAAATACCATTGTGAGTATGGCACAGGACAGTGCAGCGTTTCATTATATTGTGCATAGAGTTGCTATGAGAAAACCCAACTCAACAGCAATTAACAATAAAAACAGGATTTTTCTCTAACAATATCCTGAACAAGACCTTAAGAGAAACTCCTTAGTTTAGAGCAGCGTTACTCAACCTGTGAATTGTGAACCCTTTTGGGCTTTGAACAACCCTTTCCCAGAAGATGCCCTATTCAGAACAGTAGCAAAATAACAGTTATGAAATATCAATGAGTACAGTTATATCATTGGGTGAACACCACTACATGAGGAACTGGATGGAAGGGTCTTTGCATGAGGAAGGTTGAGGACTACTGCCTTAAAGGAAGACAAAAATCTTTGTAAATAGGAGGGCATCAAAAGTGAACAGCCCCCAAACGGTGGATAAGCACAGTGACTGCAACAATGAGCGCAAGGAAAAGAACCACTGTGAGGATCACAAAGGACGGGACATTGGTTCATTATATTGTGCACAGAGTTGCTATCAGCCAAACCCACTCTAGGGAATCTAACAAAAAAGGACAAGACTTGTGCTTCTTACAATATGCTAAAGAAGACCGAAGAGTAACTCCTCTTTTTTTTAGAGCAGCAGTTCTCAAACTATGGGTCATGACAACAGAGGGGGATCGAACAACCCTTTCATAGGGGTGCCCTGATTCATAAGAGTAGCAAAATTACAGTTATAATTATCAATGAAAAGAAATTTATTGTTGGGGGTTCACTGCTACATGAGGAATGGTATGAAAGGGTCATGGAATTAGGAAGGGTGAAAACCACTGCTCTAGAAGAAGATACAAATCTTGATACAGTTGAAGGGCAGCAAAATAGAGTCAGCCCCCCCAAAAGTGGAATAGTACAGTGGCAGCCACAATCAGCACAACCCAAAGAAATACTGTGAGGATGGTGCAGGACGGGGCAGTATTTCATTATATTTTGCATAGAGTTGCTATGAGCCAAAACCCACGCGATGGCCCCTAACAACAATAACAACAGTATTTGTTCTTATAACAATATGCCGAAGAAGAACTAAAGAGAAAGGCCTCTTAATTTAGAGCAGCGATTCTCAATGTTTGGATCATGACCCCTTTGTGGGGGACAAACGACCTTTTCACAGGGGTGGCCCAGTTCAAAACAGTAACCTTAAGAAGTAGCAGTGAAAATAATTTTATGATTGTGAGGGGAGTCACCAATACATGAGGAACATTAGGAAAAGGTCCTAGCATTAGGAAGGTTGAGAACCACTGGCCTAGGCAAATACAGAAATCTTGGAAGAGTGGAAGGGCAGCAAATGAGAGTCAGTCCCTAAAAAGTTGTATTAGCACTGTGGCTGCAACAATAAGCGCAAGCAAAAGAACCACTATGATGATGGCAGAGGATAGGACAGCATTTCATGATATTGTGCATAGAGTTGCTATGAGCCAGACCCACTCGACAGCCCCTAACAATAATAAGAACCGGACTCATGCATCAAATATATGCTGAACTAGACTGTAAGAGAAACTACTCTTAATTGAGAACAGCGGTTCTCAACCTGTGAGTCATGACCAGTTTTTTTGGCCGAATGACCCTTTCACAGGGGTGGCCAGATTAATAGCAGTAGCAAAATTACAGTCATGAAATAGCAGCGAAAACAATTTTATATATGTACATTCATGAGTACATTAGGAATTTTATGAAAGGGGTGTGGCATTTGGAAAGTTGAGAAGTACTGCCCTCGTGGAAGATACAAGTCCTGGTAGAGTAGAAGGGCAGAAAATGGGAGCGGCTCCCAATAGGATGGAATAGCACACTGGCTGAAACAGTGTGGGAAAGCAAAAGATCCACAGTCAGGATGGCCCAGGAAGGGGCAGCGTTTCATTGTATTGAGCACAGAGTTGCTTTGAGTAACACCCACTCAAGATCACCTAAACAAACAAACAAACAAACAAACAAAAAAACCCACCAAAAAAACAGGACTTATACTTCTGGCCATGTACTGAAGTAGACCTTAAGAGAAACTCCTCTTAGTTTAGAGCAGTGGTTCTGAACCTGTGAGTCGTGACCTCTTGGTGGTATTGAACGACCCTTTCATAGGGGTGACCTGATTCACAACAGTAGCCAAATTACAGTCATGAAGTAGCAATGAAAAATATTTTATGGTGTGGGGTCACCACTACATGAGGAACTGTATGAAGGGGTCATGGCATTAGGAAGGTTGAGAACCACTAACCTAGAGGAAGACAGAAATCTTGATACAGTAGAAGGACATCCAAAGAGAGGCTGCCCCAATAAGATGGATTAGCACTGTGGCTCCACAATGAGCGCAAGCAAACACCAGTGTGAGGATGGAAGAAGAGGGGTCAGCCTTTGATTTTATTGGGCATACAGTTGCTATGTGTCAAAACCGACTCCACAGCACCTAAGAAAACAATAGTATTGTGCTTCTAACAATATACTCAGGAAGACAATAAGAGAAACTCCTATTATTTTAGAGCTGCGGTTCTCAACTTGTGGGTCATGACCTCTTTGGGTGGGCTGGGGGTGGGGTAGGTCAAAGGAACCTTTCACGAGGGTGCCGATTCATAACCGTAGCAAAATTACAGTTATGAAATACTAATGAAAATAAATTTATAATTGGGCGATGACCACTACATGGTGAATGGCATTAAAGGGACGTGGAATTAGGAAGGTTGAGAACGACTGCCCTAGAGGAAGGCAAATATGTTGCTACAGTACAAGGGCATCAAAAGAGAGGCAGCACCTACAACATGGATTAGGATAGTAGGTGCAACAATGAGCACCAGCAAAGAACTACTATGAGGATGACACAAGATGGGGCAGCGTTTCATTATATTGTGCATAGAGATCCTATGAGTCAAAAACCACTGGATGGCACTGAACAACAACAAAAATAGTACTTGTGTTTCTCAAAATGTGCTGAACTACATCTTAAAAGAAACAAATCTTCGTTTAGAACAACGGTTCTCAACCTCTGTGTCACGAACCATTTTGTGGGTCAAATGACACTTTCACAGGGGTGGCCCATTCATAACAGTAGCAAAATTAGTTTTGTGAAGTAGCAACTAAAATAATTTTATGATTGGGTGGTCACCACAATATGAGGAATGGTATCAAAGGGTTGTGGCATTAGGAAGATTGAGAACCACTGCGATAGAGGAAGACAAATATTGGTACAGTAGATGGGAAGCAAAAGAGAGGCTGTCCCTATAAGATTGTGGCTCATGTGCCACAATGAGCACAAGCAAATACGAATGCTGGGATGGAAGAGGAGGGAGCAGCCTTTGACTATATTGGGCATACAGTTGCTATGAGTCAAAACCGACTCAACAGCACCTAAGAAAATCAACAGTATTGTGCTTCTAACAATATACTGAGGAAGACATTAAGAGAAACTCCTAATATTTTAGAGCTGCGGTTCTCAACCTGTGGGTCGCGACCTCTTTGAGGAGTCAAACGACCCTTTCACAGGGGGGCAAATTCTTAACAGTAGAAAAATTACAGTTATGAAACAGCAATGAAGATAATTTTATGAATGGGGGATGACTACTACTTTGGGAACAGTATTAAAGGGACGTGGCATTAGGAAGGTTGAGAACCACTGCCCTAGATAAAGACCAAATCTTGGTACAAGAGAAGGGCGTCAAAAGAGAGGGAGCCCCCAGAAAGATGGATTAGCACAGTGGCTGCAACAATGAGCGTAAGCCAATAATGACTGAGAGGATGGCATTTGACGGGGCAGGATTTCATTATATTGTGCATAGAGTTGCTGTGAGCCAAAACCCACTAGACGGCCCCTAACAACAATAACAAGAGGACTCGTGCATGTCATGATATACTGAACTAGATCTTAAGAGAAACTCCTCTTAGTTTAGAACAACAGTTCTCAACCTGTGAGTTGTGACCAGTTTGGGGGCATAGAACCACTCTTTCATATGGTTGGCCAAATTCATAACAATAACAAAATTACAGATATGAAATAGCAACAAAAATTATTTCATGATTGGGCGTTCAGCACTACTGGTGGAATGGTATTAAAGTGTCATGGCATTAAGAAGGATGAGAATCACTGCCCTAGAGGAAGGTAGAAATGTTGGTACAGTACAAGGGCAGCAAAAGAGAGGCAGCCCATCCAAGAAGGGTTAGCAAAGTATCTGCAACAATGAGTGCAATCAAAGAATGATTGCAAGGATGGCAAAGGCCTGGGCAGCATTTAATTTTATTGTGCACAGAGTTGCTATGAAATGAAACCCATTCGAAGGCACCTAGATATAACAACAGAAATTGTGTGTCTAACAATGTGCCTAGCAATAACTGAAGAAAAAATCCTCTTAGTGTAGAGCAGCAGTTCTCAACCTGTGGGTCGCAAACCCATTGGGGGGACAACCAACCTTTTCATAGGGGTTGCCCAGTTCAAAACAGAAGAAAAATTATAGTTACGAGGTAGCAATGAAAATAATTTTATGATAGCGCAGTCAGCACTGTATGAGGCATGGTATGAAAAGATTGTTGCATTAGGAAGTTTGGGACCCACTGCCCTAGAGGAATTCAGAAATCTTGGTAGAGTAGAAGGCAGAAAATGAGAGGTAGTCCCCAAAAAGATTGATTAGCACAGTGCCTGCAACAAGGATCCCTAGCAAAAGAACCACTGTTAGGATGGCAGAGGACAGGCCAGCGTTTCATGATATTGTGCATAGAGATGCTATGGGACAAACCCACTCAACAGCCCCTAACAACAATAAGAACAGGACTGGGGTGTCTAACAATGTGCTGAACTAGACCATAAGAGAAACTACTCTTAGTTTAGAACAGCGGTTCTCAATCTTTGAGTCGTGAACCCTTTGGTTGGTCGAATGAGCCTTTCACTAGGGTGGCCAGATTCAGAACAGTAGCAAAATTACAGTTATGAAATAGCAAGGGGAAAATGTTATGATTGGGGGACCACCACTACACATTGGGAATTGTATGAAAGGGTCATGGAAATAGGAAGGTAGAGAACCACTGTCCTAGAGGAAGAAACAAGTAAAGTAGAAGGGCAGCACAAGAAAGGCAGTCCTTGCAAGATTGATTAGCACAGTGGATGCAACAATGAGCGCAAGCAAAGAATAACTGTGAGGATGGCACAAGATGGGGCAGCACTTCATGATATTGTGTATACAGTTGCTATGAATCAAAAACCACTCGATGGCACTTAACAACAACAAAAACAGGACTTGTGCTTCTGAAAATGTGCTGAACTGCATCTTACAAGAAACAAATCTTAGTTTAGAACAGTGGTTTTCAAACTCCGGGTCACGAACCCATTTTGGGGTCTAACGACACTTTAACAGGTATGGCCTGTTCATAACAGTAGCAAAATTAGATTTATGAAGTAGCAATGAAAATAAGGTTATGATTGGGCAGTCACCACTACATGAGGAACGGTATTAAAGGTTGTGGCATTAGGAAGTTTGAGAACAACTGCCCTAGAGGAAGACACATATATTAGTAAAGGAGACGGGCAGCAAAAGAGAGGCAGCCCTCAGAAAGATGGATTAGCACAGTAGCTGCAACAAGGAGGGCAACAAAGAACCACTGTGAGGATGGCACAAGGTGGGGGCAGTCTTTCATTATATTGTACGCAGAGTTGCTATGAGTCAACACCCACTCGACGGCACCTAGCAACAATAACAACAGGTTTTCTGCTTTTAATAATATGCTGAAGAAGAGCTTATAAGAAACTCCTCTTAGTTTAGAGCAGCTGTTCTCAACCAGTGGATCGCCCCCCCCCTTTTTTTTGGAGGGGGGAATGACGCCTTCACAAGGATGGTCCGATTCATAACAGTAGCAAAAATAATTATGAAATAGCATAAAAATAATTTTATACTTGGATATTCACGACTACATTAGGAATTGCATAAAAGAGGCGTGGCGTTAGGAAGGTTGAGAACCACTGCCCTAGAGGAAGACACAAGTTTTGGTAGAGTAGAAGGGCATCAAATGAGAGGCAGCTCCCAAAAAGAAGGAATTGCACAGTGGCTGAAACAGTGAGGGCAAGCCAAAGATCCACTGTCAAGATGGCACATGAACAGGCAGCCTTTCATTATATTGTGCATAGTGTTGCTATGAGTCAAACCCACGTGACAGAACCCAACATAAAAAAAGCAGGACTTGTGCTTCTAACAGTGTGCTTAAGTAGACCTTAAGAGAAACTCCTCTTAGTTTATAGCACCTTTTCTCAACCTGTGGGTCACGACCACTTTCGGGAGACAAACGACCCTTTCACAGCGGTGGCCCATTCATTACAGTAGAAAAATTAGAGTTATGAAGTAGCAATGAAAATTATTTTATGATTTGGCAGTCAGCACTGTATGAGGAATGGTATGAAATGGTCATGGCAGTATCAAGGTTGAGAACCACTTCCTTAGAAGAAGACAGAAATCTTGGTAGAGTAGAAGGGCAGCTAACAACAGGCAGTCACCAAAAAGGGTGGAATAGCACAGTGGCTGCAACAATGAGCACTAGCCAAAGAACAACTGTGAGGATGGCAGAGGATGGGACAGTGTTTCATGATATTGTGAATAGAATTACTATGAGCCAAACCCACTCAACAGCCCCTAACAACAATAGCAAGAGGACTCATGCATCTAACAATATATTGAACAAAACCTTAGGAGAAACTCCTATTAGTTCAGAGCAGTAGTTCTCAATCTGTGAGTCATGACCTCTTTGGGGGTTTGAATGACCCTTTCATAAGGGTGGCCTGATTCATAACAGTAGCAAACTTACAGTTATGAAGTGGAGCGAAAATAATTTTATGGTTGTGTGGTTACCACTACATGAGAAACTGTATGAAGGGGTTGTGGCATTGGGAAGATTGACAACCACTACCCTAGAGGAAGGCAGAAATCTTGGTACAGTAGAAGGGCAGCAAAAGATAGGCAGCCCTATAAGATGGATTAGCACAGTGACTGGAGAAATTTGCACTACCCAAAGAACAACTGTGAGTTGCAGAGGATAGGACATCGTTTCAGTATATTATGGTGCCTAGAATTGCTATGAGCCAAACCCACTTGATGGCCCCTAACAACAGTAAAAACAGTACTCATGCATCTGAGAATATTCTGAACTAGACCTTAAAAGAAATTTCTCTTAGTTTAGGGCAGCGGTTCACAACCTGTGAGTCATGACCCCTTTGGGTGGTTAAACGACCTTTTCTCAGGGCTGGCCCGATTCAAAACAGTAGCAAAATTACATTTATAATTATGAACCAAAATAATTTTAGGGTTGTGGATTCGCCACTACATGACAAACTGTATGAAATGGTCCTGGCATTAAGAAGGTTAAAAACCACTTCCCCAGAAGAACAAACAAATATTGATATGTTGAAGGGCAGCAAAATAGAGTCAGCCTCCCAAAAGATGTGAGGATGGCAGAGGACGGGGCAGCCTTAATTTATCTTAGACATAGAATTGCTATGAGTCAAAATTGTCTCAATACCACCTAAGAAAAACAACAACAGGATTGTGCTTCTATACCCAATTCTACCTTGCGGACCTGGTTATACCAGAGGATGTACAGCGGTGCAGTAGGGATCTGGAAACACAGGGAATCTTGGACAGACTAACCCCTCAACACCCGCAGTAGAAGTGGCGAAACCAGGAGGGAAGGGTGTGTGGAAAGGGAGAACCGATCTTGGAGATCTATGTGTAACCTCCTCTCTGGGAGATGGGCAATCGGGAGGTGGGTGAGGGGAGACACCGGGCAGTGAAAGATATAATAATTATTTGTAAACTATTAAGGGACCAGGGGGAAGGGGGGAGCGGGGAGGGAGGGGTAGGGGAGAAAAAGGGAAACCGAGCTGATTCCAGGAACCCAAGTGAAAGGTGAATTTTGAGAATGACGAGTGCAACGAATGTATAAGGGTGCTTTGCTCAATTGCTGTATGTATGGATTGTGATAAGAGGTGTGTGAGCCCCAATAAAAAGATTTAATTAAAAAAGGGAAAGAAAAGAAAATGAATAACAAATAAAGTTAACTCAATGTTACCAATGGCCAAGAAAAAAAATGATCTGCTGATCTGCTACATGAGTGTCCATCTGAGCTGCCACCATTGGTCTCTCCCTATCAGAAACAAAGAACCATAAAAATATCAAAAACCTATTCAACTGTTAGTCTAAAGACTATTGGACAACATAAACCCCAGTCTCCATGATCCTGAGACAACCACTACTAACCACTCTGAAAAGGATCATACTAGGGGATTCTGCATAGAATTGGACAAAAATGGGGAACCAAACTCAAATCCTCAGACTAGCCTTATAGGTCTGATAGAGAGCACAACTCCTGAAACTATGATCTTTTGATACCCATCAACCCTGGCACTGAACTTTCCTCTATGGCTCAACTTCAAACCAAATAATAGCCCAGACGCTAAGGTAAACAATAACAACAGGGCGGTACACATCCCATAAAAAATTGACTCTAGGAGATCAAAGGTGCAGCATTTCCCAAGCAACAAACTTCAGAAGCCAGGAAGGGATAACAAAGAAGGGCAAATGGAAATTCAAGCACAGGGAAGAAGTGGAAAGCGTGCTGTGACATTGTGGCTATTGTGATTAATGTCAAGAAACAAAAATATATACAAACTCGTATGAAAAACCAACCTGCCTTATAAACTTTTACCCAAATCACACACGCCAAAAAAAGTTAAAATAAAAGAAGAAGATCCTGACCCTCTTAGATCCCCGAAGGAAATTGAGCTAAACTGAACGACCGAATAGGTAGTTTTCAGGGAAATTAAAGAGTGCTGTAAAATGCAATTATTCATTTATATGGAGGATACACATCAAAGTAAAATTCTAGAATAAAAATAATAATAAGAGAAATCCTATTAGTGTAGAGCAGCGGTTCTCAACCCATGGGTCGCAACTTCTTTGGGGGGTGAACTACCTTTCACAGAGGTGACCTGATTCATAACAGCAGCAAAATTACAGTTATGAAACAGCAATGAAAATAATTTTATGATTGGGGGATCACCACTACATACATGGGGAATTGTATTAAAGGGTTATGGCATTAAGAAATTTGAGAAGCACTGCACTAGAGAAAGGCAGAAATGTTGGTATAGTAGCAGGTCAGCAAAAGAGAGGAAGCCTCCAGAAAGATGGATTAGCACAGTGGAAGCAACAATGAGCGCAAACAAAGAGCCACTGTGAGGATGGCACATGAAGGTGCAGTGTTTCAGTATATCGTACAGAGTTTCTATGAGCCAGAACCCACTCGATGACACCTAAAAACAATAACAACAGGATTTGTTTTTCTAACAATATGCTGAAGAAGACCTGAAGAGAAATTCCTCTAGTTTAGAGCAGCGGTTCTCAGCCAGTGGGTCGTGACCCTTTCTGGGATAGGGGGCAATGGGGGAGCAAATGACCCTTTCACAGGGGTGGCCAGATTCATACCAGTAACAAAATTACAGTTTTGAAACAGCAACAAAAATAATTTTATAGTTGGACATTCACAACTACATTCGGAATTGTATGAAAGAGGCATGGTGATAGGAAAGTTGAGAACCACTACACTAGAGGAAAATACAAACTTGGTAGAGTAGAAGTGCAGCAAATGAGAGGCAGCTGCCAAGACTGATAGCACAATTGTGGCAAAAGTGAGGGCAAACTAAAGATCCACTGTCAAGATGATACAGTATGGGTCACGGTTTCATTATATCGTGCATAAACTTGCTACTAGCCAAAATCCACTCGACGGCCCCTAACAACAATAACAGCAGGACTCATGCATCTAAGAATGTGCTGAACAGGACCTTAAGAGAAGCTCCTCTTAGTTTAGAGCAGAGGTTCTCAACCTGTGTGTTGCAACCTCTTTTGATAGACAACCAACCCTTTCACAGTGGTGGCCTGTTCATTAAAGTAGAAAAATTAGAGTTATGATGTAGCAATGAAAATAATTTTTTGATTTGGCAGTCAACACTACTTGAGAAATGGTATGAAAGGATCGTGGAATTACCAAGGCTGAGAACCACTGTCCTAGAGGAAGACAGAAATCTTGGTAGAGTAGAAGGGCAGCAAACAAGAGGTGGTCCCCAAAAAAGATAGATTAGCACAGTAGCTGCAACAATGAGAACTAGCAAAAGAACCACTGTGAGGATGGCAGAGGACAGGACAGCATTTCATGATATTGTGCATAGAATTTCTATGAGCAAAAACGCACTCGAAAGCTCCTAACAATAACAAGAGAACTCATGCATTTACCAATATACTGAACTAGAACTTAAGAGAAAAGTTCTTATTTTAGAGCAGGGGTTCCCAACCTGTGAGTCATGACCTCTTTGAGGGGGTTGAACGACCCTTTCATGGGGGTGGCCTGATTCATAACAGTAGCAAAATTAGAGTTATTAAGTAGCAGTGAAAATAATTTTATGGTTGTGGGGTAACCACTACATGAGGAACTGTTTGAAGGGGTCGTGGCATTAGGAAGGTTGACAAACACTACCCTAGAGGAAGGCAGAAACCTTTGTACAGTAGAAGGACATCCAAAGAGAGGCTGCCCCTATAAGATGGATTAGCAAAGTGGCTGAAACAATGAGCACTAACCGAAGAACCACTGTGAGGTTGGCAGGGGATGGGACATCATTTCAGTATATCATTGTGCATGGCATTGCTTTGAGACAAACCCACTTGATGGCTCCTAAAAACAATAAAAACAGGACTCATGCATCTAAGAATATGCTGAACTAAACCTTAGGTGAAACTCCTCTTTGTTTAGGGCAGTGGTTCTCAACCTGTGAGTCGTGACCACTTTGGGGGTTTGAACGGCCCTTTCACAGGAATGGCCCAATTCATAACAGTAGCAAAATCACACTTATGAACTAGCAATGGAAATCATTTTGTGATTGTTGGACCATCACTACATTTGCAACTGTATGAAATGGATGTGGCAATTGGAAGGTTGAGAACCACACACCTAGAGGAAGACACAGGTACAGTATAAGGATAACATAAGAGAGGCAGCCCCAACAAAAATGATTAGCACAGTGGTTGCAAAATAAGGGCAAGCAAAGAATCCCTGTGAGGATGACACAGGATGGGGCAGCGTTTCATTATATTGTGCTTAGGTTTGCTATGAATAAATAAAACACTTGACGGCCCCTAAAAACAACAGGACTTGTGCTTTAAAAAAATGTGCTGAACTACATCTTAATAGAAACATCTCTTTGTTTAGAGTACAACTCTGGGTCACAAACCCATTTGGGGGTTGAATGGCACTTTCAGAGAGGCAACACATTCATAAGAGTAGCAACATTAGACTTATGTAGTAGCAACGACAATAATTTTATGACTGGGCACTCACCACGGTGGGGGGCGGGGACAGCGAATGCCCCTTTCACAGGGTTGGCCAAATTCATAAGAGTAGCAAAATTACAGTTATGAAATAGCAATGAAAACAAATTTAGAGTTGGTCATTCACGAGTACATTAGGAATTGTATGATAGTGGCATGGTATTAGGAAGGTTGAGAACCACTGCCCTAGAGGAACAGAAATCTTGGTCGAGTAGGAAGGCAGCAAACGCGAGGCAGCCCCCAAAAGTTGGATTAGTACAGTGGCTGTAACAATAAGCACAAGGAAAAGAACCACTGTGGGGATGGCAGAAGACAGGACAGCATTTCTTGATAATGTGTATAGAGTACTTTTGAGCCAAATCCACTCTACAGTCCCTAACAACAATAAGAACAGGACTTGTGCATCTAACAATATGCTGAACTACACCTTACACTTTAGAGCAGCGGTTCTCAATGCGTGAGTCGTGACCATTTTGGTTGGTGAAACAACTCTTTCACAGGGGTGTCCGGATTCATAAAAGTAGCAAAATTACTGTTATTCAATATCAAGGAAAAATTTTATGATTGGGGGACCATAACTACATATTGGTAAATGTGTGAAAGGGTCGTGGAAATAGGAAGGTTGAGAAACACTCTCCTAGAGTAAGACACAGTACAGTAGAAGGGCAACTTAAGAGAGGCAGCTGGACAAGAATGATTGGTACAGTGGTTGAAACAATGAGGACAAGCAAAAAAACACTGTGAGGATGGCACAGGACGGGGCAGCGTTTCATTAAATTGTGCATAGGTTTGCTATGAGTACAAAACCACTCGAAGGCAACTAACAACAACAGGACTTGTGCTTTACAAAATATGCTGAATGACATCTTAATAGAAACACCTCTTCCTTTAGAGCAGTGGTTCTCAAACTCTGGATCACGAACCCATTTGGGGGTTGAAAGACACTTTCACAGGGGTGGCCTGTTCATAACTGTAGCAAAATTAAATTAATGAAGTAGTAACAAAAATAATTTTATGACTGGAAGCTCACCACAACATGAGGAACGGTATTAAAAATTTGTTGCATTAGGAAGGTTTAGAACCATTGCCCTAGAGAAAGATATGAACAATGGTACAGGAGAAGGGCAGCAAAAGAGAGACAGCCTCCAGAAAAAATGGATTAGCACAGTGGCTGCAACAATGAGCACAAGCAAAATAGCACTGTGGGGATTCTACTGGGGGGGGGGGTAGGGGGAGGCAGTGTTTCCTTATAGTGAGCACAGAGTTGCTATGAGCCAAAACCCACTCGAGGGCACCTAACAACAATAACAAGGGATTTGTCATTCTAACAATATATGGAAGAAGACCTTAAGAGAAACTCCTCCTGGTTTAGAGCAGTGGTTCTCAACCAATGGGTTGCAACCCTTTCGGTTGGGGAAGTGGAATGGGGGTGGGGTGGGGGTGAATACCCCTTTCACAGGGTTGGCCCGATTCATAACAGTAGCAAAATTACAGTTATGGAATAGCAATGAAAACAAGTTTATAGTTGAACATTCACGATTACATTAGGAATTGCATGAAAGTAGTGTGATATTAGGAAGGTTGAGAACCACTGCCCTAGAGGATCAGAAATCTTGGTTTAGCATAGAAGAGCAGCAAACGAGAGGCAGTCCCCAAAAAGGGATAAAGACAGACGCTGCAACAATGACCCCAAACAAAAGAACCTCTGTGAGAATGGCAGAGGACAGGATAGCGTGCCATGATAACATGCATAGAGTTGCTATGAGCCAAACCCAATCAACAGCCCCTAACAACAATAAGAACAGGACTTGTGCATCTAACAATATCCTGAACTAGATCTTAAGAGACACACCACTTACTTTAGAGCAGCGGATCTCAACCTGTGAGTTGCGACCATTTTGGTTGGTCAAACGACCGTTTCACAGGAGTATCTGGTTTCATAAGAGTAGCAAAATAACTGTTATGAAATAGCAAGGAAAAAATTTTAAGATTGAGGGACCACTACTACACATTAGGAAATATATGAAAGGGTCTTGGAAATAGGAAGGTTGAGGACCACTGTCCTGGAGGAAGACACAGTACAGTAGAAGGGCAGCAAAAGAGAGGCAGCCCTCACAAGATTGATTAGCACAGTGGCTGCAACAATGAGCATCAGAAATAATCACTGTGACGATGGCACAGGAGGGGTCAGCGTTTCATTATCTTGTGCATAAAGTTTCTTTGAGTGAACAACCGCTCAACAGCACCTAACAACAACAAAAACAAGACTTGTGCTTCTGATATGCTGAATGAGACCGTAAGAGAAACTCCTCTTAGTTTAGAGCAGCAGTTCTCAATCCGTGTGTTGCGACCACTTTTGGGAGACAAACAACCATTGACAGCAGTAGCCTGTTTATTAGAGTAGAAAAATTAGAGTTATGGTGTAGCAATGAAAATAATTTCATGATTTGGCAGTCAGCACTACATGAGGAACGGTATGAAAGGGTCGTGGCATTAGCAAGGGTGAGAACCACTGCCCTAGAGGAAGACAGAAATCTTGGTAGAGTAGAAGGGCAACAAACAAGAGGCAGTACCCAAAAAGGTGGATTACCACAGTGGCTGCAACAACAAGTGCGAGAAAAAAACATTGTGAGGATGGAAGAGGACATGACAGGGTTTCATGACATTGTGCATAGAATTGCTATGAGCCAAACCCACTCAGCGGCCCCTAACAATAATAAAAAGAGGACTCGTGCATCTAACAATATATACTGAACTTAAGAGAAACTCCTCTTAGTTTAGACCAGCGTTTCTTAACCTGTGAGTCGTGACCTCTTTGGGGGTTCGAAGGACCCTTTCATTGGGGTTGTCTGATTCATAACGGTAGCAAAATTACCAATATGAAGTAGCAACAAAAATAATTTTATGAGGAACTGTATGAAGGGGCCGTGGCATTAGGAAGGTTGAGAACCACTGCCCTAGTGGAAGGCAGAAATGTTGGCACAGTGGAAGGTCAGCAAAAAAGAGGCAGCCCCCAGAAAGATGGACTAGCCCAGTGGCAGCAACAATGAGCGCAAGCAAGAACCACTGAGTGGTTGTTATAGGACGGAGCAGCATTACATTATATTGTACACAGTATTAATATGAACAGAAACCCATTCAAAGGCACCTAAAAATAGCATCAACAATGTGCTGAACTATATCTTTAATAAAAACTCCTCTTAGTGTAGGGCAGCAGGTATAAAACTGTGGGTCACAACCACTTGGGGGGATGAATGACCATTTCACAATGGTGGCCCAGTTCAAAACAGTAACAAAATTACAATTGTGAAGTAGCAATGAAGGTAATTTTATGATTGGGGCATCACCACTACATGAGGAATGGTATGAAAGGGTCGTGGCATTAGCAAGGTTGAGAACCACTGCCCTAGAGGAAGACAGAAATCTTGGTAGAGTAGAAGGGCAGCAAACGAGAGGCAGTCCCCGAAAAGGTGGATTATCATAGTGCCTGCAACAATGAGCGCTAGCAAAAGAACCGTGGCCAGCATGGCACACGAAGGGGCAGCATTTCATTCTATTGTGTGTACAGTTGCTGAGTAAAACCCACCCGACATCACCTAACAAAAAACAACAGGACTTGTGCTTCTGTCAATGTGCTGAAGTAGATTTTAAGAGAAACTCCTATTAATTTAGAGCCGTGGTTCTCAACATGTGGACCACAAGTCCTTTGGGGGGGCAAAAGACCCTTTCATAGTGGTGGCTCATTTGTGACAATAGCAAAATTAGAGGTATGATGTAGAAATGAAAATAATTTTAGGATTTGGTAGTCACCACTACATGAGGAATGGTCATGGCATAAGGACTGTTGCGGACCACTGCCCTAGAGGCAGACACAAATCTTGGTAAAGTAGAAGGGCAGCAAATGAGAGGCAGCTCCCCAAAAGATGGTTATCACAGTGGCTCCAACAATAAGAGGTAGAAAGAATCACCGTGAGAATGGCACAGGACCAGGCAGAGTTTCATTTTATTGTGCATAGAGTTGCTTTGATCCAAAACCTTCTGGACGGCACCTAAAAACAATAATTACAGGACTTGTGCTTCTAAAAATATAGTGAAGTAGATCTTAAGAGAAAATCCGCAGTTTAGATACAGGTTCTCAACCTTTGTGTCTCGACCCTTTTAGAAGGTTGAATGACCCCTTCACAGGGGTGACCTGATTAATATAGAATAATTACAGTTATGTATTAGCATCAAAAATTAATTTGTATTTTGTATGAAAGGGTCATGGCATTAGGAAGGGTGTGAACCACTGCACGATAGGAAGACACAAATCTTGGTACAGCAGAAGGGCAGCAAAGGAGGAAACCTCTTAAAAGATGGATTAGCATAGTGGCTGCAACTGTGAGCTCAAGCAAAAGAACCACTGTGATTATGGCAGAGGACGGGTCAGTGTTTCATTTTATTATGCATAGAATTCCTGTGAGCCAAACCCACGCGACTGCCCCTAACAAAAATAAGAATAGGACTCATGAGTCTAACAATATAGTGATCTATACCTTAAGTGAAATTCCTCTTAGTTTAGAGCATCGGTTCTCAACCTGTCAGTAGTAACCACTTTGGGGCTCGAATGACCATTTCATAAGGGTGGCCTGATTCATAACAGTAGCAAAAGTAGAGTCATGAAGTAGCAAGGATAATAATTTTATGGCTGGGGGTAACCAGTACATGAGGAGCTGTATGGAAGGGTCAGGACATTAGAAAAGTTGAGAACCCCTGCATTCGAGGGAGTCACAAATCTTCATACACTAGGAGGACAGCAAAAAGAGGCAGACCCAAC